>NC_056535.1:17597445-17911121 GCF_910596095.1 Thunnus maccoyii | reverse complement strand
TTTTATGTGCTGATACTTTATCACTTTATTAGATATAATAATATCAGGTGATGGGAATAATATTCACTCACTTTGTATGGTGATGGAGGTTGTGTCGCTGTGTGGAGATGGAGAATTTATATCTCCAATCTTTACAGTGTAATAACATTTTACTTCAACCTCAGCCGGTGATCTCTGATGTGCCATCTTCAGCAGTTCAGTCCCTGTCAGTGTCTGCAGACAAGGGAGGACTCTGACAGTTCCTCCACTTAAAGTGTAGAAATAACACTGAGACACAGACACTGATGGTGGAGTCTGACAGTTCAGTGTGACTGAGTCTGTCTCTGTGATCAGCGGTGGATTCACTGTCAGTTTAGGTGGGACAGATGCTGAAAATTTAAGCATTCAATAACTGAAAATTGCATTTATTTGAAAACATTTCTAATGATACATTTATAATGGAAGAGGATGCACTGAGCCTGAGCTCATTACATGAATTATGTTTTTAAAAAGATTAAATCTGATGCACATATAACATCTTCTCACACTTCCTGTAAAGACCCAACCCCTCAAATTGAGAGCCACTTTGTTGTTTGTAATGACAATATAACATGATATAAAAATATCTAAGTATAAGTCCACAGCATTAATGTTCACTCACATTTTATAGCAACGGAGGACGTGTCACTGTGTGGAGATATAGACTTTGTCTCTCCATGTGTTACAGTGTAATAACATTCCACTTTAACCTCAGCAGGTGATCTCTGATGTGCCATCTGCAGCAGTTCAGTCCCTGTCAGTGTCTGCAGACAAGGGAGGACTCTGATACTTCCTCCACTTAAAGTGTAGAAACACTGAGACACAGACACTGATGGTGGAGTCTGACAGTTCAGTGTGACTGAGTCTGTCTCTGTGATCCCCGGTGGATGCACTGTCAGTTTAGGTGGAAGAAGTGCTGAAAATGTTGAAGTAAACACATTTTAATTTAATTAAGTAATTGCATTTTTCAAGTGTCATGATCACAGGTTGTCATCTGTGTTTTGTTTGCCAACCTCAAGAAAGCTGATCTCACACAGCCTAAAATATAAGCAGGTCTTATTTTGTTGACCCATCCATCCCACCCTCCTTCTCACTATGTGGACTTTGTTGCTCTATAATAACATTACCATATTTCTTCCTTTGCTTCTATAATAATTACTATGGCCTTTAGATACTTTGTTAATTGATATGGCGTTTTGGGGAACTTGCTTAAAAGACAGATTTTGTTGTTTTTCTTGGGAGGATGGTCTTATTTGTTTAAATGAACTGAAACCAACACCAAGCTTAAGTGCACAATTGACAGAACGAGGAGGATGCCGGTTCAGCTCCAACCAACCAGGTGAGTGAACAATACTGTCAGGGACGAGTAGAGCACATGCTCAAAGTGTGTCAAGCTCACCAGGGTTCATGTAAGGCCTGCATGCTAGCAGCTGGTACAGACATGAAGTTCAGTGGTAATTAAATCTTCTGGACCTGACAGCAAATCATTTACCAGAAGCCTACTACCTGCACTGTGACACTTGCAATAAAGAAACACCTCCATTGCATACATCGAATAGTAAATCCATGTAAACATTAAAAAAAAAAAGATTTAAAAAAACCTAATGCCGCTTGACCCCACTGTTGAATGCTGCAGTGTTTCTGCTGATACTGCATTAACTAAATAGCATAGCAGTATAATTACTCACTTTGTATGGTGATGGAGGTTGTGTCACTGTATAGAGATGGAGAATTTATATCTCCAATCTTTACAGTGTAAAAACATTTCACTTCAACCTCAGCAGGTGAACTCTGATGCGCCATCTGCAGCAGTTCAGTCCCTGTCAGTGTCTTCACACAAGGGAGGACTCTGTGAGTTCCTTCACTTAAAGTGTAGAAATAACACTGAAACACAGACACTGATGGTGGAGCCTGACAGTTCAGTGTGACTGAGTCTGTCTTGCTGATCACGGGTGGATTCACTGTTAGTTTAGGTGGAAGATGAGCTGAAAATGTAAAGGTAAACATATGTTTATCAAATACGTAATAGTTGCATTAATTTGTGTAAAAAAAAACTCAAATTAATTAAAGCTGTAAGCAGCATTGAACGGGCCTTCGTGCCCTTGCGCACGTTTGGCCGCGGCGCAGTCGAAGGGCTTCTATCACGGGCATGTAGATGACTTCAGACCCGGGCTGTTTTCAGACAGTGCAAGTAGGAGATAAACATCACTTCCTTTGTCCACTGTTTTGCCTGCTGCTGGGGCTCCTTTGCTGCATTTTTGTAGGGGGCACTATTCAGCCAGTTTGCATCATTCATGGAATATTGTAATGTGGACGTGTTCAGGCCGGGACTCTTATCAAACATGCAAAGTTTGGGGCAGACTGGAGCATTTGCACTAAAGTTACAACAATTTCCTCTGTCATGGCGAAACATCAAAACTCAACGCCACGCCACGGCCACACGCTCCAACGATAGCTAAATTATAGCTTATTAGGCACATTACCGCCACCCTGTGGCCCGGACTGTGGACCAAATATTAAATCCTACACATCAATCCTGTCTGTCTAATAAACTCAAAAAAAACCCAAAACTGCTACTCCACTCACTTGGCAGGTTCATTAAAGTTTTAATGCTGAGATCCAGAACTCTAGTCTTCCTGAGTTCTTCCATCATATATTGTCTTTTTTGATCATACTTAGTACAATCTATGCTTGCATGTGTAATAGTTTCCTCAGCAAAGTGGGAAAAAATATGTGGATATATCGGCAATCGCCAAAAATGAAAGTCAAAAAGTAATCGTGTTAAAAAACTGTGATGTCAATATTGAGCAAAAATAATTGTGATTATGCTTTTTGCCATAATCAAGCACGCCTAAAGAGAGCATAAGTTTTGATTGTTTTCAGTTTTCAGTGTGCCCCTAATTTTTTACATTTAGGAACACATGTACTCCTCGACAAAAAAGTAAGCATCGAACACTGCTGTCAGATGTGTAGAGACAATAAGTAACTGCAGCTGGACACAGAAAAATACTCATATATTTGAATGGAGAGTGTGAGCGAACCGCTAGGTGCTCGGGCCCTAATAAAGGAAATCCATTGATACAGGTTTCAAAGTGGTCAGACTTATAGTTTAGACATCAGAGCCATTTGTTTGATACAAAGTCCATGCCTAGAGATTGCCTCCCCATTGGTTTACATTGTAGGGTGTGATGTGGCACTACAACTTATTACAAAGTTTTTAACAACTTTTGTTCAGCACAGTGTCATAAGTCATTCAAGTTTGAAGCCAATACCATTAACGCCCCAGGAGGAGATAGCGTTTCTTGGGGGTCCAAAATTGGCGCAAAGTCGTACTTTGATGGGCATATTGCGGACTTCCTGTTGGATTTAGGTCAGGGATGTCAGCATATGATTTGTAGGTCTTGATGAGATGAATAATTGAGTTTTGGTTCGATCTCTCTACGACATTCCTACGGGCCGTGGCAGCCATATTAGATACATAGGTGGCGCTATAGATCACATTTTGGCACTTTGGGGGATAATTTTTACATTTTATCAAATTTTTCACCAGACCTGATGTGCGTGCCAAATTTAGTGAGTTTTTGAGCATGTTTAGGGGGTCAAATTAAGGGTTGAAGTGGTGGATTAATAAAGAAAGAATGAGAAGAAGAAGAAAGAAACAAACACACGAAATACAATAGGGTCTTCGCCCCTTTGGGGCTCAGGCCCTAAAGAAGAAGAAAGAAACAAACACACAAAATACAATAGGGTCTTTGCCCCTTTGGGGCTCAGGCCCTAATAAGAAGAAGAAAGAAACAAACATACGAAATACAATAGGGTCTTTGCCCCTTTGGGGCTCAGGCCCTAATAAGAAGAAGAAAGAAACAAACATACGAAATACAATAGGGTCTTCGCTCCTTTGGGGCTCAGGCCCTAATAAATTTCCCATACAGTGACAACAGTACAGCAGGACATGAAAGGGCAATAGTTCATAGACTGACCTTGTGCTTGGATTTCATGAAAACAATCTGTTGGAAAAACAATGTGTTAACAAGGTAAATAAATGCAATAATAACTCATTAAGAACTTCAACAAGTTGTAGACGGATTAAAACTTTACCAAATGTGTAATTCTATCAATCAGAGGTAGGCATGCTGTGGTATATTAACATGCTGATACATATTAATATACATACGATGCATATTGATTTCATGATTGGGTTATGCTTTAGATTAATCGATTCCCAATTTACAGTGTAATTGTTTGTGCTGATGGTGTACCAGCACAGTATATATTGATGTAGGTACAAGAGAACAAGATGTGAAGTTAACAATTAAAGGTGGTAACAATCTGGGAATTTAAAAAGAATTTATACTGTAGGTAGTTTTTAAACTGACAGGTATCTATTTTAATATTACGAGGTATGTATGATCTTCTTCTCTTCTTCTCACCTAGTTAGGACCAAAAATTACACTGTAAATTGTGAATAATTACACCGTACGCTGTGGGCTGTAATCTAAAGAATTAACCAGTGTTTGCAAGGTGAACCTGCATTGGTTTGTATATTAATGATGAAAGAATCAATAGAGGGTTTAACTTACGCATGAAGATGACAAACAACAGGAGTCCTGCCATGATGAAGCTGAAGATTAAGACTGACCAGGACTCTTTTAAAGACTACACTTGTGTCTATGGTTAGACTTTCACATACTGAAATGTCATTTTGCAGAACTCGCTCTCCGGAAAACCACAGCGAGCATCAGAGGTGAATCACACTATTAAACAGGCCACGGAAATACACACACCAAACATCCTTTTCAAAGAACTAACTACGTGTTTTATTTAATTAATCTACCACATCGGTGGCTAACCTCATTTCTTTTGCTTTCTGGTTGTTTTTCTCAGAGTGACTTTTAAACAGAGATGGGCAGAACCAATGATGAGCAGCGTCTCAGTTTCACTTCTCTTTGGTGTTTGTGTGTGTGTGTGTGTGTGTGTAAAATATCATATCCAAATTATGCTGCATAAACTGTGTGTTTTTACATCAAGTTGATAAAGTGTCACATTGATTTAATTAATATGTTTAAGTCATCTTTTAAAATGTATTTTCTTATTATACAAGGTATACTGTATACAAGGAAATAACTTCACTAAACAGCTGTGATTGTTTTTATCTCTTTGTGTTACTGTAGGTTAAATCTTGTTTTGTTGGTTTTTACTGTTTTCTGTGTATGTGTGTTGTATTTGTTTACATAAAAAGTACATTTGTTTGTCATTCCTCTTGTGTAAAGCACTTTGTAGAAACTTGTTTTGTGTCTAGAGCTTTATGAATAAACATGAACCTGAACTTCAACTTTTGAAATAAATGGGACTTCTTTTTAATAGTTGTGTATAATGTTTTTATTATTTAAAGCAATTTTCTATCCATTCAGTAAAATTCAACAAAGGCATTACACCGTTCTAAAAAATGTAAACAGTGTAAACATTGTAAGAAAGCAAAATGAAAATAAAGATGCAAGATAAACAACACTTGAAATTCAAAATGGCTTTAGAGAGCTGTACACTGTATCGCCCTGGTGAGATGCAGCTCGCTCCTCTAAGGTGCAGTTTTTGGTATTTATTCTGTGAAAAGAAAGAAACAGACGTGACTTAATTCTTCTCAGTGAACTTTGATTATTTATTGAGATTTAAAAGTTGCAGATGTTGAATATCTGTCATGCCACAATAACAACACATATTCACACATTTTCATGACTGCTCCTGAAATGGAAATTATACTTGTTTTAATTCTAGTCAATTTTAAGCACTGGGGCCACCAAGTGGCTAATATTATATTTGTTCAATGTTCTTTACAATCATCTATCTCTGTACAACAACCTTCATGTCATCTGTTATGTAAACCTAAAATAATAACCTAAATAAAGCTTTTACATGTATCCATTCATTGGCATTTTAATAAAATCCATAACCATTGCAACAGTCACTTTTAAGTGTTTGATATGAAAAGTTAATTATATATTGCTTCCATGACCAATCTATTAACATCAGAATCCATTTATAATCTTCTAGGTAACTCTCAAAAAAATGAAATCCCCATTGGTAAAAGTAATAATAATTCTTCAATCTCAGGTTTACCAAATAAACAGTACATGCTGTATTTTCCAGGTATTTATTAATTTAATTTGACCATGGTGGTCATGCTTAAGTAATCCATTAAAACTATTCCCCAACATTTTAGAACCTTATACTTCATTCAAGTTAAGAGAAAGAGAAAATCAGCTCACCAATATTGCATTTATAGATGACCATACTGTAGGTTTCATCATAACCAGCCTGCAAGTTCTTAATTGAAATGATAAAGGAGAGGGAGAGAGAGAGTAACCTCATGTAAGACACCATGATCATGAAGGAAAACCTCTTAGCAGAAACAGAAGTTTTCAAATCCCCATCCACTGTTGAGACTTACCATATAATCCCTGTAATCTGAAACAGAAACCAAAGCACTCCTTAGTACACTTTAACAAACAGGTGCAAGTAAAACATACAGGTATAACACTGATCAATTGCATTGACATGATCATTACAGCAAATGCAAAAGAGGAAGAAATACTTTGATTTACCAGTGATGATGGCTTTTGGTCTAAATGAAAATAATAGAAAAAGTTTTTTGTTAGTGTCATTACAGAGAAAAACAGTTATATAAACGAAGAATGTAAAATCCAAATAAATATAGTTTGTGTTATTGTGTTGGTTTTCCCAAACATCTCTGAATACCTGAACAGCTATCATTTCATTCATCACATCCTGACTTAATTATACATCATCTGATTGGCTATCAGCTGACTAGTAATATCCAGTCACATTCATACAAGTCTACAGGACATCCTTTAAATCCTGACAGTTCAGACATCTGTTTACTACAACGTATGTTTTCAATGTGCTGGGGGTGTTAGTTTTACCAGCATAACCATCACTGCTAGTCTGATTAACTAAGAGCCCAATCAGTTTTGTTATAAGAGGTACATAATCCTCTCAATGAATGTCTGAAACTATGAATTTAAAACTGGGCAACAATGATAAAGAAGATGACACCAACTTGGTTTAACCTGGGAATGTTTAAGAGACAAAGTTTCTTACCTCTTGAAAGCACATTTTTCTAGAAAAAGCAAAAAAAATCATCAAAATCTGATTATTGAAATATATGTTATCAGTTTATCTATAATTCTGTCATCCTGTTTTTCGATATTTTAATGTTATTATCTTGGTCTATTCTCCACACAAAACATCTGTTGCATGTCTGTCCGTCCTGGAGGAGGAATCCCTCCTCTGTTGCTCTTTCTGAGGTTTCTTCAGTTTTTTCCCCATTAAAGGGTCTTTTGGGGGTTTGTGTTTTTCTTTATCTGAATCGAAGGTCTGAGGAAAGAAGATGTTGTATTGCTGTACAAATTGTAAAAGCCCCCTGAGGCTAATTTGTCATTTGTGACATTGGGCTGTATGAATGAAAATGGAGTTGCTTAACTTGACATTGCGAAACTGTAATAATCCCTAATAAAATGCAAATGTTGAATACAAGTCACTTCTTTATGTTTTACTAACAAGAAATAAACTTCCTTTAGAGGAAATGTGAAGCCACTTCAAAGATTTCCTACAACTGCCGTCGGGTTTTACAATAAGAATAAAGCACATATGTATTCCAGCTTAAGGCCAATATTTTTATTTCAGTATTATTAGAAAAACTGGTTAAATGAGACGAGGAAAAGATAATGTGATTTAAATCAGCAAGTTCTAACTTGAGCAACTTTGAACAACATATCTCCATGCTAAAAAAAAACCTCACATCACATCTTGAACAGATTTGTTCAAATCACTGAAATAAACTTTGTTGGGGTAAAAATTTTAAAGTCTTACCAATTCTGCTTTGATTGTAGAGAAGTGCAAATCCCAGCAAGATGACACCTACAGTTACTCCAAAACCAGCAAACTTCCATATCAATGTTTCTTTTTGGAACAACAAAGACCACAAACAAGTGTCATTGCAACTAATACGACTTTAATGTGAATAAAGTTGTAAACATGATGAAATTAACCATCGTAATTATGAAATACAGCTTATTTCACTGTGACACTGCAGAGCAATAGCCTCCATAATACTTAAACCCAGCAGAAAACAGAAACGTACAGTAGTGTCTAGGCTAAAGTCGGGGTTAGCCCACTTTGGATTGTGCAAGTGTGAAAGCTTTTTTAGCCTGGGGCTAAGAATGCTCTAAGAATGATTTTAGCTGTGGGCTAAGTGCAGTGTGAAAAGCCCTTAAAACTAATTCTCAAGATAAATTATGAAATGTTCAGACTGAAGGCACAGGCCCACTGATTTGATTCACATAATTCTTCTCTGACTAACCAATGAATATCAGGCATCCTTGCCAGTATGCAAGTAATTTTTTAATATATAATGTTTTTTTTGTTGTTTTTTTTTCATTTTATTCACATTTTGCACAAAGAACATGACATGACTGAAACACAGTATGTGTGAGCTACTGTTTGTATAGCTTTGGCTGTTGCTAAATGTTTTAATTGCATACAAGAAAAATCATGGCCGTACGGACAGTCCTTTTTAAAGAAGAACCAAACTGTCAGTAACCACTGATTTAATAAGAAAGTTCTGTAATCAAAGCAATATTTTTTTAGTTGCAGGAAACTTAATTTGTGCCCAAAATCAACAAACTGCAGAGCTACTGAATCTCAGGTGAGGTTTGAAGATGACTTAGTTGAAGAGAGCAGCACTTTACCTACAGGTTTTTATAATGTGTCAATTTTAAATATTGATTTTACTCTCCATTTTTATTAATAAAATTAAATAGTAAATATTTGTTTAGAATCAGAGAAAAAAATATGATAGATGTCCTGTTTTAGGCGAGTTATATTAGCAAATACGTGGTCAATATAGAAAAGTTTTTGTGTGTATGTTTGCATATGACAGAAGTGCACATAGGAAAAAAGTTTATTTTGGCTATTGGACAAAAAATGTTCACCAAAATTAAAACCAAACCTACTCCTTTGAGGAAAATACTTAAAAAATACTTTAATTTAACTATGTTAACAATTTCTTATTCTTATTATGATGGTGTAAGAAATTAAAATCTTATTGCTCACCTGAAACTGTTTTCAGTGGGAATACAATGAACAAGAACAGATGGACATAAAAGTGCATAGTTGAAGGCATTTAAAGACTTACACAGTAAGGCATTTTAGCATTTTCATGCAGTAATTAAAAAGTAAGTCTACCTGTTATTTCATCATTAGAGGCTTGATTCGTAAGAGCTGCGTCAGGAGAGGTCATAGTTATACCAGTAAACGTTCCTTGAACACACAAAAACATCAAAATTAAAAATGACAAAAATCACAATATGTTCTGAGAAGTCAACATGGATCATTAAGAACCTGAGTAATTGTGCCACCTGAGGTCGTTTTCACAGGTGAGAGGGATGTAGAGGTTGAACTACCAGTGTTAGTCGGCTTACCAACAGTCTGACCTGGTAATTAAGAAAATATTCAACAACATATTGAAATCTGTTACTGTACATCAGTGTAAGTTGTAGTTTATGTAATGTCATATGCTTTCCATTAACACTAATTTACTATTACTGAAGGCCAAATGTATTTTAGATGATTGTGAACTTTAAAGTGATCTTAACATCGAGTGTTTGAAGTAAACTAACGTAGTGAAGTATAATCAATCATTTTGTCTGGCAGGAATGTAGGATGTACTGTTGTGTAAAGTCAGACTCTTGAGTTCAATATGTGTATTTACAGTAATACAGCACAATTCAAAAAATGAAAATGTCCAAATCTACATCATTTAAAATACTGACTTCTGCGTGAGTAACATTTTTTTCTTGTTGCTATAATCTTGAAGGAATGTCCACTGCATACTCAGTATTGATGACAGTCAGTTACAGTTTGACAGCACTATTTCATAGTAATTATTTATTGTAAAATGCTGCAATGATTAAAACTATTAAAAATAACAAATATAGTGATAGAGTGATTTGTGATATTGCAGCTGACCTACCTGTGGTCATAGTAAGTGTTGGCGTTGTCTGCGTCTTGCTTGACTCTTGTCTAGAGTCAAGTTGTCTGATTTCATTGTCCACAATATCTACAATAAAAGAAGAAAGGAAGGTAGATTTAGCCCTGTCAGTCTCATGTGTGGACAACTGTGTGAAACAGCGTAATTATTTGTGTACTTGAGCTGTTATTTTCACAGAACTAGAACTAGTTTGTTTGTTTGGTTTTTTTTACAATTGTGATGTAAAAAATGATGAATTGTGATGTGTATGCATTGATATGTATGTTTTTGACTTTTAAATGGATGTGTTGTAGCAGTGTAGCATGTATTCATGTCATCTCTGACTTACAAGTCAAGTTTTGTCCGTCACTACGAGGAGACAAAGAGTTGAGTTCACTTCCCAAGGTGTAATCACAGCTGGCATCCTTTCTCAGAACAGAACGTAGAAGTGTCAACAAATCATCTATTGAGACAATAAACTGGCAGAACTTCTGGTTTGTTGAGGTTGTTTCCCTCCGGATGGTTGTTGTTTTTACTGGATGACTTGCTTCTCCAAAGTACAGGTTACAGCTCGTATCATGATTAGCAGATCCAGGCAGTGAGCAAGTGAAGAGAACATGTTCACCATCAAAATGCTGGAGACTCATCTGTGGTTTCTGACCTATCAGAAAGATTAATAAAAGATCAAATAAAAAGTCAAAGCTATAATGTGCCACTTTGCAATCAAGTACACTGTAAGCTGTACATGTATTTATAGATGTCCTACACTCATACAATACAACACTTATAATGCTTAACAACAAGCTAAAATAATAATTCAGTGTATCTGATATTTGTAATATATAATACAAAGTGTAATCAAATTTGTCATTACTCAAAATCAAATTTACACCTGAAATATAACACCAAGCCACTTATCCTGTGCTGACACTATCAAGATACAATAATATCAGTAGATAAGAAGTAGCAGTCACTCACTCTGTATGGTGATGGAGGATGAGTCACTGTGTGGAGAGTGAAAATATGTCTCTCCAAACTTTCCAGCGTAAAAACATTTCACTTCGACCTCAGCAGGTTAACTCTGATGTGCCATCTTCAGCAGGTCAGTCCCTGTCAGTGTCTGCAGACAAGACAGGACACTGATAGTTCCTCCACTTAAAGTGTAGAAATAACACTGAGACACAAGCACTGATGGTGGAGCCTGACAGTTCAGTGAGGCTGAGTCTGTCTCTGTGATCACCGGTGGATTCACTGTCAGCTTAGGACGAAAAGATGCTGAAATTTTAAGCATATGTTGGATTAAATAACTAAAAATCACATTTATTTAAAATGCAATTTTTTATTTCTAAATTTATGAATACTCACTTTGAATGCTGATAGAGGACACATCACTGTCTGGAGATGGATAAGCCATAAGGTAAAAACATGTCACTTTAACCTCAGTGGGTGGACTTTGATTTGTTATCTCGAGCAGCTCAGTCCCTGTCAGAGTCTTCAGACAAGAGAAACTTTTGGCAGGTTTTCCATTTGTGCGGAAAAAACACTGAGACACTGATGCTGGAGCCTGACAGTCCAGTGTGACTGAGTCTGTCTCTGTAATCACCAGTGGATTCACTGTTAGTTTAGGTGGAAGAGATGCTGAAAATTTAGAGGAAGAAATATGTTATCACATCAAATACTGAATTGTTGCATTAATGTGGTGAAATTCCTAATGAGAAATTGTGATTTAATGTACTGTATAGGAAGTAGAGAAAATGTACTCTGCGTCCATGTACACAAATTATCAAATCAAATTAACTGCAGACTGTAATAAACTGTTCAAGCTGTGATGACAGTGCAGCTGTTTATGAACTAATGTCAAACTCAGGACTGACCTTGTGCTTTCATCTCATGAAAGGAATCTGTTGGAGAAACAACATGTTAACAAGAAAAACAGACAAAATAATAACTAATCAATAACTTATAATTAAAATTCCTGACTTCTTCAGACTGATGGAAAAGTATAATAAAACATGCTGATAACAATACAAACATTACATGTTAATCACTTGCTTGTGAATTAAATGTACATGAGTGTGTTTTTGCCAATATTAACTTTGAAAGAGCTTGACAAGAGGTTTAACTCACATATAAGGATGACGAACAGCAGGTGTCCAGCCATGATGAAGCAGAATAATGTGAACGTCCAGCAATACTTTAACGACTACACTTGTGTGTCTGACTACATGGACTTTGACAGACATGAATGTCATTTTACAGAAGTTGCTCTCAGGAAAACCACAGCAAGCATCAGAAGTGAATCACACTGACAGACAGGCCACAGAAACACAGACACACATCATTTATACAGCCCTCAGTATGTGTATGTGTATATTTAGATCAAATCTACCACAGTGCTGTTTAACTGGTAGAAGTAAAAGGTTGCTCATCATTTCTGTTGCTTTTCTAATTGTCTTCCTTATTGTTTGTTTTACTTGTTCTTTTTTGCTAAATTGGGTAGGACTGGTGATATAAATACATACTACACATCACATATATCAAAACCAGACCTTTAAAAACTTCATATTTAATGGCCTTGTTTTTATTGTTTTTGAAGTAACGTAACGATAAAAACACATCAAAAACCAATCAACTTCAGTCTTAAACCAGCAATAATTAATAATCTGGCCACTGGGGGGCAGCAGAGACACGTTGTGAATGCAACATTGACATATCATCACCTTTTACGTGAGTTAAACATCAGAGATGCTTTGACATAAGCAGGAACTGCTTGAACTTCAGGTAGTATGGTATTGGTGGACTTCCTTTGGTAGAGACAGAGTTGATTTTGGGAACTTTTCTACATCATCAGCACGTATCTCAGGGTGACCAATGTTTCACCCCTAAACCAGTACGCCTCACCTGAGTGGAGCAGCAAAGTCAAAACTTGCCTTCACCAGTAGAAGGGTTCCAACTGTTTCCTCTTTCTACGCCACAGCCACCTTGAGCAGATCTCAGCTGCTGCGCCCATGTCCTTGATGGCTTTCTTGAGCTTTTTAAGTGACAGCCGTATTTTCTGGAGAAAGCAATGTACTGATGCTGCTGGAAAGCCTCTACATCTAACTTTAATCAGAAAGTGCTGCATACCAGCCTTTTGCACAGGCTTCATCAATCAAGTTGTCAATACAGTAACCTATCTTATTGAATCTATAAAGCTTAAGTAAATAAAGATTAATATTAAGAGAAGTTTCCTACACTAGTTCTGGTGGTATGACTATCAAGTCAGTTTTTCATATTGTGATTCTTCTCAAAATCACAATATGAAAAATCCTATGATACACAGCTGGGCACACTTTCATGTAAAATACTACAGTATAAACTATCTTTAAATGAATATGACATGCTCAGTCCTCTACTGAAAGCCAGTGAAGCTGCAAGAATGACATTCACTAACTCAAGCCAAAACAGTTTGTTTTGTGCTACTGTGTTTCAAAGTTTGTGTAAGGGCCCAGAACCACAAACTAATCACCAATCTTAGTGTCCTGGTCAGAGTTCTGTCTAATTGGAGCCTAATCGATCCAAACAACATAGACTTGAATATAATAGCTTCATCGTCTGCATATGAGAACACAGAACTTGACCAGGAAGTTTTCATGTCATTAATATGATGCAAAAACAAAAGGGGGCCCAGGACACTACCATGTGGCACTCCACAAGTGATGGGAAAAGTATAGGTCATGCTTATTGCTTACCACACATATTACCTACTAGGGGCAGGCCCAAATCAAAATACGTTATTTGGCAAACCACAAATAGTGGGTTTTTTTTACAAATATTTATTTTGTATAAATATTTTTAAAATTATTTGCTTTTGGGAAGAAAAAAAAAACATGTCAAATACCAGTGTGCAGGTCAGTTTCATCGCTATCTCAGTCTCTCTCCTCTGCTCCGCTCTTACGTCTATCAGCAGGTTTCAACAAGGGGAGTCATATCCACCTGCTACATGACGCACATTTCCTAATATGGATATCACTCCTAGAGTTGGGGATGTTCCCCAGAGATAAAGCTGAGCTACTGACACAAGCAAAGTACTTTCAAGGGACTCTCCATAACCTGTCGTTTGCCTTCTCCTTTCCACAAAGTTAGGTTGTAAAAAATAGGCAATAAATTAAAAGTGCAAAGCAATAATCACCTTTGAAGTTCTTCTCTAAATGTTACACACTATGCTGTCTCTGTGTTATGGGTGTATAAATAAGTAGAGTCTGTCTGCACATTTGTGATACAATTGGTTCTAGCTCAGTAGTCAGCGCTAAACACTTTAACACTTTAATATCCTAAAATTAAAAGTGTAATAAAAACAAAAACTGGATTTTTACACCTATTTCCACTTTTATTTGAATAAAAATATAAATAGTTGTGCTGCCTCAACAAATATAGGGCTGCTTTCTCTTTCTCTATATAGTATAAAAAGTTTGTCTTTCAATGTGCCTGTATGGTGCTGTACACCATATTCTTCGGTGCTGATGCAGTTTGCTCCTCAGAGATGATGGAGTACATATGGTATGTGTCCTGGGAAAAAAAAGACACCAACTGTAAGGACTCTTTAACTCCATAGCATGAACCTATACAGTAAATATATTCAATACTGTGTGTCATGTCTGACTTACATCCTCATTTTTAAGCTCCCCCCCTTTTGGTTTTTCAGAACCTGCGAATAAGAAAGAACCACATACTACTATTTTCCATAAAATTATACATTTCATTACACAGTCTGTAAAAATAAAAGAGGTGAGATGTGTAAGTCCTCTGTAAATAAAAAAGCTTATAGACCACCTGATCTATGTCAAGAATTTGACAATCATTGTGCACACCTAAATTTATACATCGGTAATGAGTCTTCAATGATTAAATACAATATCTGCCTGTATCAAAAAAGTAAAATATTTCAGAAAGTGCAAGTGTTAATAGTCTAACATTTATTGTTACGATTGTTGTTTGTTGAAAAAAGGTAGAAAAGCAACACTGTTATTGAATGTTTTGCTTATTCAGTGATATACAGCTTCTGTAATTAAAGATAGTCATACTACAGTATATACCATCTGGTATATTTTTAAAAAGACCTTGAAAAAAACAAATGCAGTACATACATTGGGAAAGTTATTTATTGTAAGTAATATACAGCAGAAACCTGTTCTCCTTCCTGTAAAAGACCATTATGCTACATTCAGGTTGGTGTAAAGAGAAAAGCAGCTCACCAGTAGGACAGTCAGCACCAGGTTCAGAGCTGATCATACTGTAGGCTTCAGCATTACCTGCAGGTAACTTGTTTGGTAAGAAGAGAGAGGAAGTGAGAGAAACTTATGAATAACTTTAAACACATTAAATCAACCTGAGGAGCCTTGCAATTATGTAAATGTTACATCTGATAAAAACTGTTTTTTAAATTACCTCTCTCTCACCACAGTCAATATTTCTCATGGACACCAAGTCATCTACAACAGAAGGCAAAACAAAGCTCAAAAACATATAAATGCCTACTGTATCTGTGAATATACCATAATGTTGCCTGACTACTTAATATGTACATTACCAGTGACTTTGGTTTGTGTCCTACACAGAAATAAAGGGGGAAACAAGTTTTAATAAAGAGTTTGTCTTCATCACATGAGAAAACAGAAATCACTACATTGGGTCAGTAATTTAAACCTGAGGGTTTGATGGGATTTGAGAAGGTGAATGAACTCTCTCTACTGATTCAACAATTGATCCTTGTGCCCTTGAGCAAGGCACTGTTCTAGTGGTTCTGCTCAGTGGCTGAATGAGAGGACAAGCTGCACTAGGAAGCTACAGTACATGAAGCTGAATGTCTGTATGAAAGTGGTAAAAAGGAAAATATCAAGTCACTCATTTATTTCTGAAAAGGTTAAAAAAAAAAAAAAAAGCTTTCTCACCTGTTGTAAAAAAACTTTTCTGTAAAAAAAACAAAAAAACAAATAACATTTCAAAAAGCAATCAGTAATCATTAAGATCAGGAAGCTTTAATGATCACTAAAGGCTTGTCAGGTTAAGTTCCTTTTAGTAGCTGTAATTTCTATGAACTGCAGTCAGTGGAAACAATAATTCCTGATTACTGCAACCCAAGTCAGAATAACTGACAATAAATATGGTTGAGCTTATGAAAATTCTATTTTTTATTCTTATTAGTTATTAGAGGCAATCTAGATGGGAGTGGTTTTAGATTTTTAAAATCTATTGAAATTCCAAATCTGCAACAGATTTTTTTTTTTTTTCTTTTTGGTGCCACTTGCACATTGTGAACACGACATTGACATATCATCACCTATTAAGTTGATATAGCGAACTTTTTAGCAAACAATTAGTTACGGAGCAATATTATTAGGGCCCAAGCACGAAAGTGCCAGGGGCCCAACGGTCCCCTCAAGTCTCTCAGGAAAATTGGCACACATGCCAGAACTGGTGAAAATTGCAAAGTTCTATAGTGACTGGACTCAGGTGTGGCCAGCTGGGTCCATAGTGCCCCCAAATGAAGGGATATGTTGCAATAAAGTTTCTTTGATGTTCAGTATGAAGTTCAGTGGAATAATTGCTCTCATCATTCTCGCCATAATTGAGTTATTTAAAAAATTTTCACCCGGCAAAAAGTCAGCTATTTTAAATTTTGTGCGTCAGTTTTCATTTCAAACACATGTTTGAGACCTATAGGATGCAGAAAAAATTCCCAAATTTTGCACCTATGTTCGAACTAGTAAATATTTCAATTAGTACCACAATTGGGCTTGGGCATGGCATTTCAGCTCTATAGTGCCCCCTAATTACTTTTAGTATTTTTGAGGTGCTAGGGATGCTCCAAAACTCATGAAACATCAGAAGTGGCTTAACTTGATATCTGATATGGGTTTTGGGTTTGGGTGTGGCAAAATGGCTTGAGGGCGCCCCCTGGCAAATTTCAAAGTCAAAGCCCCCACCTTTAAATTTTGATGTGGATGTACAAAATTTGGTGGGCAGATGTAACAACCAGACTTTAAAAAAGCCTCTTGGAGCCATATGGTAAGTCCAACAGGAAGTAAGCCATTTGGATCTACCCATTTACAGGTATTGTACTTTGACAAACTCCTCCTACAGCTTTGACCAGAGTGACTTCATATTTGGTAGGTTACATTTAAAGACTTTTGCGGTGTTAAATTGCAAAGCTTTTTATTCTTCATGGAACACCCTTGGCGTGGTGTGCCAGTCAATTTTGCCCAAAACATGTTTGGGGCATTAAACAGGAAGTTGTTGTAACTCTACTTTACATTGTCCAATCTGCCCCAAATTTCTCATACTTGATGAGAGTCCAGGCCTGAACACATCTACATGTCATATTGAGTCATAGTCATAGCGCCACCGACTGACAACAGGAAGTCAGCCTTATGTGACAAGCATTATCTGATACTTACATGGTGTGGTCTACACATGATATACAGCACATGAAGTATGATTAGTGGGTATTCTCTAGCATTGGATAGTGGACACAGGAAGTGATAGTGAAGGTTCATCACTACAAGTGATGCCTCTCACATTTGACATTATATTATAGAAATATCAATTACAGCTGCTTTAAAAATACAATCAGGTTTCACTGGAAACATCAAATGATATAGTTCTCACCAGTTCTTCTTTGGGTACAGAGAAGTGCAAATCCCAGCAAGATGACACCTACTGTTACTCCAAAACCAGCCACGACTATTACCAACTTCCATATCAATATCCACGTTTCTGTTTTGGAACAACAGGAGTCACAAACAAGTGTCATTGCAACAAAAGGAATTTAATCTAAATAAAGTTGTAAACATGATAAATCAGGTTGAGGATATCTTAACCATCATAATTATGCAACACAGGTTGCTCCACTGTAACACTGCAGAGCAATAGCCTCCATAATGCTTAAACCGGGCAGAAAACAGAAACGTACAGTAGTGTCCACTGTAGATGAGGTGGTAACAATTTTTAACTTTAAAATATGAAATCTTACATACTTGTTCACATTTTGCAAAATGACTTGTTTGTGTAGCTAAAACTAACTTGCTGCAATATAGTCATATAACCTACAGAGGAAATATACTTTACTAAACTGAATAGCGTGTAATTTTTAATATTCATAATATCTAATATGTGTAAGGAATTATGTTCTTCTTGCTCACCTGAAACTGGATTCAGTGGATTCAATGGGATCAAGCTAGTTTTATTGATAGGTGTGTTAAGTGCCTGACCTACTGTAAGGAATAAATAGACACATTAAAAACATTCACAGCAATGCATCTTAGCATTTTGGGGGCATATCATAAAAATCTCACCTGTAATATTGTCTCCTGATGCCAGATTCATAGGAGTTTCAACAGCAGTCGTCACACTACCTTTTGTACTGAGATTAGTCTTATCAGTAACTGTTTCTTAAAGACAGAAAAACACAGATATTAAAAACGACACATATTTCAACATTTTCAAAAAAAGTCAGAGAAAGTTATTGTCACCTGATGTTGTTTTCACTGATGTTAAGGAAGTAGAGATCAAGCCAACAGTATTACTTGGCCTAAAAACAGTCAGACCTGGTGAATAAAAATAAATAATAATTGAAATACAGTATTTTCCATAAGAAATATATACATTTTGTGTTTAACTTATCCACTAAAACATATGCCTGTAATTTCATTTAGTTAGTTATAGGAGTGGAAACACTGTTAACATTCAGACCTGAAGAATAATGACACAAAAACCTTTCAAAACTTTAAAAATAATGAATGTAGAGGTGACTCATGATAATGTTCTTGATAGCATACTCCTGGTGATTTTGAAAAGAAACAAATCAAATAGAATCTGTCAAATAAATTTTAGCAATAAAATTGCTGAAATTAATATTTGTGTATCATTCGAGTCCAATGTGTGATATGTAATACAAAGACAGTGTAACTGGATCTATCATTACTCAGAATAACAAGTACTCCATGATCAAAATACGTTTTATGAAATAAAAAGAAAACCTTTATCATCTCCACCCACAGGTGACTTTGTAATGGAAATGGAGGTTGTTAAATCAGTTTTTCTCTTATTATTTTCTGCAGCACCTACAAAGAAATCACAAGTGAAACTTTACATCACACTGTTGTGCTGATACTTTATCACTTCATCATATATAATAATATCAGGTGATGAGAATAATATTCACTCACTTTGTATGGTGATGGAGGTTGTGTCACTGTGTGGAGATGTAGACTTTGTCTCTCCATGTGTTACAGTGTAATAACATTTTATTTCAACCTCAGCAGGTGATCTCTGATGTGCCATCTTCAGCAGTTCAGTCCCTGTCAGTGTCTGCAGACAAGGGAGGACTCTGACAGTTCCTCCACTTAAAGTGTAGAAATAACACTGAGACACTGATGGTGGAGTCTGACAGTTCAGTGTGACTGAGTCTGTCTCTGTGATCACCGGTGAACTCACTTTCACTTTTGGTGGAGGAAGTGCTGAAAATGTTGAAGTAAACATATTTTAATTTAATTAAATAACTGCATTTTTTGAGTGTCATGGTCACAGGTTGTCATCTGTGTTTTATTTGTTTGCCAACCTCAAGAAAGCTGATCTCACACAGTGTGTGAAATATAAGCAGGTCTTGTGTTGAAGTCTGCTCCCCTCTTGAATAGTGTTTAAATAGTGTTTCTCCACCGTTAGAACTGTTTCCCGTAGTGTGACCTCCATGGTTGGGGTTAGGGCTTAGGTTATCATTAGGTGTAGCAGAAGTAAGTGGTTGGGGTCAGGTTAAGCATCTCAGAGGACAACTGGTTGAGATTAGGGATAAGGCTGGGTGCAGATTAAAGTAAGGGAAAATACATATCGACAGGGAAACAGACTTCGACACAACACCAGTCTGAGGGCAAACTCCAGAGAGCATACATAGAAGGATGGTGAGAGTGGTGTGTTGCAGAGGATAGCAAAGAGCAACTTTTAGCTGAGACCATGATGTACAATGAATGATAACACTCATCCCTTAAGTACATTTGGTTTAGTTTCTGTATGCATCTATTTGTTTCAACAAGTCCTTTAAATTAAACAATAAAATATGTTGTTGCTCCATGCGCTCCAGAACCACATAAAAGTGTTTTCTGATCTGATGTGCCCAATATCTAAGCAAACATCAGTTTAGGGAGACATTAGGGTACCTTCATCATCATGGTTACAATAATAACCCAGTGGTTGAGGTTAGGATTGTGGTTTAAAAATATCAATGTTTACTCACAGTTGGAAATCAGAACTGAACACCAGTCTCCCTTGTTAAAGTCTGACGTTTTGTTGATCCATCCATCCATCCACCCTCTGCCTCACTATGCAGACTTTGTAGCTCTATAATAACATTACCATATTTCCTTCTGTGATAATTACTATGGCCTTTAGACACTTTGTTGATATGTCGTTTTGGGGCACTTGCTTAAAACACAGATTTTGTTGTTTTTCTTGGCAGGATGGTCTTATTTGTTTAAATGAACTGAAACCAACGCCAAGCTCGGTGCACAGTTGTCAGAACAAGGAGGACACCGCCCCGGCTCCAACCACTTAGGTGAGTGAACAACACTGCCAGGGATGAGTAGAGCACATGCTCAAAGTGTGTCAAGCTCACCAGGGTTCAGGTAAGGCCTGAATACTAGCAGTTAGTACAGACATGAAGTTCAGTGGTAATTAAATCTCCTGGACTTGAGAGCAAATCATTTTACCAGTAGCCTACTACCTGCACCGTGACACTTGCAATAAAGAAATACTTCCATTGCATATATTGAATAGTAAATCTATGTAAACATTAAAAAATTATTTGAAAAAACTAATGCCACTCGACCCCACTGTTGAATGCTGCAGTGTTTGTGCTGATACTGTATCAAGTAAAGAGCAGAGCAGTATAGTTACTCACTTTGTACGGTGATGGAGGATGAGTCACTGTGGGGAGATGTAGAATTCGTCTTGCCACATGTTACAGTGTAAAAACATTTCACTTCAACTTCAGCAGGTGATCTCTGATGTGCCATCTTCAGCAGTTCAGTCCCTGTCAGTGTCTGCAGACAAGTGAAGCTTCTGACAGTTCCTCCACTTAAAGTGGAGAAATAACACTGAGTCACAGACACTGATGGTGGAGCCTGACAGTTCAGTGTGACTGAGTCTGTCTCTGTGATCACCGGTGGATTCACTGTTAGTTCAGGTGGAAGATGACCTGAAAATGTAAAGGTAAACACATGTTTATGAAATACATAATAGTTGTATTAACTTAATTACAATTCCTAACGAGGAATTGTAATTTTAATATAGAGATATTTTAGAGCAACATATACTGTGTAAAATGTGTAAATATACTCAAATAAATAAGATACTATAATAAACTTCCCATACAGTGACAACAGTACAGCTGGACATGAAAGACAATAGGTCATAGACTGACCTTGTACTTGGATCTCATGAAAACAATCTGTTGGGAAAACAATGTGTTAACAAAGTAAATAAATGCAATAATAACTCATTAGGAACTTCAACAAGATGTAGACAGATTAAAACTTTACCTAATGTGTAATTATATCAATTAGAGGTAGGACTGCTGTGATACATATTAATATACATACAGTGCATATTGATTTCATGATTGGGTGACAGCCCATATCATACAACCTACTTATTCCCAAATTACAGTGTAATTGTTTGTGCTGGTGATTTACCAGTACAGTACATATTGATGTAGGTACCAGAGAACAAGATGTGAAGTTAACAATTAAAGGTGGTAACAATCTGGGAATTTAAAAAGAATTTATACTGTAGGTAGTTTTTTAACTGACAGGTATCTATTCTAATATTATGAAGTTTGTATGACTTGTTCTCTTGTTCTTACTAAGTACAAAAAATTACACTGTAAATTGTGAATAATTACACCGTACGCTGTGGGCTGTAATCTAAAGAATTAACCAGTGTTTGCAAGGTGAACCTGCATTGGTTTGTATATTAATGATGAAAAAATCAATAGAAGGTTTAACTTACGCATGAAGACGACAAACAACAGGAGTCCTGCCATGATGAAGCTGAAGATTAAGACTGACCAGGACTCCTTTAAAGACTCCTTTAAAGACTACACTTGTGTCTATGGTTAGACTTTCACATACTGAAATGTCATTTTGCAGAACTCGCTCTCCGGAAAACCACAGCGAGCATCAGAGGTGAATCACACCATTAAACAGGCCACGGAAATACACACACCAAACATCCTTTTCAAAGAACTAACTACGTTTTATTTAGATTAATTTATTAATTAATTTGTTTATTTAGATTAATCTACCACATCGGTGGCTAACCTCAGAAGAAAGACGACAGTAAGTTTGTTCCTCATTTCTTTTTCTTTGTGGTTGTTTTTCTCAGAGTAGCTTTTAAACAGAGAGGGGCAGAACTACTGATGAGCAGCGTCTCAGTTTCACGTCTCTTTGTTGTATGTGTGTGTGTAAAATACTTTAAAAACTGTTATTTTTCAGGTACACCTCTCCTCACACACTTGACATATTGATGGACTTAGTACTTATCATCAATTATTTCCCATTTTTGTCCAAATTATGCTGCATAAACTGTGTGTTTTTACATCAAGTTGATAAAGTGTCACATTTATTGAATTAATATGTTTAAGTCATCTTTTAAAATGTATTTTCTTATTATACAAGGTATACTGTATATAGGGAAATAACTTCACTAAACAGCTGTGATTGTTTTTATCTCTTTGTGTTACTGTAGGTTTAATCTTTTTTAGTTGGTTTTTACTGTTTTCTGTGTATGTGTGTTGTATTTGTTTACATAAAAAGTACATTTGTTTATCACTCCTCTTGTGTAAAGCACTTTGTAGAAACTTGTTTTGTGTCTAGAGCTTTATGAATAAACATGAACCTGAACTTAAATTTTTGAAATGAATGGGACTTCTTTTTAATAGTTGTGTATAATGTTTTTATTATTTAAAGCATTGCGACACATGATACACGTTATCTTCTGACTTAACTTCAGTTTCTATCCATTCAGTAAAATTCAACAAAGGCATTACACCGTTCTAAAAAATGTAAACGGTGTAAACATTGTAAGAAAGCAAAATGAAAATAAAGATGCAAGACAAACAACACTTGAAATTCAAAATGGCTTTAGAGAGCTGTACACTGTATCCCCCTGGTGAGATGCAGCTCGCTCCTCTAAGGTGCAGTTTTCGGTATTTATTCTGTGAAAAGAAAGAAACAGACATGACTTAATTCTTCTCAGTGAACCTTTCTCATTTATTGAGATTTAAAAGTTGCAAATGTTGAATATCTGTCATGCCACAATAACAATTTATAGAATTCACACATTTTCATGACTGCTCCTGAAATGTTGATTATACTTGTTTTAATTCTAGCAAATTTTAAGCACTGGGGCCACCAAGTGGCTAATATCATATTTGTTCAATGTTCTTTACTATCATCTATCCCTGTAAAACAAACTTCATGTCATCTGTTATGTAAACCTAAAATAATAACCTAAATAAAGCTTTTATATGTATCCATTCATTGGCATTTTAATAAAATCCATAACCATTTCAACTTTTAGGTGTTTGATATGAAAAGTTAATTATATATTGCTTCCATGACCAATCTATTAACATCAGAATCCATTTATAATCTTCTAGGTAACTCTCAAAAAAATGAAATCCCCATTGGTAAAAGTAATAATAATTCTTCAATCTCAGGTTTACCAAATAAACAGTACATGCAGTATTTTCCAGGTATTTATTAATTTAATTTGACCATAGTGGTCATGCTTAAGTAATCCATTAAAACTATTCCCCAACATTTTAGAACCTTATACTTCATTCAAGTTAAGAGAAAGAGAAAATCAGCTCACCAATATTGCATTTATAGATGACCATACTGTAGGTTTCATCATAACCAGCCTGCAAGTTCTTAATTGAAATGATAAAGGAGAGGAAGAGAGAGAGTAACCTCATGTAAGACACCATGGTCATGAAGGAAAACCTCTTAGCAGAAACAGAAGTTTTCAAATCCCCATCCACTGTTGAGACTTACCATATAATCCCTGTAATCTGAAACAGAAACCAAAGCACTCCTTAGTGCACTTTAACAAACAAGTGCAAATAAAATAAACAGGTATAACACTGATCAATTGCATTGACATGATCATTACAGCGAATGCAAAAGAGAAAGAAATACTTTGATTTACCAGTGATGATGGCTTTTGGTCTAAATGAAAATAATAGAAAAAGTTTTTTGTTAGTTTCATTACAGAGAAAAACAGTTATATAAACGAAGAATGTAAAATCCAAATAAATATAGTTTGTGTTATTGTGTTGTTTTTCCCAAACATCTCTGAAAACCTGAACAGCTATCAGTATTTCATTCATCACATCCTGACTTAATTCTAAATCATCTGATTAGCTATCAGCTGACTAGTAATATCCAGTCAATTTCATACAAGTCTACAGGACATCCTTTCCATCCTGACAGCTCAGACATCTGTTTACTACAACGTATGTTTTCAATGTGCTGGGGGTGTTAGTTTTACCAGTATAACCATCACTGCTAGTCTGATTAACTGAGAGCCCAATCAGTTTTGTTATAAGGGGTACATAATCCTCTCAATGAATGTCTGAAACTATGAATTTAAAACTGGGACAACAATGATAAAGAAGATGACACCAACTTGGTTTAACCTGGGAATGTTTAAGAGACAAAGTTTCTTACCTCTTGAAAGCACATTTTTCTAGAAAAAGCAAAAAAAAAAATCATCAAAATCTGATCATTGAAATATATGTTATCAGTTTATCTATAATTCTGTCATCCTGTTTTTCCATATTTTAATGTTATTATCTTGGTCTATTCTCCACACAAAACATCTGTTGCATGTCTGTCCGTCCTGGAGGAGGAATCCCTCCTCTGTTGCTCTTTCTGAGGTTTCTTCAATTTATCTGAATCGAAGGTCTGAGGAAAGAAGATGTTGTATTGCTGTACAAATTGTAAAAGCCCCCTGAGGCTAATTTGTCATTTGTAATATTGGGTTATATGATTGAAAATGGACTTGCTTAACTTGACATTGCGAAACTGTAATAATCCCTAATAAAATGCAAATATTGAATACAAGTCACTTCTTTATGTTTTACTAAAAAGAACTTAACTTCTTTAAAGGAAATGTGAAGCCACAATAACAACTTATAGAATTCACACATTTTCATGACTGCTCCTGAAATGTTGATTATACTTGTTTTAATTCTAGCAAATTTTAAGCACTGGGGCCACCAAGTGGCTAATATCATATTTGTTCAATGTTCTTTACTATCATCTATCCCTGTAAAACAAACTTCATGTCATCTGTTATGTAAACCTAAAATAATAACCTAAATAAAGCTTTTATATGTATCCATTCATTGGCATTTTAATAAAATCCATAACCATTTCAACGGTGACTTTTAGGTGTTTGATATGAAAAGTTAATTGTATATTGCTTCCATGACCAATCTATTAACATCAGAATCCATTTATAATCTTCTAGGTAACTCTCAAAAAAATGAAATCCCCATTGGTAAAAGTAATAATAATTCTTCAATCTCAGGTTTACCAAATAAACAGTACATGCAGTATTTTCCAGGTATTTATTAATTTAATTTGACCATAGTGGTCATGCTTAAGTAATCCATTAAAACTATTCCCCAACATTTTAGAACCTTATACTTCATTCAAGTTAAGAGAAAGAGAAAATCAGCTCACCAATATTGCATTTATAGATGACCATACTGTAGGTTTCATCATAACCAGCCTGCAAGTTCTTAATTGAAATGATAAAGGAGAGGGAGAGAGAGAGTAACCTCATGTAAGACACCATGGTCATGAAGGAAAACCTCTTAGCAGAAACAGAAGTTTTCAAATCCCTATCCACTGTTGAGACATACCATATAATCCCTGTAATCTGAAACAGAAACCAAAGCACTCCTTAGTACACTTTAACAAACAGGTGCAGATAAAATAAACATGTATAACACTGATCAATTGCATTGACATGATCATTACAGCAAATGCAAAAGAGGAAGAAATACTTTGATTTACCAGTGATGATGGCTTTTGGTCTAAATGAAAATAATAGAAAAAGTTTTTTGTTAGTTTCATTACAGAGAAAAACAGTTATATAAACGAAGAATGTAAAATCCAAATAAATATAGTTTGTGTTATTGTGTTGGTTTTCCCAACACATCTCTGAAAACCTGAACAGCTATCAGTATTTCATTCATCACATCCTGACTTAATTCTAAATCATCTGATTGGCTATCAGCTGACTAGTAATATCCAGTCAATTTCATACAAGTCTACAGGACATCCTTTCCATCCTGACAGCTCAGACATCTGTTTACTACAACGTATGTTTTCAATGTGCTGGGGGTGTTAGTTTTACCAGCATAACCATCACTGCTAGTCTGATTAACTGAGAGCCCAATCAGTTTTGTTATAAGGGGTACATAATCCTCTCAATGAATGTCTGAAACTATGAATTTAAAACTGGGACAACAATGATAAAGAAGATGACACCAACTTGGTTTAACCTGGGAATGTTTAAGAGACAAAGTTTCTTACCTCTTGAAAGCACATTTTTCTAGAAAAAGCAAAAAAAAAATCATCAAAATCTGATCATTGAAATATATGTTATCAGTTTATCTATAATTCTGTCATCCTGTTTTTCCATATTTTAATGTTATTATCTTGGTCTATTCTCCACACAAAACATCTGTTGCATGTCTGTCCGTCCTGGAGGAGGAATCCCTCCTCTGTTGCTCTTTCTGAGGTTTCTTCAATTTATCTGAATCGAAGGTCTGAGGAAAGAAGATGTTGTATTGCTGTACAAATTGTAAAAGCCCCCTGAGGCTAATTTGTCATTTGTAATATTGGGTTATATGATTGAAAATGGACTTGCTTAACTTGACATTGCAAAACTGTAATAATCCCTAATAAAATGCAAATATTGAATACAAGTCACTTCTTTATGTTTTACTAAAAAGAACTTAACTTCTTTAAAGGAAATGTGAAGCCACATCAAAGATTTCCTACAACTGCAGTTGGGTTTTACAATAAGAATAAAGCACATATGTATTCCATGTACCTTGTTTTTTTTAACTGTGATTGGAATGACTATGACTATTCAAGCCAATATCTTTATTTCAGTATTGTTAGATAAACTGGTTAAATGAGACAAGGAAGATATAATGTGATTTAAATCAGCAAGTTCTAACTTGAGCAACTTTGAACAACATATCGCCATGCTAAAAAAAAAACCTCACATCACATCTTGAACAGATTTCTTGGACACTGAAATAAACTCTGTTGGGGTAAAATGTTAAAGTCTTACCAATTGTGCTTTGGTTGTAGAAGGGTGCAAATCCCAGCAAGATGACACCTACAGTTACTCCAAAACCAGCCACAACTACTACCAACTTCCATATCCACGTTTCTGTTTTGGAACAACAAAGGCCACAAACAAGTGTCATTGCAACTAATAGGACTTTAATGTGAATAAAGTTGTAAACATGATGAATCATTTCAATTCAGGTTAAGGATATATTAACCATCGTAATTATGAAATACAGCTTATTTCACTGTGACACTGCAGAGCAATAGCCTCCATAATACTTAAACCCAGCAGAAAACAGAAACGTACAGTAGTGTCTAGGCTAAAGTCGGGGTTAGCCCACTTTGGATTGTGCCAGTGTGAAAGCTTTTTTAGCCTGGGGCTAAGAATGCTCTAAGAATGATTTTAGCTGTGGGCTAAGTGCAGTGTGAAAAGCCCTTCAAACTAATTCTCAAGATAAATTATGAAATGTTCAGACTGAAGGCACAGGCCCACTGATTTGATTCACATAATTTCTTCTCTGACTAACCAATGAATATCAGGCATCCTTGCCGGTATGCAAGTAATTTTTTAATATATAATGTTTTTTTTGTTTTTGTTTTTTTCATTTTATTCACATTTTGCACAAAGAACATGACATGACTGAAACACAGTATGTGTGAGCTACTGTTTGTATAGCTTTGGCTGTTGCTAAATGTTTTAATTGTGTACAAGAAAAATCATGGCCGTACGGACAGTCCTTTTTAAAGAAGAACCAAACTGTCAGTAACCACTGATTTAATAAGAAAGTTCTGTAATCAAAGCAATATTTTTTTAGTTGCAGGAAACTTAATTTGTGCCCAAAATCAACAAACTGCAGAGCTACTGAATCTCAGGTGAGGTTTGAAGATGACTTAGTTGAAGAGAGCAGCACATTACCTACAGGTTTTTATAATTTCAATTATGTCAATTTTAGATATTAATTTTAGTCTCCATTTTTATTAATAAAATTA
Organism: Thunnus maccoyii; assembly: GCF_910596095.1. Classification (NCBI taxonomy): domain Eukaryota; kingdom Metazoa; phylum Chordata; class Actinopteri; order Scombriformes; family Scombridae; genus Thunnus; species Thunnus maccoyii. Next base: position 17,882,657 of record NC_056535.1, on the reverse strand, counting down.
AACTTTTTGTAGAGTCAAGCTCTTTATGTGTGCATGTTTGCATATGAAAGAAGTGCACATAAGAAAAAAGTTTATTTTGGCTATTGGACAAAAACCAAACCTACGCCTTTGAGGAAAATACTTAAAAAATACTTTAATTTAACTATGTTAACAATTTCTTATTCTTATTACGATGGTGTAAGAAATTAAAATCTTATTGCTCACCTGAAACTGTTTTCAGTGGGAATACAATGAACAAGAACAGATGGACATAAAAGTACATAGTTGAAGGCATTTAAAGATTTACACAGTAAGGCATTTTAGCATTTTTATGCAGTAATTAAAAAGTAAGTCTACCTGTTATTTCATCATTAGATGCTTGATTTGTAAGAGCTGCGTCAGGAGAGGTCATAGCTATACCAGTAAACGTTCCTTGAACACACAAAAACATTAAAATTAAAAATGAGAAGTCAACATGGATCATTAAGAACCTGAGTAATTGTGCCACCTGAGGTTGTTTTCACAGGTGAGAGGGATGTAGAGGTTGAACTACCAGTGTTAGTCGGCTTACCAACAGTCTGACCTGGTAATTAAGAAAAGTACATATGAAAATATTCAATGAAAAACATACATACAGTGTTTCTTATTATTAGTCATTTTGTTACCTGATGTGGGTTTTACGGGAGTAGAAACCCTACGATAGCTTGGAAGACCTGGTCATTAAGAAGACAAAAAAAAAGTAAAACTCTTAATATATTAATAATATATAAGTGATATGTGATGATTTTCTGGAATTTGATGTAACATAATTGCTGATTACTTCAGCACTAATGTAATATTGTCTTTAAGGTTAAAGAAATACAGTTTCTTTCCTTACTGAAAGAATGTTGCAACATATTGAAATCTGTTACTGTACATCAGTGTAAGTTGTAGTTTATGTAATGTCATATGCTTTCCATTAACACTAATTTACTATTACTGAAGGCCAAATGTATTTTAGATGATTGTGAACTTTAAAGTGATCTTAACATCGAGTGTTTAAAGTAAACTGACGTAGTGAAGTATAATCAATCATTTTGTCTGGTAGGCATGTAGGATGTACTGTTGTGTAAAGTCAGACTCTTGAGTTCAATATGTGTATTTACAGTAATACAGCACAATTCAAAAAATGAAAATGTCCAAATCTACATCATTTCAAATACTGCGTGAATAACATTTTTTTCTTGTCACTATAATCTTGAAGGAATGTCTACTGCATACTCAGTATTGATGATAGTCAGTTACAGTTTGACAGCACTATTTCATAGTAATTACTTATTGTAAAATGCTGCAATGATTAAAACTATTAAAAATAACAAATATAGTGATAGAGTGATTTGTGATATTGCAGCTGACCTACCTGTGGTCAATACAACACTTATCATGCTTAACAACCATCTAAAATAATAATGTAGTTTAATTCATCTGATGTGAGTTTGTATCATGTAATACAAAGTGTAATCAAATTTGTCATTACTCAGAATATTTTTGGTGTTCAACCCCTAAAAACACATGTACTTCTGAAATATAACACCAAGCCACATATCCTGTGCTGATACTGTATCAAGATATAATAGTATCAGTAAATAAGAAGTAACAGTCACTCACTTTGTATGGTGATGGAGGTTGTGTCACTGTGTGGAGATGTAGACTTTGTCTCTCCACGTGTTACAGTGTAATAACATTTCACTTTAATCTCAGCAGGTGAACTCTGATGTGCCATCTTCAGCAGTTCAATCCCTGTCAGTGTCTGCAGACAAGGGAGGACTCTGACGGTTCCTCCACTTAAAGTGTAGAAATAACACTGAGACACAGACACTGATGGTGGAGTTTGACAGTTCAGCATGATTAAGTCTGTCTCTGTGATCACCAGTGGATTCACTGTTAGTTCAGGTGGAAGAAGAACTGAAAATTTAGAGGAAGAAATATGTTATCATATCAAATACTGAATTGTTGGATTAATGTGGTGAAATTCCTAATGAGAAATTGTGATTTAATGTACTGTATAGGAAGTAGAGAAAATGTACTCTGCGTCCATGTGCACAAATGGTCAAATTAATTGTAGACTGTGATTAACTGTTCAAGCTGTGATGACAGTGCAGCTGTTTATGAACTAATGTCAAACTCAGGACTGACCTTGTGCTTTCATCTCATGAATGGAATGTGTGAATAACTTTTTTTTCTTGTCGCTATAATCTTGAAGGAATGTCCACTGCATACTCAGTATTGATGACAGTCAGTTATAGTTTGACAGCACTATTTCATAGTAATTATTTATTGTAAAATGCTGCAATGATTAAAACTATTAAAAATAACAAATATAGTGATAGAGTGATTTGTGATATTGCAGCTGACCTACCTGTGGTCATAGTAAGTTTTGGCGTTTTCTGCATCTTGCTTGACTCTTTGTCTACAATATCTACAATAAAAGAAGAAAGGAAGGTAGATTTCGCCCTGTCAGTCTCATGTGTGGACAAACACTTGGGAGAGCGTAAGAGAGGGTATGCCATGGGTATGCTTAGTTGTATGTTTTTGACTTTTAAATGGATGTGTTGTAGCAATGTAGCATGTATTAACGTCAACTCTGACTTACCAGTCAAGCTGTATCTGTCACTACGAGGAGACAAAGAGCTGGGTTCACTTCCCAAGGTGTAATCACAGCTGGCATCCTTTCTCAGAACAGAACGTAGATGTGTCAACAAATCATCTATTGAGACAGTAAGCTGGCAAAACTTCTGGTTTGTTGAGGTCATTTCCCTCCGGATGGTTGTTGTTTTTACAGGATGACTTGCTTCTCCAAAGTACAGGTTACATCTCGTATCATGATTAGCAGATCCAGGCAGTGAGCAAGTGAAGAGAACAGAGTCACCATCAAAATGCTGGTAACTCATCTCTGGTTTCTGACCTATCAGAAAGATTAATAAAATAATTAAAAGTCAAAGCTATAACGTGCCATTTTGCTGTCAAGTACACTGTAATCTGTGCTGGCATTTACAGATATCCTACACTCATACAATACAACACTTATCATGCTTAACAACCATCTAAAATAATAATTTAGTTTAATTTATCTGATGTTAGTTTGTATCATGTAATACAAAGTGTAATCAAATTTGTCATTACTCAGAATATTTTTGGTGTTCAACCCATGTGCACCTGAAATATAACACCAAGCCACATATCCTGTGCTGATACTGTATCAAGATATAATAATATCAGTAAATAAGAAGTAACAGTCACTCACTCTGTATGGTGATGGAGGATGAGTCACTGTGTGGAGACTGAGAATATGTGTCTCCAAACATGGCAGTGTAAAAACATTTCACTTCAATCTCAGTAGGTAAACTCTGATGTGCCATCTTCAGCAGTTCAGTCCCTGTCAGTGTCTGCAGACAAGACAGGACACTGATAGTTCCTCCACTTAAAGTGTAGAAATAACACTGAGACACAGACACTGATGGTGGAGTCTGACAGTTCAGTGTGACTGAGTCGGTCTCTGTGATCATCTGTGGATTCACTGTCAGTTTAGGATGAAGAGATGCTGAAATTTTAAGCATATGTTGGATTAAATGACTAAAAATCACATTTATTTAAAATGCAAATTTTTATTTCTAAATTTATGAATACTCACGTTGAATGATGATAGAGGACACATCACTGTCTGGAGATGGATTCATTACAAGGTAAAAACATGTCACTTTAACCTCAGCGGGTGGACTTTGATTTGTTATCTTGAGCAGCTCAGTCCCTGTCAGAGTTGTCATACAAGGGAAACTTTTGGCAGGTTTTCCATTTGTGCGGAAAAAACACTCAGTCACAGACACTGATGCTGGAGCCTGACAGTTCAGTGTGACTGAGTCTGTCTCTGTGATCATCTGTGGATTCACTGTCAGTTTAGGTGGAAGAGATGCTGAAAATTTAGAGGAAGAAATATGTTATCATATCAAATACTGAATTGTTGCATTAATGTGGTGAAATTCCTAATGAGAAATTGTGATTTAATGTACTGTATAGGAAGTAGAGAAAATGTACTGCACATCCATGTACACAAATGATCAAATTAACTGCAGACTGTAATAAACTGTTCAAGCTGTGATGACAGTGCAGCTGTTTATGAACTAATGTCAAACTCAGGACTGACCTTGTGCTTTCATCTCATGAAAGGAATCTGTTGGAGAAACAACATGTTAACAAGGGAAACAGATGTAATAATAATTGATCAATAACTTAAAATTAGAGGTTTAACTTACATATGAGGAAGACTAACAGAAGGTGTCCAGCCATGATGAAGCAAAATAATGCAAACGTATTTCTTAAGACTACACTTGTGTGTCTGACTACATGGACTTTGACATACAGGAGTGTCATTTTGCAGAACTTGTTCTCAGGAAAACCACAGCAAGCATCAGAAATGAACCACGCTGACAGACAGGCCACAGAAAAACTTTACAATATTTTATTCAGCCTTCACTATGTGTGGTGCGGTATATTTAGATCAAATCTACCACAGTGTTGTTTAACTGTGTCTGAGAAATAAACGTTTGTTCATCATTTCTGTTGCTTTTTAATTGTTTCTCTTATTTTTTTTTTTCTTTTATCTGTTGTTTTTTGCTAAATCAGGCAGGACTGGTGATACAGGCTACATACTGTACATCACATAAATCCGAACCCGTGTCATCACATTTAATTGGTCTTGTTTTTAGTATTTTTGAGGTAACTTCAAAATTAATTTAGAGGAGGGCTTTAAAGAGTTATTTTTTAAACAGCTCACACCTGTAAATACACACTTAGCATGTTCATGGTCTGCCCTAAAAAATTAAATTATAATTATAATAAATTATTTCCCATTTTTGTCCTAAACATTTCACCCAGAAATCTGCATTTCACTTCATATATCAAGAATAATGTTGCAGTGAAGCTTATACTGTACTTGTACAACCAACAGAGCTGCTTTTGTTAATTACTTGCCAAACCATAGCCACTATTCCCTGTAATCTAAAACAGAAACCAAAGTACTTAGTACACTTTAACAAACAAATACAAATAAAATATACATGTATGACACTGACATATCACCAGTTTTGGTCTAAATGGCAAAAATAGAAAAACTCTTTTTTGTGAGATAAAGGAAATGTACTTTATGTTCATGACATCCTCTAAAAGTGTTATTTTTGAAACTGTCCATTCTTATCCAGACCTTGCATGTTCATGATCTTTATGTAGTCATTACCCATTTTAGTGCTGACTTTTCTTCACAGAGATCTGCATTTGCCTTTCAGTATGAAGCTCTGTGTTTTTCTGTCGTTTTTATCGCAGTAAATTTAATGCCTCGCCCTCTAAACTTTGTATGTACTGCCTGGAGAAATGTATCTCCCTAGTGAAGTAAATACTTCATTAACAAGTCCTGTCACTTATTGACTTATTAACAATAAATTGTCAAACAACGCAAAAATTATTATTTGTACCATATATTTAGATCAAAAGCAGCACAGTGTGGGTTAACCAATGAAGAAGGATGACAAAGGGAGTTATTTCATCATTTCTGTTGATTCTATGTGTTCTAGTCCTGGAGCCAATACTGCAAGATTGATTATATATATTTGGAGAAAAGTCCATCCACCTGCCTGCTGTTCATCATCTCCAGTAAAACAAATTGTTTTCAAGGTGAGCCATTGATTACCAATTTGGATTTTTATTATTATTACTATTATTAATAATTTCGATTATTTCTTTGGTACACTATTTCTTGAAGCATCTTACAAACTGTATTTTAGGGTCAGTCCTTTCTTGTCAGCCTATACACAGCTTCCTGCTAACACTGAGTGTATATTTTCAGTATGACAGTTATGAATGTATGTAGCCCACGTTATCGCATTTCATCAGGCTGCCACACAAGAACACCGAAACCACTATGAAGGCTGCAAATAGAGACCTCTTCTACGCATCTGCTTTTGTCATCTGATAAAAACAGAAAACCATCTGACACAGAGGTTTGTGCGCTTTATACCTGGTTATTTTTAATCCACCACTTTTTTTATTGCACGCTTGGTGTAGAGTTAGAGTTCATGATGATCTTTTTTTTCCAAATGAGATAAGTATTTCTCTAAAATACTGCAAATCACTGATGACCTTTGCCTTTTGGTAACAGTCCACATTCAAAGACAATATTCATAAGGTCCTTGCAGGACGTGTGATGACGCCTCTCGCTGCGATCCCTAATGGCTTTAATTTGCAAAGCTTAATGGATTGCACCTGATCTGATGTGATTCACCTGGTCTCATTTTACCGGAAGCAACTGCATAAAGAGGGAGACACTGACCATGCACCTGTAGTGTAGCGTACTTTTAGACTTCAGAGATCTTGCTTTTTGTGTTATAGTTGTCTTTTTTTAATATTGGATTCTCAGTAATGCCTCCGAAAAAGAAAGCAGCGGACTCTGCTGATCCACCTGTGCCGTCCTCCAGCGACGCCCCGGTTGAAAAGCAGGTCGAGAATAAATCAGGTCTGTGCGCAGATGATTTTAATGCACATTAAAATAGAGATCGATGTGACTGAGCCCATAATTTAAAACAATTTCAAAATGTCCAGTAATGTTTTGTGGTCAGTGTTAAACCTGTCTTGTTCCCCACAAAAGCATAAATACACTTTGTGCACGTTTCCTCTTAGATGCTGCGACGCTGCGCAAACTTGCAGCTCATCCCTCCACAGCTATTATGGTGAAAGAAGCACTTAAAGCGTTGGACTCGCGAAAGGGGGTTTCATCCCAGGCGATACAGAACTATATTAAACAAAAATACCCCTCAGTGGATCTGGTGAGGTTGAAGCACTTAGTCCGCAGAACCCTGAAGAAGGGGATCGAGACTGGCACGTTGGTGAGGCCTGCCAACTCCAATGTCACTACAGGCGCAATGGGAAAATTCAGGGTAAGATGTCAGGTCTGCAGTCTCATCACACAAGCTAAATAACTCCACTAATCTCATCTTTTTGTTATCTGTCATAAGCTTGCACGACAAGACAAGCAGCCAAAGTCAAAAACTGAGAACATGGATCCTAATGTACAAAAAGTCCCAAAAGCAGCCAAGGATGAAGCAAAGGATGGAGCCAAGAAGACCAAAAAAACAGGTAAAGGTAAAATGATTATAACTAATAAAGGCTAGTTTATGAGGTGTATTAACTTTGTGACTTCATAAAGGTGCCACGAAGAAGAAGAAAGACACTGAAAACGACGAACCCAAGTCATTAGAGGTGAGAGACTGAGTGCTCTGAGACTGATGCAGTGTCATTAAATTTGACAGTTTTGCAAGATAAATGCACAAACTTAAAAAAAAAAAAAAAAAAAAAAATTCCCACCTAAATTTATTCTTGGCCTTTTTTGGCTTTTGGACAATCATGAGTAAAAACTGACATGGAACAGTGTTTAAATGAATAAATGGCTTTTTTCCTTATTTAACCTTTTATTTACATATGTTTCCATGTGGTTTGACTGAGCATACATAGTCTTTACAACTGTTTAGTAGAACAGACAATAACTAGGTGAATTAATCACTCATAGAAAATCCAAATATAAACCTTTACATAACTTTCAAGTATCTTCAAAATTATCCAGAGCTGCTAACTAATGACCTCCAGTATTAATAAAATCCTGGCTACAGCCCTTTGACACTGACTTTTTTCTGTTTTTAGGACTCCAAGCCACCCAAAACCTCAAAGACAGACGAGAAGGCCACTACCTCAAAGGCTGCCCCAGCAAAGAAGCCAAAAGCTAAAAAAGCCGCTGAGAATGGGGATGATGACGGAGCCTCTGACTCAGCCAAAACTAAAGCAAAAACCGCCAAGGAGGCAAAAGCAGGGAAGGCATCGCAGAGCAAGGCTGCTAAAGCAGGTAGTGATGCCCCTGCTTCCAAAGCAACTGGGAAACGTGGGAAGAAGACTGCAGAGTAAACTTGTACTTCTTAAATCGTTTTTACTGTTTTGTTTGGAAATAAAAATATTTTTTTGGAACTTTTGTTGTTTTTTTTTTTTTAAACCTCTTGACATGTAGAGCATTATACCTTTATTCTGCTTGCAATGTCAGGACATAGTAGTTGTAGCTTCAAATAAACTAGCCTTTTAATACAAACTGTCACACTGGAGTTGAGTTGGTCTAAGGATAGAGGGTGTCATATGCTGAACACTTTTCAACTAGAGTCCTGATAAAGACTCCAGAGTAATGCCTGAGTTGAGACAATTTAATTGACTGCTTCCCTATTCAGGATGTCATGTGCAGCAAAAAATGATGCAGATACTCTGAAGAGGCATCCCAGTGCCACCAGAGGAAGAAGAGGGCTACAAAAAGCAGTGTGGAAAACATACGGCAGTATGTTTTCATAAAGGGAGCAACACAGTTAGCCACAGTGGACACCACCAGCAAAAGGACCGCCAAGACAGCTAGCAGCACATTGATAAGTTTTCCAAGAAGAGTCCGTGCTGTGGTATTCTGCAAACTCTCAGGCTGCACCACCTTCTGTTGCTGCTCCTGCTCCAGCTTGAAGAGATGTGTCTGACATGCCTGCAGTGCCTCCTACAGATCAAAGTAAAAACTGTAATTGAAAGTCTCTTTCTTGCTATATGACACACAAAGTGTGACTAGTGAAGCTTACATCAATGTCTGCCACTCTAAAATAGGACTGATGAGCAATATTCTCCTCCATGTCGGCTAGCTTCTTATAGAAGTTCCCAATTTCATTCTGATGTAGTTCTGTCAAGTCACTGAGCTGCTGTTCTATAAGATCACACCTGCAAAATAGTGACAACAGTACATCACAAACAGGATACATTCTTTCTACACAGAGTACTATACAGTAGTAAGCTTATGCTACCTGTTTTGTTCCTTTTGTAGGGTCTCCATGATCACGGTATAGTTTTGCTGGTAGTAGGATTTTAAGTTTTCAAAGGACTCCTCAAGTTGAACTTGGTTGTCCTTGAGCTCTTGGATCTCATGGAGTACAGCATAAACACCTGAGGCCTGGGCACAATCAAGGGCATTGTCCCTGGAGCAAGAGAGGGCTCCAGGGGATCCAGTAGTGCAGCTGGATGCAGACACAGAAGTAGCACTGGAACAGTCATCACTGGCATAGTTTGGGCTAGACTGCAACTGTCCTGTCTCAAGGGTCCTCATTCCCCCAGGGCCAACACCCTCGTCTCCTTGGGTTTCATCCAAAGAGTCTTTCAGGGCTGAAATGTTACCAGCTCTGCTAAAATCGTTGTGAATGAGGGAGGCCATTTCTCTCAGTGTGGACACCACAGCTCCAGCTACAGAGTGACTTGAGAGAATTGACATGCAGTGCAAGATTAGACATTAAATTCAGAGTTTTGCTTCCAGGGGAGAAAATCACATGTACTCTGGTATGAGGTCAATATCTTGATCCCTTTATTTCACTCTATGATTATAGATAAATTAGTTGGTTGTGCTTAGGAGAATATCAATGTGGCCTCTCTGTCCTTAAACTGGCATAAAAAAAAGTACAGGGAAAGCACAGAACTTGGCTCCAATATTTCAATCTGATGCATATCTCAAAAACATCTTTGTTTTTGAGAGGGAGGTCTGCTGCTTAATGGGCCGCATTTATTACTTTACATGAGCTACCATGCAAGGAACAGGCCTAAGTTACTATCGGAAGCAATTCAAGGTTCAGTGTATTGCTATTATGTGTTACACTTTAAACATATGGACAGGAGGAACCAGGGACTGAACCACAAATCCTGCAGTTAGATATCTGAAAAGCTTGTATGTTGATGTGAGTTTTACTAACGTTACCTACCAAAAACAAAAGGCCTTGTCCTTCTATAAACTGTTGTGGATTATCCAGAGTAGCATGCTGTTTCATTTTTAACATTATACTGTACTTTCTTTTGGTTTGGTTTGGTTTTACAATGATGAGCATCGCCCTCCATTAGCAACTAGGTGAACTTAAAAGGAACTGGCAGATATTTCAGAGAAAACCCGCAAACACAACTGTCTGCATTGCCAGACACCTCTAGAAGTAGCTTAAGTGAGAAAATACGTTGTTTTTGTGTAGTTTGAGTGAAATTACCTCTATACTGAGATACTTACCTTGAATGAAATTAAGTTGTCAGTGATTTCGTTTGCCAGGCGTCCATCATGGCAACAGATGTAGATAAACCTCTTTAGTTTGAGCTGATATTTTGATTTACTGTTATTAAAAGCAATTTGAATGGTTTTATTCTCTAAATAATCACACCAGTGTTTTATAAAAACGCCCAGTATTCAGTTTCTACGTTGCCTGCTAGCTAAACTGTTACAGAAACAGCAACACGACCCGTAACGCTTATGGGGTTTTTTTCAGTTGTTGTTTGCTAAATGCTAAAGCTAACGTTCCTGTACAACCCAAAGATCCAGATGTTGCTTAGCAGCGATAAAACGTAACATAACAAACACATTCTGATAGAGCACAATGTTGTAGCCATGGCAGTAGACAATACTTCAAATATGGATGTTGCTGCAAAGAAGCTTCAAATTCTAAATGGATGCCGGATGTTTCACACACATCTTCAATCCGGCAGCACAGAAGATCTATACAATCGCCACAGTTTCAAGGTGCACACCCAAGATAAGTGTCACCAATTCAGTATCCGACCAAATGTGAAATATGGTCACAATCTGCCCTTCTGTTCCTGATATATGGAGTTAAATAATGGCCAGAAAAGTGTTTTTGCCGAACGTTATAATGTCACAGTTCACCTTTGACCTTCTGGATATATGTCATCACTTCATCATTTTATCCTATTAGACATTTCTGTGAAACTTTGTCATAATTAGGGTATGAATTCTTGAGTTACGGCCAAAAATGTGTTTTGTGAGGTCACAGTGACCTTGACATGTGACCACCAAATTCTTAGTTCATCCTTGAGTCAAAGTGGTCGTTTGTGTCAGATGTAATCCCTCCAGGTGTTCCTGAGATATTGCATTCACGACAGTGGGACAGACAGATGGATGGACGGACAGACAACCCAAAAACATAATGCCTCTATCCATAGCTGGCGCTGGCGTGGAAGCATAATAAATAACTGGACACAGTTTGAATTGAATTGACCATTGAATGTCACTACATAGTAGAACCAGATTAATTTACTGAAGAAAGCTAGGCCAAGTCAAAGTTATTAAGAGTAACTGAACAACTTCACCTACTTCTAAGGTGGAGAAGGAAGCTTTAAAAGCCCCCAACCACCAATACTAAAACCACCGAGGTCATTTTGATTATTGTGCCTAGTTAGATCTCTTCAGGCACAATAATTTTGTTAAAAAGGGACAAATGACACTTCTATTATTATTTGTACACTGAGTCTGTGTGAAGGTATATTGGAAAATTGTGTTGTATCATAGTGTAGTGCAAGACTTGTTTTCATGCTTTGGTTGTTCAGATTGTTTTGAACGCTGCACTAGGTTAACGGATGAGATGCTGACGGGGTTTTTATTTGGCGACAAACATGAGCAGATGGGACAGTCTCCAATCTGGGAATTTATGGAGGGTGAAACAACTGACTTGTCTTGGTGACCAGGCATTTGCTGTGAGGTGAGATTAATCTAGTTTGCAGAGCTGTGTATAGAATTCTCACTATTTTTTCTGGTGAATATTTTGTAACAGAATTTAAAATCACTAATTTGTTACCTAAAATACAAAAGGCCCGATGAGGTGTCAAAACTAGTGTCCAAAGAATCAGGTCAGAGGACTCTTCCTTCACCTTGATTCATTTGGGATGTTGTGTTTTTGGTAATGTGTCGTCTGGTGGTCAAAGCAGGGTTTTTTTTTCATACCATATAACTCTCTCCCATTTTGTTTCATCATAAAACCTCTGAAAACACTTTGGTGACATTTTACCAAGTGGTTCTGTTGCTAATCAATTGCAACATACAATTTATGTGACTTCATGACATTTGTGACAAATACAAGTTAGACTTTCATTTTCACCTTTTAAAACAGCAAATTTATTTGTCTTTAAAAAATAAAAAAAAATCAACTAAAAAGTATTACTATTTCATTGTCACTAATTGAACAGTACGGAAGCACTGAGTCTTTGAGCACTTTAACCGCTCTTCAAGTATGTTAATTCAGTTCACGGATTATTCTTCTGCAGTGGGAAATCCACTAGGATAGTGGGATCCAGTTGGCCAAGAGGGCAGGGTTGCAGCTCAAAATGAAAGGTTCTTGATAGTAATATCCTGGTTGTGGCAGAACCAGTGTTATTGACTTCACACATCCAAAAGGAACAAGTCGAGAACCCACCATTATTTGATCCAGTGACAAGTCTGATTCTACAGCAATGTAGCTGATGTGCAAGCACCCCGTTCTTCAGAGAGTAGTGAGCAGGAAGAGGAAGAGTTGGTCACACAAGCTAAAAGTTGAAAAGAGTAGGTGAAGAGGACAGAAATACTGTAGCAGACTGATGAAAAACCAGAAGAGAAAGAACTTACAAAAAGAAAGAGACGAATGTGGAAAACTGAATCAGCAGATAAGTGTCAGCTCATTACATTTAAACGAAGTAAAAAGCCATTATTTAGCTGTATTAAAAAATAGCAGTGAGTTCAAAACAATACCACTTGAATCAGCTCAAAAGTAATAAAACTCTGAATTACAATTTCTTCTGTGGAGAAACAATGCAAAGTTTTCCACATGTAAACAAATTCACTCAGAAGAGAGAAATCAAGTGTGCAGTTCTCTCGGCCCCTCCTTCAACTATACCCCCCATTCACCCTTACAGTGTGTGCTTGAGCCACAATTGCACCAAAGATTGCAAGTCAATACCAAACATCCGAACTTTTCTCCCCTTATTTTCCGTTTTATTCTTCTCAAAACACATTCCAGAAAGTGATGAGGTGACAAACCTCTGATGCAATCCTCCTGAGTGTTTTGAGAAGCTGCTCAACAGGAAGAAAAGGTCGGATTATTGAGATTCAACTCCCTGTACGGGTCAGTGTCCTCAGTTTACACATCAGCCTCAAACCCTCTGCTCCTTCATTGTTTAAATAAGCCTCTCCAAGCCGGTCATCTGGGGTGCAGGAGAAAGCGATGCACGTACTCTGAAATAGCATCCCAGTGCCTCCAGAGGAAGGCGAGGAGGATTATGAGGAGCAGCGTCGAAAGCGTGCGGCTGCGTGTTTTCATCAAAGGGACAACACAGTTAGCCACTGTGGACACAAACACCAAAAGGACTGCCATGACAGCTAGCAGCACATTGATAAGTTTTCCAAGAAGAGTCCGTGCTGTGGCATTCTCCAAACCCTCGAGCTGCACCACCTGCTGTTGCTGCTGCTGCAGCTCCATCTTGGAGATTCGTGTCTGGCATGCCTCCAGCGCCTCCTGCAGGTCGGAGACACAACTGTCAGTGAAATGGCTCTGATAACAAAACAGATACATTGTTTATTCTGGTGAAGCTTACCTGAATATCCCTCGCTCGTTCATAAGACTGATAAGCAATCTTCTCCTCCATGCTGGCTAGTTCCTGTTTCAAGTTAAGAATTTCATTCTGGTGCAGCTCCGTCAAGTCATTCAGCTGTTCTTCTAAACGTTCACACCTGCAAAATAGCGACGACAAAAGTACATCACAAACAGAGAATTTTATTTCTACACACACAGACCTACTATACGACAGTGTGAAGACCTACGCTACCTGTATCGTTCCTCCTGAAGGGCCTCAATGATCATTGTGTAGTCCCGCTGATAGTGGGCTTTCAAGTTTTCAAAGGACTCCTCAAGTCGACCTTGGTTATCCCGGAGCTCTTGGATCTCATGGAGTATAGCATCGAAGCCTGAGGCCTGGGCATGTTCAAGAGTATTGCCCCTGGAGCTAGGGGGGCCTCCAGGGGCTCCAGTGGTGCTGTTGGCTCCTGCAGACCCAGAAGTAGCACTGGAACAGTCATCATCACTGGCATACTTTGGGCTGGACTGCAACTGTCCTGTCCCAAGGGTCCTCGTTCCCCCAGGGCCAACACCCTCATCTCCCTGGGTTTCATCCAAAGAGTCTTTCAGGGCTGAAATGTTATCAGCGCTTCCAAATTTGTTGCGGATGAGGGAAGCTATTTCTCTCGGCTTGGACACCACAGCTCCAGCTGCAGAATGAGTAGCTTGAGAGATGCTGGAGAGGCCACCTGTCACCTGTAATGACAATACGTAGGTGATACTCAGCCTGTGTCAAGTTGCTATATGACATCTGGTTTCATCACAATAAATGGTGCAGTAGGTGCACAATAGAGGATTTCTCAGTAAAAAAAAAATCCTATGAGGTGGAAACATCTAGCATAATATGTGTGTGTGTTATCAATATTCAGCTGACAGTATTCAGATTTGAAAATGGAGAATTTATGGATCAAATGCACAGGCTGCATTGGTAAAATAAAATGCTATAGCTACCAGAAAGAACCTAGTCTGGAAGCCATTCGTTAATTATGTGTATGCATTTCTACCTCATAGGTTTGGTGTGATTTGAGCACTCAATAAAATATGATTTTGTATGTTAAGCTGTGATAAAGGTTCATGATATCAATAGCTTATATGGCTTGTACATGGAAAACCATACACAGCTCATTTGTAATGAGCTCCATCTCTGTAAACTTTTACCAATACACCAGTGTGAGACAAAAACCACTTACATTTACCACTACCAACCTACAACTATTATGTCTATAGCTTTAAGCATGCCCACCACAACAACAAGCACAGATGCTCAATACAGAAATATACACAACATTTCAAAAGATTAGTGTCACTTCACTCAATTATATAAAAAAAATAAATATCCAATCACCTGGGAGTTCTGTGCGGCCATACGTGACTTCTGCAGCCTCCACTGTACAGTGGTGGAAACACAGTAAAACCAGACTTTTGTCACCATAGTAGTGATAAGAACCTTTTTTCCCAGAATCAGTGTTATTCAATAAAAGACTTTTCTGTGATTTTTGGATGCTATGAGCACCATAATCTAATAATTGCTATTAATTTCCACTGTAGAATTCTTAGTGGGGGAAGCCCAACATCTAATACAGAATATACATAAAACAAACAATTTTCATGGCTACATACCACTAAGGGAAAGTGGAAAAACTTTTTTTTTTTCAATCTTGGTGAACTGATCCTTTGACTGAAACAATTGAGGGACTAATTCAGACTTCTGCTTTTAGGTGAGACAGCCACCTCTGGTGTAACACTACAACAAACTACTATTAAAGACATTTCTCACAGCAGACATTTTGACTCCGCTCCAATTACATGAGACAGTAAACCATGCCAGTGAGTCAGCATGCACCATACTGGCAAACCCAAATGGAATACACTCATTAACGAATTTGAACACCTGTTTGGCAAGTCAAATGTCTGTCATGAGATTGGTCTAATAACTACTAAGTTGTCCATTTACTCAGTCTACTAATGTAGATGGCATAGTTTAAACATTTTTGTAAAAAGGATATTTAACATGTAATCCTTTGTCAATAAAATTACATAAATCCTTTTAAATAATTCAGAGAAAGTGTATTTTGGCAACAAAAAAAATACTGAAAGCAATAGTGAAGCACACACCTTGGCTCCAACATCTTTCAACCCCTGGTGCATGTCTCGGAAAACATCTTTGGGCTGGCGAGGGATGCCATTGTGCTCCACCTCACGAAGTTTCCGGTGGTAGTGCTCCAGCTTCCTCTGCAGTTGCTGGATAGTCTGAGCTGACTTTTGATTTTTCTTCTCAAACACCTGTTTGATGCGTGTACTCTGCTGTTTGTCTGCATTATTAGCCAGTTTCAGGTATTCAGCCACATTGTCATCACGTGCGGTTTGTTCAATTTTGATTTGTTCTGTGAGCTTGAGGATCTTCTGTTGTAGTTGGGCAATGGCCTGCTTAGTTCGCTGGGGGTCTGGGGTACTGTCGACTACATCATACCCGTCTGCACCGTAGGACATGGCATTAGGTGACACTGCAGGTCCTGATCCATCGTAACGATCCAGCTGTTGAGAGAAGTGAACAGAAGTTCAAAATGAGAAAAAAATGCGGTTCAGTCACATTGTCACAGATTTTTCAATACTGCACCGTAATGCAAGCACTGAGTGAAGTAATACTGATATTACATCTGTAACTTTGAAATTTGTTGTGTATCATGTTGTCTCTCCCTCTAGTATACAGTATCTAATGTGAAGACTTGTACTAAAAAGAATGTGACTTTTAATGTTAATTAAAATGTTTAAGTAACATAAAAAAGTGGGCTCATCATATATTTAACATGTATGTCACTACACATTTACAACAGCAGATGGCGCCTGTAAAGTTCCCTTTTGACTGTCACTTCACACCTCTAGTTCCAGATGAACAGTACCAGTCAAAAGTTTGGACACACTTTCTCATTAAAGTGAATGGGAAGGTGTGCTGTCAGTATAGTGGGGAACAAAAGCTTAAAAATAAGCCAAGTTAAGAGAAGATCTTTTAAGATCAATTTTTATATTACTCCTCAGGAGACTTTTATTTGTTTTATTTTTGAACCATAATGGCACATCGAACATGATATTGTCTGACAATGTACACATGAGGAAAATTTTATTAACATTTTGACTGTACAGATTGTTTCTAGCATCAGCTACAGTAGAGGTTTAAACTCAATTTTTCATGTCTCCTCTAAGTGATCATACTCGAGGAACACCGCTTTTTGTGCTTGATTTTTGTATCTTTAAAGTATATCTATGTTCTTTTGTTTTTGATGTGATTATAATGGCGCACTTGGACATTGGCTATGACAACTCTTGCCCTATGATCCATCATTCAATAAGTTTGAAATCCTGTTAGTTAATTAACTATTCAATGACAACTGTACAACTTTCCTAGGTTGACTATGTATTTGCCCTATGTTCATTTTGACCCAGTGTTGAAACGTTTGATCTATTTGTAAAATTAAAGGCTTCAAAGCTATCGGTGTGCTCCAGTCCTTTTATTCCTCTGAAGTTTGCTTTCCTTTGAAAGTCTCTCATTCAGTCAAGTGATAAAAGTTTGCAAAATCTCTAATCTGGAGACTTATGGATGAAACAATAAACATCTTCAAGAACAAGCAGGTGGGGCTTAAGATCAGGTAGTTTGATCTAAATAGTTTTCAGATGATGAATGATGATTTTTTTCACTATTTTCTTTGTGATTATTTTACAACAGCAATATTACCACAATCTTTTACCTATCACAGGGTCTGATGGGACAGTCACACTAAAAACTACTGGATGTCTAAGGTATCAAAGCATAGTATTCAGTCACACAGAAGAGCAGAGCTGCACTTACATGCAGAGTGATGAGACCTACCTGGTGAAGTATGCAAGAACTATAAAGTCAACATTCTGGGTCTATCAGAGCTCAAACAAATAGGACTACTAACCTTTAAAAGAGTGAACACTGTTCGAGACCCCACAACTTAAATTACAGGTTTTGCATTCTCACTTATTACAAATGCAAACAAAAAATCCTGTGCAAACAGGTTCTGAGATAATGTATGTTTCAATGCGTATTTGTTGACAGGGACAACTAGTGTTTTAAGGAAGATATTCTTTACTGACTGGTATCTGGTTTTGAGGGACCATAAATGGACATCAGCTGAGCATTGTCAATTACTAATAACAGGTCATAAACGGTTTTATAAGCTGAGCAGGAACAGGAAGGTGCAATGCAGCCTACACTGAGTTGCAGGAGCTACGAACAGTGTGGCATTCCAGAGATTTTCCTGTCATACTGCTGGTCCTATAGTGTGTAAATAATTTTTATTATCTGCTTTAATTACTGTATTGCTTTATACATTCTTCTTTTATACATTCCTCTTACTTTTTTGATGCAGCTACACTTTATTGGGGACATATATATACACCTTTACAGGTCTATATTTATATTCTGGGACTCTACTAGAATATCTTTGGATGGTTTACAGTTTGAAAAACTCCTTATTTAATTCATATTGACCCTTTATGCAACTCCTCAGTTCAGCCTCTGTCTGAAACAGGCTGTTTTAGCTCCTGTCTATTAAGGCCCCCTACCAATGAGCCCACTCTTCTGATTGGTTAGTTTAAGGAAGCTGCATCTTGGCTGACTTCCGGCAGCTATATAAACAAGCAGCAGTAGTAGGATTTCACTTCTTTCACTCGTTCTTAACTCAAAATGTCAACTTCTCAAATACATCCATACATGTTCGAGCTGAAATCCGATCCAAAGTATGAGAGTGGACAATACAAGCAACACATAGAGAAACCTTAGTAACAAACGCTACAGAATAGATGGCCATCTATGGGCATGCACAATGAGCTGAAATCATCTCATAAGCAAGGTAGAAAAAAATGTCAAACGAAGCGTTCAGAGCCACTTGAAGCCTGGGATTCTGACTCTCAGGGAGTATTTCTACATATGTTCACCTCGTGTTTTGGTACTTTGACCATGTTTAGCATAGATATCCGACATCATAACAGTATATACAGTACCAGTCAAAAGTTTGGACACACTTTCTCATTCAAGAGAATATGAAGGTGTGTCCAAACTTTTGACTGGTGCTGTAAATATCAGAAAATCACAAGCATAATATTTCCCCTTTAACAAAACCCTGCTTCAAGTGTCATTTTTTATTACTTTCTTTTAATCTCTTATGACAAAGGCATGTAAGCCCTTCCCTATTTTACAGTTTGATTGGTAATAACGCTGAAGATGTTTTCAGATCATGAACGTTCTGTGTTGAAAAAAAAAAAAAAACTAAACCAAATTAAATCATCCCACAAGTTTCAATTTGTTTATCCCTGCAAGCCTTCTCTGACCTGAAGTACACTCAGAGACAGCAAAGCTAAATTTAGAAAGGCTTAAAGGCACATAGTGACCAACCACTCAAAGGCAATCTCTGACCTTCCACAGCTGACAGCTCATCTACCCATTCACCGGTTCATCCAGGCACATATAAACCATTAACAGCCTTTTATCACAATTGCCCAGTTCACTTAATTTTGACATTCCTGCACAGATATTAGTGCATGAGTCCATTTTATCTTTTGTTTTTACAGCTAAAAAGCCAATAGGATGCTGACAAATACAAAGCATTTGTTTCCTAATGAGTGCACCGTGTCTCTGTGTACTACTGTTTGAATCTGAATGTTTCATGCCCTGAGGCAAACCTTTCTAAGAATACTAAATTAGAGTTTCAGAAATTAATTTCAGAATTTCAGAAAAATAATGAATCAGAATCTTACAGAACGACATTAAAGCTCCTGAAAACTTGGTTTCAAATCTTGAGTATTTAGCTTATTCATTAGTAAATAAGCAACAACCATAGTTTGGAGAATTGAACATATCCATAATTAGTATTTATTGAGACTCCAAATCTCATCATGGCGGTGTGGGTGTAGTTTGATCAGATTTGACTGACAGTGCTGGCAGTATAAGGAAACAACCTCACAACTATTATTACATTTTGATTCAAATTCTGATTGCTGCATCTAAATATATGACATCATCTTTTTCCAAGCCCTGCTTCAAATAAGTGGAAAAAGTAAGACAAAAACCCAAATACAGAAATCTCTCATGTGAAATAATCAAAACTTTGACAGAGAATTGTGTGTTCATGAAAAACCCCACCGCTCATAGTACAAAGCTGATTGAGCGAAGAAGCACATCACTGGACACTCACCTTGTCAGGTTCCTCAGTGGAGTGGTAACCGGATGTTAGCAGCATGTCTGCTAGAGCGGGGCTGGTTGGTGTGTCTGTGGTCGAGGAGGAGCGTGGGCGTCCAGCCTGCAGCAGGGCCTCATGGGTGCTGCGCCGGTGGATCTGGGGGCTACCTTTCTGGGGAGGATCCCCAGTGCCAGCCTTGCTGCGGCGGCTCTGCAAGCTGGTGCCTCGCTTCATCATTGGTGGAGCACCTCGGATCTGCTGCAGAACGCGGCTCAGAGCTGCGGGAGGGGCGGAAGCAGCAGGGTTGTCAGAATCCAAAGAGGGAGCCGAGGAGGCAGGAGCATCCCCTACTTCTGACCCTACATCTGTGGGTTCGGAGGGAGGGGCGCCCGTGCAGGATGAGGCGGAGTCATGTGGGGAAACGGAGGAGCGTCGGCGCTGTGGCTGGAAGAACTGCTTTAGGCCATGGCCCAACGCTCCCATGTTCTCCAGGGCATTATGGGTGATTTTGGACAAGCCATGCTCTGACTCCGACGCCCTCCTGCCAACCTCTGTCTCCGCTCGGCCTCCTGTGTCCGGCTCCTCTGGACTCTGCTCACTACTACCCTGATCCATCAGAGACCTCCAGTTTCACAGTGAGGTTCTACTTGGGGGTGCAGGGGACTAGCTACGCCCCGACGACACCCCCCCTCTGAGAGGCTGGTTGAGCCGGGAAGCAGAGGGGATGGCGCTCAGTTGGGCCTTTTGAGTGGGCATGCATCTGTGGCTTGTCTCAATGTCATGCTTGTCTACCACAAAAGGAAAATAAAATGAATTATGACATGCAGCAGTGAGTGATGAACATAATAAGCAGCAGCAGAATATAAAACAACAGCAAGCAAAGTATACTGGGTTAACACAGACATGACCACTTTTTAGCTGTTAAATAGAATTTTTCTTGTTAATTTTGTCTAAACAACTTTTTGCAAACAATCCACGATTGAGGAAAGTTTGATATTTTCTCTCCAAATCCATTTTAGCTTAAAAATCATGTGGCATGTTTTACAGCGCCAACCCACGAATGCAAAAAACAGTCTACAAAGTAAACACGTTTTTAAGGTTTCTGAACAGTTTCTGAAATGCTCCAAGTTTATTTTAGTGCACATGTTACAGGTTGATGATGCATTCAAGCCCAACTGTACAAAATCCCTCACCATGGTTAACATTTCAGAAAGTATTCATTATGGAAAGTTATAAATCAACATAATTGAGAGTGCTTAGATGATGCTAACAAAGAAACTACAGAGTGTTAAAAAAATGTAGATGAAATTCTAAATGGACAGTGAAAGATATCTAATTCTTAACCGATTAGGTGTTCAGTGATCCCTGGTGGTCTCTTCTTTGCATCTCATTTTATAACAAGGCTAAATCCTGTAACGTAAAGGACCATTCCAAGTCTTTGGTTCTCAAATGACAGCAAATATTAAAGCCTTTTCGTTTACCAACATGTAATACGACAGCAATAATGAAAGTAAGAGAGGAGATGAGATAGTGTGACAGAGCGCTTACCATCAGCCCAGGCTCTCCTCTTCTGACTCACAACTCAGGACTGGCTAAATGAAGCGGAAATATAAAGAAAACATATAAAATTAGAATAATAGGTTTTGTTCTAAGCAAAAAAAAAAAAAAGGAACTTTGGCGATCCGAGGTTAAATAAAAAAGGTATAGAATCACACACAGATCAAACAATTCAACCCATTAGTAGCTGGTTATGGATGTGTAAAGGAATGTTACAGACAGGTTTAAAAGCTTCTAACATGCTGACTATAACAAACTGTCGACGAGCTAATGGACCATTGTTTAAAATCTCAAGAGCCAGCAGAAAGACAATGCATGACGCACTTTGTTATGTTTAAGGAAACTACAGTACATAACAGCCAATATGACATTTACATGACTTGACAACATTTACTTGGCATCAGATCCAGACTCACTGTTCAAGTGATAATGCTAATTCTACATAGAAACAAAACATGACATGAATACAGCTCAATAGTGCTCTAAGGAGCTGTCACTGCACAACTCATCTGTAGCTCATATATGGGGCGTGGGGGACGTTAGCCTGTCAAAGATCACTCCCGTCCTCCTTTTCTTCTGGTCCAACCAATGTGCACACTATCCTGACAAAACAAACATCTACTTATTCATTTTTTATGATTTCTTATATGACCAAATGGACATTAAGAAGATTTTTTTTACAGTACCTGTGCTTATTTGACACTATCAGCAACACACGCAGCTCGACTGGTTTAAATCACATGGACTCAAACCCAAAACATCAGCACTCATGAACGGCAGCTAAAGGTTTGATTTGTTTGCACAACACATGCTTGAAATTACATATTCACATATTGTTCTTTTAAAAACTGGAATTACAGCTATTACTAAGGATGAAAACCACAATCTATAGACTTTTTCAGTACATTATCAACTGTACACTTACTGCTTTTCACAAAGACTAAAATACAATATATTTTTCAACAGCAAGTTTCTGTCGTCAAGTAACCAGACTGTTGTTCCCTTAGGCACTCAAGAAAATATCCAAAGCCTGTTAAAGGTGATGGGTCTGGTCCGACTATGTAATAAAATGACTCAGCAAAACTACAAAGTATCATTTAACAAGCCAGCAGCACAATCTAGCACCAAAAACACTACGAAATGCTCCATTAGTGATACACACTGACTCATTATGTCCTGTTGTTACAGCTGCAGTGTTGGATTAGAAAGCACTTTGTTAAAGGGTAGGTGGCAGTGAATAATAGTCTGATGATGAAAAGAGTATCCCTACCGATGCTGATCAGCATCCTTCAACAAAAGGCCATTTCAATTTTAAATTGCATTAATATTCACCCACAGTCCTGACTCATTTCACTCATTACTCAAAACATTAATTATTTGCATGAAGCATCGCTCCCCCTTGCAAGGACAATACTGTGAGTATAAACTGTCTATTGGTGACTCTAAACTACATTCTCTTGAAAATAAGTTTATATTTTTTGAGATATTACAGCAAACCATGATGAAGTCTCTATAGACATAAACATAACACAACTATATAGATAACCAATTAAACACTAAAATCCATTGTTTTATGAAAAACAGTAGCTATATGACTATCGTTCCTGACTCCTGAATCACTGAAAACAGAGACAGCCACTCAGTGCAATGCAAACGCATTAAGCTTTGTACGCTTGAAATTTAAGACTAGACGTTCGAAACAAACACAGACGTTGAACTATATCTTTCATCAGCAATTAAAATACAATTGCGTCCGACTCCTCCAGGCTGAGGGCAAACTGTTCTCTTTGAAGTGGGTCACACAACGTTCGCCTGTCACTCTCTGCACATGCAGTGCACCAAGGTCACACCATCTACAGGATGATGTGCATTTCTAGAAGCATTTAAGCTTTTGTGTTGAGGAAACATTTCTGTAAGTGGGTCCAATTTCAAACTGGAGGCAATTTGGGTTAATACTACATCATAGACCTACATACGTTTTTACAGTTTCCTATCTTCCCATATCGGTTACGATTATTTGCTAAAAAATGGGGTGAATAGTGTTCTTGCAGCAGGGAACACTACATTTTTTATTGCATAGGAAAATACAGGTGAAAATGAGTTTAAACTGATAAAACCTGTTTTAAAATCATATACTAATAGCAATAAGTCATACGGATATGCTATAGTTAGGTTAGAGGGACACTCGACTCAGCAAGAGTTGAAGGGCAGATGAACATACCTTCAGATGTGGTCATCAGCAAATGATGTGTGGATCTTTTAACACAGAAAAAGGAATAATAATCCAAGCGAATTTCCAGCAACACTTCCTCTCGCTAATTCTTCCAAAAGGAAATCTGGTGGGATAGCTGTCAAACTTTAGTCAGCTGTTTCCATGGACATTTAGAAAAATCACGTGCTGCAAAAGAAAAAAAGAAAAAACAGAGAGGCCTGAAAAGCTGTTTGTTATAAGGGAATGCTGCCATTTTCAAACTGACAATCTTCAGACACACAGACATATTTCTCATAAATGTTGATACTTATATGATAAATTTAACATGTTAAAGGGGTGCCGCATGTACATAAGTCTACTGTAGCCAAATGTTAAAGGTAAACTATGCAGGATTTTCCTAAAAAATAATGTATAGACTCATACAAAAATAATCCCTCTCAATCATCACTTATGACCCACTAGAGGTGTGTGTGGGTGTATTTATCTACAGAGACTCTGCCCTCTGCCTGTTTTTTCTTATTTTCTAATTATTTTGCTGTGTTTGGGACGCTTCTGGCCGTGTGAGGTCGGAACTCGTAGCATAGCAACCAGGTTACATCGCTGGCTCCGTCTCTCTCCTCTGCTCCGCTCTGCTCTCTGTCTCTGTGTAATGGATGTATAAAGAGCTGCGGGTCTGTGTGTGTCTGCTTGACCAAGGGCGGAGCTGAGCTACAGCGGACAGGATGAAGCTCTGCATTTAAACAAAATCCGGCAATGCTGCACCTTCCAGCAGGGTTGTGCAAAGGCGTGGGCGTGTTTATTTGTGCATTAGAATGTAACTGCCATGAAACAATCAGAAAATAAAGTTTTATTTATTTGATTCACAGCTTTATTGCTCTCTCTCTCACTCTGAGCCGGGGAGGAGGGGCCAACTTTGAATGCTGCGTGTTTACAAACAACAACTAACAAATCCTGCATAGTATATCTTTAAGGAAACGAGGAGTTTTTAACCACAAGTGGCAATGTTTTGATGAGTGTGACATCTATTGTTTCAGTCTCTCCAGGAATTGCACCCATCCACACATTGTTTCACAAGGGCTTACAATTCTGTCCAGCCCTACAGTCCCTAAACTCTACAGAGCTTTTTAGACCCTTTTTGCCCATTGCTTTGGATGTACAGCCCAAAATTTCTGCTCTCATCGACCCAGTTTCCATCAGCAGGAGACAGCTGATTTCAGCAGCACTAAGTGGCAAACAGACAAAGTTAACCACTAGCTGGTGAGCAAAAGTGCAACATTGTGCATGCTTAAAGACTCATATCTTTGACTGGACTTGGTACAGACCAGAGTGTAAAATGCAAACCAGGTAATTGTTCATTGACTGATTAGCAATAACAAGTTTATCATGTAATGATATACTAAAGAGTGTTTTCAGGTTGTTGTGGAGTTCTTCTGTGTCTGTGTGGCCCACACAAATCACTGAATGCAGGTTTACAGTTAAAACTCCACAGCGTACCATGAATGTCAGATAAATTACAAGACACATAATCTCTGTAACTGTAGCCCATCCTTGTCAAAAGGAGGTCACACAAAGCTTGTACAAGTCTGTGGCTTCATAACTTCAAGATCTCCTCCGAACATGTTTTAAGATGTATATAAAATACTCAGAATAATAATTTGTCTGATATGGTTTTTCCACAAAAAAGTTGAATTATCTAGTTGGAAATTCTTAAAATTACATCTCCTCCTTCTCCCTCATTAAAAATCCATAATCTATCAATATGTAATTATTTTTCATTTAAAAAGTCTAACTGCTGGACACAAGATGTCTCCTACTTCATAGTAAAGTCAATTTCCAGTGTATGTTCACTGGAGGCTTCAAGTTTCCACATCACACTTGTGTATATTGGACCAGGATCAGCTTCCAAAATAGCTGTGATGTATCAAATCATGCTGGTAGGGTACGCCCCTTTAACTTAGATTTTCAATGAGCACAGAGAAACTTTCCACTTTCAGCAGATGAATGTGAAAACAGCCTTCAAGTGTCAAACTCTGCACATACAGACAGGTGACAAATTAAAGGAAAAACCAGCATAAAGTGTCTTAGTAAGGTGTAGGGCTACCGTGTGCCACCAGAACAGCTTCAATACACCTTAGCATTGGTTCTACAAGTCTCTGAACTCTACTGGAGGGATGAGCGCCATTTTTCCAAAAGATATCCCCTCGTTTGGTGTTTTGATGATAGTAGTGGAGAGCGCTGACTAACACGTCAGTCCAAAATCTCCCGTAGGTGTTAAACTGGCCAAAACTGGGCCTGCTCAGCATTTTCATACATGCCACAGAGTGCGATTGGATGTTATTTGCTTTATTGTACCATGCAGTGCAACTGTGTGGAAGCATCTGCATTCGTTATGTTTCTCCACTCATTTATTCAGGCTTTTCCTTTAATTTGTCAACCATCTGTACATCATTTGATGAAACAGTGAAGCTCAAACATTCAACTGAAGGAACAAGAAAAAAAACACATTTTTGAGTGGAGGGGAACTTTAAACAGGAACACGTGTTTCAATTTTGTACAGCACAGGCCTCCGAGGCCTTACAGCTTAATTAACTGTATAATGTTAATTAATAGTGCCGAATAGCCCCTTAGGGAATATCTGCAGGGCATGAGCTGTTAGTCTGTTTTCTAAAAGAGTCGCATCTAAGATAAAAATCAATCAACGTGACATTTAAACGCCAAATGTATTGATAGGAACAACGCCCTCCGTGTGAACAGGATACAGACAGTGATACGTGCATTCCGATGATATCATCACCACTTCAGTACCAACACCTGATGTAACAATGAAGGTTCCTGTTTGATTAGACTCGTCTTGTGCAAAATGAAAACTTCCATTACAACACAATAACATTAGAAAGCTCCCCGCCCAAACACAGCCGAGTTCATTAGTAAACAGTAAGTTACAGGTGCATTGAGTGTCATTAGCGTTAACTGTAGCGACGTGTATACTTTAAAGCTAAAAGGCTTGCCGGTGCGATAAATGCAGTTATGTACACAAATAAAAGGATGAGTAACGTTGCTAAGTTACTGCACATAGCCGGAGCCCAACGGTTTTACGTTAGCTGGAGTTAAGAAGAGGATGAAATTAGCAGCTCGCTAGCTAATGTTCGTAGGCCTGACCTTTAAAAACACTCCTCTGTAAGCTGTAATTGCTGAAAACGTCAATGTAGTTTATAGTTTTATTCCAGGGTGTTGCTAACCGTGGTGGAAGATAAGCTCCGAATACATCGTTGCCCCCGTTTTGATGGCTTGTCTGCTCCTCCACCAGCAGCTAGCAGTATAAGCTATCGTGGTGCACCGGAGGCTGTTCATTTTACTTCACGGTGCACACCGGTGCTGCTGTGCGGGGCGAGGTCATAGTGCTATTGGTGTGGACACATTAGGGTCATTCTCTGAATTTTGCATTCATGACAGTTCCCTTTATCACCCCAGACTCAAACTGTCGAGTGCGAAGATTGTAAAAAACAATTTACTACATTTCACAATTAATTTCTTTTACAATATACACTGAAGCATGAGCCTCTGTGTTCAGGGTTTAATAAGAATAAGAGGGTATGGTACCCTGGATATTCAAGGGTTAAGAGTCCATTCACAAATTAGGGGCCCTGTGGCTTTCAAAGGCTACAACAAGAGCATCTAACGATTATTTTGCCATTTTATATTGTTTTTTTCTGCTTAGAATATTTCTCTGGCCTCCAGTGAATTGCTAAATGTCAGGCCATGTTTTGCAAACTATTTATGCAATGAAACAAACGAAAAAATATGTGTAGATTTATCATCAGTGCTGCAGCTGCTAATAAACAGACTCAGCTCTTGTGCTTTTAACATTCAGGCTCACTGGCCTAACCAAACATTAGTGGTCAGATAGTGGCCGCATGCAATGTGACACGTGTGACAAATTCTCAAGTACGATCCAGTAGATTACTGTAAAATTATTTTTTGTAGGAGTCTCCTCTTCACCTGTTTTAACAAATTCAAAATACTGAGTATGAAATACTACATCAGAATCATGAGGGTAATGTTTAGGATTTTGGTTGTTGTTTTATTATCACATAGCTATAATTTACTTTTTAATAAAAGCTGCATTACAGTTAAGTGATACTCTACATGTTTAGCCATCACAGTAAATTATTCTCCTCAATACCTCTCAACATACTTGTATCTTTGATAGTGTAATGAAGTACCAAATGTCTCATTATTGATATCTACATACTGTGGTATCTGTTTTTGTTATTATCAACTTTAATGGAATTGGTCATTAACAATTGAACTCCATATTTTTCCAGAAATGCAACAGAATCTGACAACATTCATCCTACAACAATCCTCATAGGTGTGAAAAGCTCAAACACACCAGGTGAAAGTCAGAGTGGAGGTATTGGATGACCATCTGTCACATAACTCCCACCAGGCTTTCTTAATCACACCTTTGAGTCTTGATTAAAAGGTGGCGTATTAGTTCCTACAATGTGGGTTTGTATCAGCTAAGAGTCCCCTCGTTTATCGTTAAATCAACCAGTGCTTAATTGAGGACAAGTCAAAGCTGTTCAGCTCAACGTAACGTTAACTGGTGCAATTAATTTTGCATTTCCTGGCCTGACCGCTGTGGAGAATATAATTGAATCAGGCCTGGGTGTTGTCTCCAAAGTAGAACCTTTGCTGATTTTTGCCTATATATGAAATGAGCAACGGTTACATTTTCGTATCATTTCAGATGTAAATAAATCTAACATCGCCCATCCAGACTATCCTGGGTGGTAAATCAGGCGCTTACTCTCCGCTTGGCCACCCAGCCTGTCAGTTAGCAGGTTTGGCTAAGGTTAGCTGCAGGCAAACACGGCACGTCGCCGAGCGGCAGCGGCGGCAGCATACACACCGTTAATCAACCTTAGCCCTTGTGCAGGTCGGATAACAGAACATGGAAACACATTTCATTCATAGAGTAGCTCATAAAATGTGTGTTTTGCTAGGCTTCAACTTACATGGGCGCTGAGAGGATTGTGTTGATGACCGTTCATTTCTCCCGATGGTGGAACACTCCCACGGTGACGTCAATGGCTCAACGTCAGAACAGCTGAGCAGCAGACAGATGACCATCCCATATGAACCGTGCAGGTGAGCCGGACAGAGAGGTTTATAGCAATGTTATGCACTTATGGCTACATTTTTAGACTCAAAGTGGCTGCAGTGTCTATTGAGGACACTGGGGTCATGTCCTCAGGTTTTGTTGTGTCTCCCCCCCCAGGCAAACTGGTGGTTTGGATAGAGTTACAGTCTATTGTTTATTTCTGAGCACTCAAGCCCAGCTGTAAACACTAATACAATTTGTACTGCAGTTTTCATGGTGAAACTCAAAGTGCTATATTATTAACATAGAACACACACACACACACACACACAACATATAGAAAATAATGAGTTAAGATGACAAAGCCTTCCTGAATAGAAAAAAGACCTCATCATAATTGAATAATTACATTTCATAAAGTATTATATAAATGTATAAATAAACAGAATTGAGAGTGCTTGGATGATGCTAACAAAGACTACAGAGTGTGAAGAAAATGTAAATAGACTTCAGCAAATTGGTGGTTTGGAGGGAGTTAGTCTATAATTAAAAAAAAAAAAAAAAAAAAAAAAAAAAAAAAAAAAACACACACACACACACGGGGTGTTTAAGTGATTCAATTATTTTACACTCAGTATATTTAAATGACATATTTTAGTCCGAAAAAAAATAAAATAGTCAGTAGGCCATTTCCCCATCTGAATGTTGTTTCAGCCAGTGTGTGAACTTTGAAACAGCTATAGCTGAAACGGTTAGTTTATAGATTGACAGAAAAGTAATCAGCAGCTAGTCTATTAATCATTTGAGTATTTTTTTTTAGAGCAGGTATTAAGAGATTTATTGCTTCCTCCTTTTGAAGGAATATCTGCTGGTAAACTTTTTGGGGGTTTGGACTGTTGGTCAGACAAAACAAGCAACTAAAGACATCATGTTCTGGGGAATTGTGATAAGGCATTTTTCACTATTATCTGTCATTTTGGAAACCAAACAACTGATTAATCAAGAAAATAGTCAGATCAATCAACAATGAAAACAGTTGCAGTAGCCCTGGAAACAGCATTGATGTTGAAAAATAAAATTTGCAGAAAACACTGTATATGTGTATAAATAAATAAACAAACAGGATAAATAAAACAATTTGAAAAGTTGGGTGGGGGGGACAAAATAGGAAGATGTGGATTCATGTAGACCTCAGTGTTCCTAGAATCCGACCTATGACCTTGAATGTCTTTACCCACCATTATCAAGAAAACAAATTCAGACAGTAACCGTGTATATAATATTGTCCTTTATTTGTCCTCTCAGGAAAATGTACATTTCGAATCCCTCTTGCTAAATGCTATAGGCAAAAAAAGAAAAGAAGCTATTTGCCCTTCAACAACGTGGCAATCCATTTAGCCAAATCTGTGACCAAAACGTATGAAGGGAAGTCTGTAATGTTCCTGGGAACCACCAGCAGTGCCATCACCAATTCCTAAAGGATAAAGAAGGGGACATTGTGTGGTGTTGATTCTGATCAGCTGAAGCAGGAGTTGGAGGCGTGGTTGGATGATCTGGAAATACAGGCTGCTGAGGAGCATAATAAAGTGGCATATAAGGGTGTTGGTAGTAAAATGGCTTTTGAATAGAAGGCTTTAGAGTCGTAGTTGCAGTGGTTGTTGAGGTGGTGGCAGGAGCTGCAGTTTGAGATTGAGTACTTTGCTTTTGAGGCGGATAAAACATGGGGATCTGATAAGTCTGGGGATACACATGTGGTTTGGGCTGCTGGAGAACAGGTTTGGGATCCTGAACAGCTTGGGGTGGATCTCCTGGAGGCACTGGGCGATTTGGGAATGGCAAGAAAGGATATGGAGAGAGCACTGGAAACTGTGGCTGCTGGGGAAAATTAGGCTTCCCATCATGCTCCGTAGGGGCAGGTGTGGTTACCAAAATCTCTGCGCTAGTGGCAGGAGGAGGAGGAGGTGTGGTTGGAGTATCCGGAAATACAGGCTGCTGAGGAGGAGCATAATAAAGTGGCATATAAGGGTGTTGGTAGTAAAATGGCTTTTGAATAGAAGGCTTTAGAGTTGTAGTTGCAGTGGTTGTTGAGGTGGTGGCAGGAGCTGCAGTTTGAGATTGAGTACTTTGCTTTTGAGGTGGATAAAACATGGGGATCTGATAAGTCTGGGGATACACATATGGTTTGGGCTGCTGGGGAACAGGTTTGGGATCCTGAACAGCTTGGGGTTGATCTCCTGGAGACACTGGGCGATTTGGGAATGGCAAGAAAGGATATGGAGAGAGCACTGGAAACTGTGGCTGCTGGGGAAAATTAGGCTTCCCATCATGCTCAGTGGGGGCAGGTGTGGTTACCAAAACCTCTGCGCTAGTGGCAGGAGGAGGAGTGGTTGTTGAATGGAAAATTCCAGGTACCATAGGGAATTGTGGGGGAAAAGGATAGAGATACTGTGGAGACTGCATTATCTGAGGTAATTGTGCCGGAGGAGCAGCAGTGTTTTTATCAGCTGTAGACTGTATTGGTGG
This sequence comes from Thunnus maccoyii, assembly GCF_910596095.1. Lineage (NCBI taxonomy): Eukaryota > Metazoa > Chordata > Actinopteri > Scombriformes > Scombridae > Thunnus > Thunnus maccoyii. Next base: position 17,851,583 of record NC_056535.1, on the reverse strand, counting down.
CACAGGTCTCGGAAACAAGGGGAACTGAGGGAACTGTGAATACTGTGGCATGAACGGGAATGCAGGTTGCTGAGCTGCAGGCACTTCTTGGTTTTCAGTGTCAGGCCCGGAGTCTGCACCAGCACTTGAAGGAAGCTGTGGAAGTTGTGGTGCCGGTGCATCTGTGGGAGCAGTGGGACTCTGTGTTTGAGGAGAGGGCCCAGGAAACACTGGGTGTTGTGGAAAAATCGGGAACTGAGGGTACAGAGGATACTGTGGGAACTGACCACCATCACTAGAAGGCGTAGTTGTTGCTGTTGTAGGCTTAACGCTCGGTAATGAAGGGCATGTGACTAAGAGCTCAACATCCGCCAACAGGAGAGAAAGTAAATACTCCTCATCCTGCAAATAAACAAACCTGATTAAATCAAAAGCATGTGTGCATTTCAGCTTCCATTTATAACCACAAGAGGGCCCACCATACCTTCATTTCTATGCACGAGCCTCCGGGGTAGGGTGCAGTGAGCGTAAGTCCTCCAGAGAGCTCTTCAACAGCAAATCCACAACTGCTGCAGACGGATGAAAGGGACTTCCAAGTGCCAGACACTGCAACAGTTTATTGTCAAATGAGAAAATAGATTAAAACCGTTTTCTAAACACATTGAATTCCCAAATATAAGTCATTTACCTTTAACTTTGAGTTCACTTGCTGTTACACCAACAATCTTGAGCACCATTCCAGTTGGGAAACAGGAAATGGAGGGTAGTGGTGACACAATTGGGCAAGACATTGTCATTGGTGCCCCTGATAGACGCAGTGGTAGTACATAATTGCCACCCTGAAGTACAAAAGGATTGTGAAAAAAAAAAGAAAGGTTAAGCGCAATATCTAAGAATTCTACATTGGTTCAAGGGTGACAGCTGCAAATCTACACTATTTACTGGGGAAAAGGGAGCAGTTTTTTTTGTTTTTGTTTTTTTTAAAAAGACAATTATTAAGAAATGATGGAAATTCAGCCTTGGGAAGTATGTCGACATGTGTAGATTTCAGAGTTCAGAGCAAGACATGCAAGCTAAGCAACTGATTTAAGGACATTCATGAGATATGGTGGATATTGTCATGCAAAATGAACCTAACCTGTTGGGTAACATGGCAGCCCTGGTAAGGTGCAGCAAAGAGCACATCTCTGCGGGACCTCTTCACAAAATAGCCACAGCTTGAGGGCATTTGAGACAGAGGAATAGGTCCCTCACCTGTTTAACATTACAAAAAAAAAAGTTTACTTTTAGCTGTGTATCGAGCATTCATTGGCCAATATTCCACATTCCTTATAGGTAGCCTACCACTATCCACAAGAAAACGAGGAGCTCTGGTCTGTTTGACCTTCAAAGTCATCAAGTTGTCACCACATTGCACTGATGGATCCATGCGCTTGAGTTTTGCATCCATCAAACTGTGCAACGCTGAAAACAAGCACAAATCCAGTCAATTCACCGTGCCATTAAAAACTGTTAACATTGTACTGAATTCATTTATTCACAAAAAACATATACCAATACTGCATCAGCCTTAGAAAAAGCCTCTGTATCTATATTTATGATAAATCAGATAACCCGAGCCTCTGTTTAATGAAAAAAAAATAACAACAAAAAACCCCACTGCATTTGTAGTTTCCTACAGACCTGATTAAGCCAGCTACAGTAACTTTCATTGCTAAACAGTCAACAAGAAAAGTATCCTGAGATTTCTTTAGGTTTTGGACACAGGTATTTGGAGGGGTGGTCAAGTAATTAGTCCATGATTAATCTGATACTATAAGAAATAATAGCAAAGCAAAATATAGATTTGGAAATAGCAACTGTTCCTCATATATGTTAATTGCATGGACAAAATACTAGGAACACTTTAATATAATGGACTCCAGTACACCACTATGACCTCAATAATAAAAAGAATTATCCCCTTTCTGACAATGTCAACAAACTGAAAATGTATAAGCTTAATAAAAGTAGAATTTATGGCAGAGCTGTTATATTGGATTGCATTAGATTTGGTGTAATTTTGTTATCAGTGAGTGTAATTTTGGCATTCAGGTTTAATCTGCCCATTCTTGACTATTGTCTCAGAATGAGACCGGTGAGAGGGGAGGGGGGCAGGTATTTGTTGGAGGTGGGTGCTCATTTTCTCCATATTAGTTATATGCCAATGAATGTCCATCACTAATGTATGCTTTCAAACAAACAAACATCCCAGAGATATTGTATACAACAACCAACAGGGACAAACAATCATGAAAACATATACCCCAGATAAAGCTAAGTAAGAAAGAAGACAGGCCTGTTCTTTTTCAGATTTTAAAATACTACCCAGTTTGGTGAAAATAGTCTCTCTCCTACTGTAGGTACTGCTAAATATAAATTTGGTGAGTCTGTAATGATGAAATTTAATGAAGCAGATCTTGCTATGGGGAGAGAGATTTTTTTTCCAGTTTCTTGCCAAGTAGTGTGGATCTGTTCAAACGGAATTGATTCGGCGTGGCTTTTCTAATTGGACAGAAAACTACTACCAATGGTAATGCAAATGTGGTAGCCTGTTTCCATACAAAATCATAAGCATTACTACATGTCGTACAAATAAACTCAGTGGCACAAACGACCAGCGCCACTGACATTATTGGTCCACCTGAATGGATCTTTTACTCACCTGTCGTCGGCTTTTGATTATCTAACCTAAGAGCAAGTGATCCGCCTCGAGTTGGGGCCGCAGATTCATGTTTCACACTTCTGAAGTGAAGACTGCCTTGTACTGTCCCAAAACGAGGAGAAAGAGCTGACATAGTTTCTGCGGGTCTTTGCAAAACAGTCCCGACATCGGCAGTCCGTCCATCATTGAGTTTTATGGACGACAGAGTCGCTGTTAATAGGAAATACAACACATGAGTTTTCCAAGGCATCACACCCCCGATGACTGTGTTAAACATGTGTTCCTTGCAACATTAGTGTTGGGCCAATCGCCAAGACTGTACCGTGTTAATTCGTCGTATATTTATAGTGTTCAATGTTACTTAATTGACGAGCCAATCACAGCCAGGCTGCTGAGAGCACCTGGTTGTGCAGGTCAGGTGCTGATGAGTCGAGACTCTTGAGAGTGCAGTGATCCAGCTCCTGTCAGCCTCTCTCTGATTATTCTTACTAATACATCACTGAGAAGTCATGTTTTAATCACCTGATCAGTTCTCTCACTCTCATAAATGCCAGAAATTATCCATCAACATGAATCATTTTTCCTGGCTTTACCTCTAGAAAACTCTTCCTTTGTTCTTTAAAGTGAAAACATAACGATAAAAATAATAGTAATTTAAATGCTTAAATGAAACATTTCTGCACATGGCCATCATCAAGGTTATAGACCATTCATATAAATACATTTTATTGACAAACAATACATTCAGTGAAAACATCCAATTGGAATTCTTACAGTGGCAAATAGAGCATTTACACATATGTTTTATAAACAAATATAATTAAAAACAAATGCACACATGACTTCAAGTTTCTACACAAACCTGATGCAAACAGGTGAGAAGTCGATTCAGATTATTTAAATGTTTTAAACCCACTGGCCTATCCTGCATACACAAATAAGGAGCGTATAGAAGCAAACAATATAAAACACTTTAATTGTGAATGCTCACTGGAAATAAACTCTTGCTGTTTGCACTTTGTTACTGCCATTTCCACACACTTTACTTAATGAATAAAGTTGTGCTAGAACTCATATAGATAAAAATACATGCATTTCAGAACACCCATTGAAAGTCATATCACGAGGAAGACATTAATAGATCCTAGACACATCTAGGATTTGATTAGGGATTCAAATGAAATGAAATGAAATGAAATGGCAATTCAGTCTGATTACCAGGCTTCTACTCAAGAGGATCGTGTGCTGAATATCTGTAACTTAATCCCTTTTCAAGCCAACACAAGCAGTACTTAAATGATACTTGCGAGATAAATACTTTCAGAAGAATTTGCGTCTATACAACGTGATTGTACCATTTCATGTAGACTAGATCATTTAGATGTTATTTGTGGCTTTCCTTACATAAAAGACAGTTTATAGGTCTGTGATGTCGTCATCAGACCAGTCATGCTGATTCATCACTGCTGACATCCTTGAATTAAAATCTTCTCCCTGATGTTGACTAGTTGGAGACTCGGCATTATCACTATGATCAGTGGTAGCATTGGGTGACTGTATTGGCTCTTTGGCTTGGAAATGGTCCAGAGATGCATTGATAGATTCTGTATCCAACATCCACCCATAGCCGACATAAGATGGAGGGAATGCTTCTCCATTAGTGGCGTCTTGGCCCACATTGTGAGTCCAAGAGGGAGGAGGAGGTGTGAACAGACCTCCTGCTACAAGTTGTCCGTGATGGAGGGCGTTGTCGATGCTGCGTCTGAGGTTAATAGGAGATGGGGGCCGCATGTCAAATTCTATAAGCGAAAGAACACATTCACGTTCACCAACTTTTTGCCACAGTAGTGCAGTCTGAGAGTCAGAGCTGCTAACAGGATCGGGCTTGCACTCTGGTATTGTGATGGAGGATTGATCATCAGATGGACGCATTATGTTGTTGCTGATACCTGCTCTGGACAGGTTATACTTTGCCCAATTATTTGGTATCAGGTCTTCCCATTTTTTATCAGACTTTCTTAGTGGCCCACTCCACACGCTGGTTAAGACCCTACTCCACAAGCCTGTCTCTTCCACTCCTTTAGACACCTCACCTCTGCCCTGCCCATGATCACCCCTTGAATGACCCCTAGAAGGTGTCCAGAAGATCCAGGATCCCAAGACGAGCAAAGAGAATCCCCAAGCTAACTCAAGGATTCTGGCCCAAAACTGACTGAGCCACCAGCCCCAGCCAAAGCGCCTCCAGTTCCCCAGCAGCCCATAAAGCCAGAGGAGACTATACATCTGAAGGCTGCAGCAGAGAACCCCGAAGAAGGCGCACACTGCTGTAACCCGTTCTGAACGCTTCTCTATCCTATGTGAAGGAGCCCATTGCGGTACAGACGAACTCAGAGACGGATGTAGATGGGAGAGAGACTTGGTGAGGACTCCCATGCAGAATGGGAAACCCCAGGAGAGCGAGAGCATCTGTAGCAACAAAGGGAGAGCAGGGGACAAAGTTGGAGAATATAAGTCTGCTGCCACTAAAAGAGAGCAATGTGATACAGCCAGCCCTGCAACCACCAATGGGCGCTGCAGCTTCAGTGGGAAAAGTAATAATTTCAACCCTCTGAGTGTGGCCAGAGCGAGGGTTACCTGCGCCCACAGGAGGAGCTGCAGGGGAGTGTTTTGCAGTGCTGCCAAAGTAGCACGAGACAGGATCTGACAAGTACCGTATGGATCAAGTAGCAGGAGGACAGCACGCAGAGTAGCACTCAGGATTAGGAGACTATTTAACAGGGTCAGGGCATCACAGAGGGGATAAGGTAGAGTGGATGCACCAGCCAAACCAAAAACCGCCAGGGCTGCCATCAGTATAAAAAGGCTAGCTGATCCAAACACATGTAGTTCCCAGGCAAATGCCAGTGTGCGCTTCATGTCATCCCAGAGCAGATTGGTGCCATTAAAGTTTGTGTGAACAACACAAGGACCAAGACCAAGAACACAGGGACCTCCAGGTCCTGACGGGCTCTGATTTGTCATGGAGGTAAACACCTTGGTTTGGACAGAGAGGTCAGAGCTCTCCCCACCTATGAGATAGAGAGAGAGGAAAAGTCTTATTATGGATGCATTAGAATTTAATGGTGAACATTATTTTTAAACATAGCCAATGAAAAGGGTTTTCATATTACATTAGATTTTGATGACTCAGGGATCAGGTAAGATCATATCACTTAAAGAAAATTAATTATGAATCTGATCAGTAACATACTGTGTGTTTTTGACTTCAATCTACAATCACATGTTCACTCACCAGTCACAAAGTCGTCATTTACTGTGGTTGTATGATTCTTTTTTAACTGTTCCTCAGTTGTTGTGTGGCTGCCTCCCACGAGAGCCTCCTCTGAGATTATGTGTACACTGGAGTGAGCGTGTCCTGTGCTTGAAGTATTAGATTTGTCAGTAGCTTGGTCATGAGCCCCTAAGTGGGGTAGAATAAATTCCGACGTAGGTAATGTGAGTCCAGACCCGGAACGGTTTTCATTGCCAGCTCGCTCAGGCTCCTTTGTAAGAACTGTCCGATTGAAGATTGTCTGGGATATCATACTGTCAACATTACGTCCACTGCCTTCCAAAAAGTCACCGCTCTCTGAATGAGGGATTGCTTCGCTGGACCGGCTGTGCGTGGTATTGTTGCTTCTGTCTGTGCTTTGAGTCATTCGGATCGAATCAGAGTTGTCCAGTGATTGTGAAGTTTGAATAAGGCTCCATAGTGAAGAGAGAAACACAGTTAGTGTAATGAAGAGCAAAGATGAACGCCCCATTTTTTGACACCTAAGTTGAAATCCCAAACCTGTAGAATGAAGCAGAAAGGGAGAAAGTGTTTTCATTGCTTGATTGCTTGATTGATTGATTAACTTTACTGTAAAGCAAAGTACATACACTATGCATAACAAGAATAACACACCATTAAAAACATACAAAATATACAACATACAGTAGTGCAAATGGGAACGTAACAGCAGATTATATAAGGTTATATAAATAAATAATACCAGAGTGCAAGTCTTATAAAATAACAAATGTTCCCTGATGCGGTCATTCTGTGTTCAATGCCTGTATGGCATGGGGAATAACATGGGGATTGTGTGTCAATCCCCATGTTATTCACTCACCAGCCACTTTATTTAGGAACACCTGTGCAATCTAATGCAATCCAATACAACAGCTCTGCCATAAATTCTACTTTTACGAAGTTTATACATATATTTTCAGTTTTTGTTGATTGTCAGAAAGATGATAATTCTACTGGGTGTTGGTGTATTGAGGAGCATTATATTGAAATGTGTAACTAATATTTTGCCCCCCTCATGTCTGCTAATGGAACATTTTTCACTTTTAGGAACACTTTTCAATATAATGCACTCCACCAACACCCACTACAACCTCAATAATAAACATAAAGTAGAATTATCACCTTTCTGACAATCTCAACAAAATCTGAAAATGTATAAGCTTCGTAATTAATTAATCAATTAACATTAACACATTCATTAAACATTCATTAAACTGACAGTGGCCTATCAGATTACTGATAAACATTAACACACTAGTTGACCTCAAATAAGAGCATTGTCCTGTTTTAATGGGATGTGGCATTTCTAAGTACACTAATTTAAATACAGTAGTTGTAAAAGACAGTTAAAGATTTAGAGGTAAAGAGTCGCACAGATTTCCAGATAATCAATCTTGTGTTTCAATGCTATAAAGCCCAATTTAGTTCCCCTCTGTAATCCAATGGGTTTGCAGACTTCACAGCATCTGTGGACTTGTTTGCCTCAGCAAAAATACAACACAGGTTGTAAAAAAACGTTGCAGCTCAGAGGTCTTGATCTGTCTGTGCCCTTTGGATCACAAATGTCACTTCAATTATGTGCTTATCACACATCGTTTGAAAACAAAAATGTTAAATAAAAAAAGTGTAAATGACTTAAAGATGAAAATACTATAAACACCAAGTAAACGCAAAATAGTATGATCTTTTTCAGCATAACATCTGCTTTCTTACAGGTGACTTTCCTAAATATAACCTTAAGTGAGTTCAGATTTTACTATTTGTCACTCAGCCACAAACCAATATTAAAGACAAAAGTATTAAAAAGCTCTACATGCAACTATTTTAGGCTCCAAAAGGTATTGTGGTATCACTTACCATTATTTTACAACATCACCAACACACAGTATCCGATTACCAAAGCAATCTCTCCCAAAAATTAAAAAATGCTCAATAAAACCAGATAACTCAGATGTACCTGTGAGTCCTTGTGATTCCTTTCAGTGCGTTGTGAGTTGCATCTCTCGCTGCATCTGATCTCTGACGAGGTTCATAAAGAGCACCGCAGTGAGGGTTGACCACAATGTATTTACAGACATGCTCACAGCAATCAGGGCTTCAAGCTGGCGTCTTATTCTTATTACTGCACCGGCTGGTTACTTGGCAGCCTCCCATCATGATGTCGCCTGCAAAATCAAGAGCAGGATCTAAATATCAGGGACCATTGTGGGAAAAAAAAGTTGCATAAATGCAAAAAAAAAGTCCTGGGTATTATCCTGACAAATGTAGATTTAAAAAAGAAATCATGATTTTTATAAATAATTGACTGTTAATAAAAGTCTACACTCCTCACCTGCCAGTGTCTACAACAGTTGTGTTGAGGTAAATCCTTCTCTAAAGGATTACATTAAGATTCTTACAGTGGCACAAAGTCACATGAAGCGATGTGGAACGCCAACTAGACACGAGCAGATGCACTAACACTTGTATGCCAACTTACTGGCTTATTATCCTGAAAATAATATGCAAGGTGCCAAACATGACCTGGCATTAGACACAGTAGATATTCTGCATATGCTGACATGTAGAAATGATTTTTATTATTTTCACAGAAGACACAATAGAATGTAGTAAAAAAACCTCTTCATAAAAATATATAATAACATACATATATAATGTATAAACACCACAACCATGTCCACCAGAGAGCCCCTGCAGAATCACAAGTCTGCGGTGAGTGTGGGAATTAACTCTTCCCTGTCCAGTGTGTAGAGGATATAGCCTATGCGAACAGTACATCTGTCTCGGTCCACCTTAAGACGGGTGAGAGGCAGTTTGTTGTGGGGAGAACAGGGGGAGGCCCTCAGCAGCACATGCCTGGCTCTTTAAGGGAGACTGGGGAAGTTACATTTTGTTAAAGGTACATGCATTCATATGTTTACCAGGCATCACCAGAGCTATCTTGGAGAGCATTTTAAGCATTTATGGCTTGGAATTATATTAAGTATATGTGTCAATTCAAAATGATTCAACCTGGAGCTTAGTTTGTAGTCAAAGAGTCAAAAGTATATCGATGTGGTAAACCTAAGAGGGGCAAGTTTGGCAAAAAATGTCTAAACTCAAGGTCCTGTTTTTAGCTTTTTTGGAGTTTTAAACCACATTTCATATGCTTATATCAGGAGGTGGACTGTATACTACAGAGATCATCATGAGACCAAAATTGAGCAAAAACCTATTGAATGTACAGTGAAGAGTAAATTTTAGTTTCTTCTCCTTGAGAATATCCCTTGTCTGTGATCTATTCAGATTTAATATCTATCTCTTTATCTATCTATCCGTCTATCTATCTAATGGTTGCACTGCATATATCTGTATACATCAGTGCACATTTTCACTTTGCATATTTTCAGTATCTGAATCATCTTTATTGGTCAAGTATGTTTACGCATACAAGGAAATTGACTCTGGTTTAGTGGCTCTCAGTGTACTGAAAATAACAACAATTTTCAGAACACAAGGAATACAAGTGTGTGTGAACTGTAAACAAGATTTTCAGTACTATTATTTTCCTGCTCTGTTTTTCAGCGCCAGAAAATCAAGGAGCTAATAAATAATACTGTGTGTATAAATAACACTGTGTCTCCACATTACCCAATATTCACATGAGAGGGGTGGGTGATGTTGCTGTGTCCCATCTGCACAGACAAATAGTGAAACGTGATGAAGGTGGCATCATTACATACTGCACATTGAACTATATACACCTGGGTCTGCATGGTTAGTCTGAGTGTCATTTCACAGTTTTGGAGAGCCACGTAATGCCAGTCTTGGTCTCACTGTAGGATGGGGGACCTTGTTAACAGGACTACGCGGCAGGCCATTTGCCTGGCAGAGAGCAGTGTTGTTTTCGGGGCCTATACTTCCGTCATTTTATATTTGACTTTATAAACACAAGGGACGTTGTTGCATGTGTAGCCTTGCTGTGCGTGCTGTAGCAATATCCCTCAGGATCCAGCTGGATGAATAAATCCGTGCTTTGCCGCAGCTGGGGAACTTGTTTCATAGCGGAGGCAGCCTGGATCTCCCCCTGAAATAAGCAGACGTCAGAGACCTCGCCTGCTCGCTGCCGCTGCTGCTGCTGCTGTTACATTTTATTGCAAACTAATCACAGCATTGTTTGCGGGATTACACTGCTGCCACATGCACTATGTGGCGAGGTGGATGGCACGCCGGTGGTAGCTGTTAGACGTTTATCGGCTTTTTTTTTAGTTTTAAACACCGTGCCTTGGCGGAAAGGAGAGGATTTCGTTTTATTTAAGGTAGCATGACAGGATTCAGAGCCGTTGAGCTAGCTGGCTAACATTAGCACAACGATTAGCTAGTGTTACGCTATTGCAATGAATGGACTGTTGCTTTGATGTTTGTTACCTTAAAAGCAAACTGTGTTGCCCAGTTGCATAATTTACAGTAGACATCGCATTTCTGTTCGGTGGTATTAAATACAGTTGACGTTAGCGGCAGTTAGCCACACAGGCTGTAACAAAACAGTAGTGCCTTGCTAACATGCTAACAACTAGCCTAGCCAACGTACACACTATTACTACAGTTTATATTGCCAGGATAACATACTGCTGGTACCTTGACCTGTGTTTCTATTTGACGTACATTTAGACAAAATTGTGAATTTATGTTTGAGCTGAGGCCTAGCTGTGAGCTGTGTTTCTGGCTGCAACTTTACTAGTAAAAGTTGATTAAAACGCAGCTTAGAAGCCAAAATCGACTAATGCACTTTGTCCTGTGTGCTTACTAAGTTATGTCATCCAAACGTCCTTTTCTTTGACTATCAGAGGTTTTAATTATATAATTTTGCTTATTATACTGTGCTCTTACAACTGCAGATGAAAATAGTAACCAGAGCTACATCTTCATCAGAGATGTTGTTGTAAATCAAAGCTGTTTTACATTCTCAAGTGTATGGATATGTGTTGTAATCTTTCCAGGTCAAGTGACAATGAATGAGCAGGATAGTGGTGTGGTGTCGTTTGATGAATATGTGCGGCAGAAGGCCCGCACTGTGCCTCAGCACAGGATGAAGGAGTTCCTGGAGTCCCTCGCCAAGGGCCCAGAAGTGCTGCAGGAGTTCAGCCAGCAGGGAGGGGCGACCACCACCACAGCCATGGTGTACCAGCAGCAGGGCACCAACTGTGTCTACACGGACAGCACAGAGGTGGCTGGCTCTCTCTTAGAGTTAGCTTGCCCGGTAAGAGCATATTATTATGGTGGTTGAATGAATCAATATTTTGCAATGTGCTATACCTTTTATATTTACATATATATATATATATATATACACACACACACGTTTTATGACAGGTACAGGTGACCTCGGCTGAGATTTCACCTCAGCTATCTGTCCATCAAAGCTCTGAACAGCAGCTTCAAGTGCAGGTTGGTTTATAGCGAGTGTCAGTTCCTTACCACAGATGGCAAGCCATGCAAAAATTATTTCTTAAAGAATAAGGCTGGAGACATCCCATATTTCTCCTATTGTCAATAAATCTCATGAAAAGACAAAAAACTATAATACGTTGTCTCTCAATACTTCTTGACTTGCCTACAATGTCTGTGGCACTAAGTCTCAAACCCATTTGTTCCTACTGAAGATGTTTGTCTTTAAAAATGGCTCTAAATATATAGTTTTGTATTTCTTAAAGGCTAAATAATTTCCCTAAACAGCTGGGCACTGTAGCTTCCAAAAAAAACACCACTCAGACATGAGTAAATTTTGTTGGTGAGTATTTTCAGTGGCAGATTAATACGCATTTAGTGCATTAGGGAGTATTTACTGCAGTAGGGAAGTGTATGTGGGTACGACTCAAAATAAACAACAATAGTAATGAACAAACATGTCACTCAGTGCAGCAGTGTAATTACTTTTTCAATCAATTTATTGTTGGCTTTGGTCTCGTCTCGGATTTGTTAAAAAGAAAATTATAGAACATCACTAGACTTGTAGAAATTTTCCTATTACAGACCTATAAAATGATATGGTGTGTGTATATATACATATAAATATACTGTGTGTGTGTGTGTGTATATATCACTGCTGTGGATTAAAAAGAAAATTGGTTGTCAGTAAGGTTTGTGTTTATGTGATCACATTAGTCAGTCTTATCAGAGACATACTATGTTTAAACTGCACAAGACAGATGGGTCTGGCAGGGTCCAGAAACATTGTCATTACTCACTGTCAAGAGGAAAACAAATGGAAAGGCATTGTGGTGTTTGATAAGTTAATTGTAGTTGGAGTTAAGTAGCTTTGGTCTGGCACTTGGCATCCATTTGTTGTTGAGAAAAGGTGAGAAAAAAGATTATGATTCTAGTTCAAAACCAAAATGGCAGATTGTGCAAATCAGTTTTTAATTGTTCCCTTTGAGAGTATATCTGCCATTCTGCTCTAGTACAAGTGAAATATTATATAATATATATATAAATTAGGTTGTTTCAAATCTTCCATTTTAATAACAAATTAATAAGAATAATATGCATTATTTTTTTTAAAGTGGTGTGTGATTTTATGGGTCCAATAAGTAACATTCATTCACTCACAGTTAGCTTTTTTGCTCCCTGTAGGTTGTTGGTAGACTTGGCAGTGGCTGCACATTGAACTGGGATCAATCATTACCTTCTCTGTTGCACTGCTGAACTGTATTAAGCACTTGAAATTGTTGTGTGTTCTTGAATTTAAAAATAAATTACTCTTTGGCAAAGCTCCCTTATTCACATTTTATAATCAGAATGTCATAATTGAAATAATTTAAGTCACTTTTTCATCTAAATCCAAGTTTAGTTGCTTATTTCATAAAAAGTGTAGTTCGTAAATCTGTCAATGAATAATAAGTCTTGTTATTTCTCGGTATGATTGCTGACAGGCCGGTTTATTTTGTAATGCCTCTCCTCTGCGCCAGGTTCAGATCCAGGAACAGCAGGACCTGCAGGGAATCTCAACAGCCCACCTCGTCCCACAGGGAGAACTCACAGAGGAGCAACAACAGCAGGTACTTAAATAAATAGTATTTAAATCGTCGCCCATACTAACAATTATTAATCTATTCATGCACTGGTATGGTGCATTACTGCTGGTTTGTCACCATGTTGTCTGTATTTCACAGATTCAGGCACAGCTGGTTGCAGCTGTAGCAGGAGGACAACAAATTCAGTTGTCAAGTGGACAACAAATCCAGCTACAAGGAACGCAGCAGATTCAGCTGCCGGATGGCCAACATATTCAACTCGAGGCTGGTCAACAGATTCAACACATTCAGCTACAAGGTGGCCAACAGATTCAGCTGCAAGGTGGTCAGCATATTCAGCTACAAGGTGGCCAACACATTCAGCTACAAGGGGGCCAACAAATTCAGCTACAAGGTGGTCAGCAGATCCAGCTGCAAGGGGGCCAACAGATCCAGATCCAGACAATAGAGGCCATGTCTCCCTCCCACCAGCAGGACTCTCCCAGGGAGACAGACAGGAGGTCCGGTACTGTCTCAACTGTTCTCCAACCTGCCAAGAAGCGTAAGGTGGATGTTCCCCTAGCAGTGTCCTATGCCGTTCCACAGGGCCAGCAAGTGGCCACAGTTCTAGCCATCCCTCAAGGGCAGCAGCAAAGTTATGTGTCCCTAAGACCAGATTTGCTCACTGTTGACAGTGCTCAACTGTACAGCACTACGGGAACAATCACAGGTCCCACAGGGGAGACCTGGACCATCCCTGTTTATTCGACTCCACAACAGCAGGGTGTAACTCACATTGCCATACCACAGGAGTCGTACAGCACAGTGCAAGTTACTACAGCCAACGGTAAGGACAAAATGTCCCCCAGTTCCTCAATAAGGTCTGCAGATGTGCAGTCAGCCTCTACCGGGACTCAGGAAGAAATAGTACAGACACTGTTCCCGGCGCAGTTCATGAACGGGAACATTCACATCCCTGTGGCGGTACAGACTGTAGATGGGACTTACAACACTACACAGTCGGTACACATATGGGACCCAAATCAACAGCAGAGCCAAGGAGAAGAGGGACAAGAGCAGCAGCTCCATCTGCAGGTAAGAACAGTCTCTTTTATTACCAGCCATACTGTAGACCTTCAGTTAGCGCTGTGTGCTGTACTTGTTTTCCACAGCTCAGTGCATGAAAATGTAGAATCATGAACTTAAATCCAGGTGCAGTAGTCTGTTGTACAACTCTGTGATTATTGTGGAGTTGTACAATATAGGTTTGTATGGCAAATTGTGTGGTTTTTAAAAATTACTATTCCTATCAAGACATTAATAATTAGTGGGCAGTCATCGGGATGTCAAAGGGAAACAATACCGAAAAGCTACTAATTCAAACTTGCTCATAGTGTTTAAAACCTCAAATATGATAGTTCATGATTTGGAAGTATCATCATTCAAATTTCTCGGTTTCTGTTTTTCTGGTCCTTTTCAGACAGACTGGTCTGAAATTGAAATTACTTGCTATCTTATTTTTTGGAAAGCATGAACTTCAACATTAACATTAATATCTTGGTCTTGTGCAGGGTCAAGTGGAGACGGAGGCTCATGCAGAACCACCTTCGGAAATTCTGGTTCCTGTCTGTCTGAAGCCAGAGGAGGGCCTGGAGGTCTGGCGCCTCTGGGTGAAGCGAAAAAACCTAGAGCTGAGCAAGCAGGAAAAGACAAAGCTTGCACCCATAGGACGTAAGTCAGCCTATAATCATTTGAACACATCTATCTCTCTTCTAAAAGAAGGAATCTCTGTATGTCTATAAGTCCTTCATGTATCTCTTGAACCGTTCATCCCACTGACTCTACACTTGATGGGTGTATGGCTGGGGACCCAAGGGAGTGTAGTGTCTGATTTGGTGCAATTTGGACTTGCAATCCGTGTAATTTTAATAAACTTTGAATAAACCAGCGACAAGTGAGCTGCTCTGCTCTGTTTAGGGGCAGGGAGGAGCTTCAGGGCTCTGCCGACTGACTCCAGCATGTCAGGAAAAGACCAGAGACGAGATGTGACACGAGTCAGAGAAAAGTGCTCTATAAAGAGAAAAATAGACAGAAAAAACAGAGCTTTTAATCAAGAATGGACACTCTCACCCTGTGTCTAGACAGAAAGCGTAGTGTAGCAGCACGTTTGGCAGATCAGCTGCAAGTGACTATGCAGGAGGCATTCAGGTACATTGTTGAGTGTAGGTCACCTGCATTTTGGAGGCACTCAGACAGAGCCCAATACTTCCACAAGCAGTTCAAAACCAGTTTGTCTCATATACTGTCTCATTAGGATGCAAATTATTTTATTTTTAAACGCAGCCCTTATTTTAGGCTACTTGAAATGAGAATAGAACATTTATTTACTCGTAGAGTACTTAATAATAGAATTTTATTTTCCCTCATGTTGTCGGTGTATTTGCTCATTCAAACCTCACATCAACTGTATTCATTTTCCTTTGCAATGAAGTAGCAGCCGGAAGCCAAACAATCGACCTGTTTCAAACAGGTTCATTTTGAATGGTCGTTGCATTAGTGTTTTTGAATAGATGACGAGACGACAAAATGGTCATTAAGACATTGTATACAGATTTCGTCTAAAACAGCATCGACTCCCAGACTTTTTGTCTTGCATCTAACTTTCTCTGCTTTCCCTCTGTCTAAATAAAGATCAAGGACACAGGTAATGTAGGCCGCTCTACCCTTTAAACAAGAATAAAAACTTTGCCTCTTCTTCTCATCTCTCTGTGGATGTGTCCAGGTCGTCAGCCTCTGCGTTTTCAAGAAGACTTGGTGTCCAGCGCAGTAGCTGAGCTAAACTTGGGTCTTTCCCTGATGACGCAGGAGGCACGAGGATCAGACGAAGAACAATTTTCACCGGATGTTCTATATTATGTTTTCTTGTGTATACAAAAGGTTAGTGCCCACATGCTCAAACATGAAGATGGTGGACCACGTCAAAAGGTTATCTGAAGTTACTAATGTATGTCTCTTTTTATAGTATCTGTCCGAAAATGGACGAGTGGACGATATTTTCTCTGATCCATATTACATTCGTTTCTGTGAGTGTTTACACAAAATCCTGGATGGTTGGAGACCCAGTATCCATCCTTTAGGTAAGAGAGAATCGCCATTTACGGTTTTATTATTTCTTTTTATAGTGTGAATTAATAACTGTGTGTCCTCTCCTAAGGTTACGTCATTCCAAGTCATGTGACAGAGGAGATGCTGTGGGAGTGTAAACAGCTTGGTGCCCATTCACCAGGCACCTTGCTAACAACTCTAATGTACTTCAACACTAAGTGAGTTCCCACCTCTCGGCACTAACTTAACTGAATCTATTCTCTCTAACAACACGGAAATGTATTTCAGATGTAAATCTTAATTGTAATAAAAAAACAACAACTTTGTCACAGGTTTTTCCGCCTGATAACACCTGAACAGCACATGAAAGTAGCTTTCTCTAAGGTCTTGAGACACACAAGGAAGAACCCTACTAATGCCAAGGACAAAGCGACCAGCATCCGCCTTCTGAAAGGACAAAGTCCACACAATGCCGGACAAAAAGGTGCTCAGTATAGTTAGGTTTATGTTGAAGTGTTGCTATGTATCGCAGCCTTTGACAGCTGAAATCATTGTCGCTAACCTGTTGTGTGACTTCTGTTTCAGGAACTGATGACATGTATGAAGAGCAGATCGAGGATCCAGAGAATCCTCTTCGATGTCCCATTAAACTTTATGACTTTTATCTCTTCAAATGGTGAGTGGTGCTTAACTTAACAAATTCTGTGTAACTGGATTATTTTTCAGGATGGACCCCAACAGGACTGTAACTAACAATTAATTTCATTATATATTTATTTTCTCAATTAATCAATTAGTCGTTTGGTCAGTAAAATGTCAAAAAATGGTGAGAAATGTGTCCCAAAGCCAAAAGTGGCGTCCTCAAATGTCCTGACCATCAGTCCGTAACCCAGTGATCGACTGACAATTGCAGTTCTAAGCCTCAAAACCTTAACTCCCTTTTCCTCCCTTTTGCAGTCCTCAAAGCGTTAAAGGACGTAATGACGCATACTACATGACTCCAGAGCCTGTCGTTGCGCCGAACAGCCCGATGTGGTACTCGTCTCAGCCCCTCCTGAGTCAGCAAGTGGAGCAGATGCTGGCACGCATCATCGTGGTGCGAGAGATCCAGGAGATCATCGGCGCCGGTCCAGAGAACGTGAGCTAAGCTGAGAGGACTGACTCACAGGAGATAGTTGTCCAGTCACTGATTGCTGACTATGCAGTACCCATCCTGACTCGATAAACCTCACTGGCCATCTCAAAAAAAAATTTTTTGAACTTGTGAAACAAGCGTTTCTCTTTGAGGAGTGCATCATGACAGCACGTGCCAGATTCAAAGCAGTTTTCTCTTCTAGTAATTTCTGTTTTCAGCTGATGGGGTAAACTGTTAAACTTTCTCTTGACTACCTTTTTTTAAGCCCTTGCCTCTGTAACCTTTGAACTGAAAAGTAAGCAAGGCTTAAGTCAGTCTTATCGATTATAATATGAGGATATTTAACCCTTCGCTCTTTAACCTCACAGACCATTAACCACGTCTTACTTCTCATTACGGTCCCAACCTGATACATTACATCTTAATGTTACAGGGACCACTGCTCTCAACTTTTTTTGTATACTGCATTTTGGATCATGTATTGATATGTACAAAGCTGAAGAACTTGTGCCTGTTTTCAAAAATGACGTCATAATTTATGCTTGTGGATCATTGAGTGTGTTTAACCTCAAATATTCACAAGGTCAAGTGCTATATTGTAGTCATTCAGGAGATTGGAAACATTTTTCTCAGGTCAAAGCCAGTGATTGAAACCCCCATAAAGGATTTTTGCCAACTTATTCTTGTGTGTATGTATAGTAGGTTATTAAACAACATATACTGGTGGAAAAATCCTTGTTTAGCTAACACAGTCCTTGTATCAGGATTCATGTCAAGCAATTCAAGAATGAAAAGTATTAAGCGCTGTGTTGTTTCATTTGAAATACAGAATGTTGTGGCCTCTTAAGCCCTTAACTAGTCACACAAACAGCATTCATACTGTAGTGGTGCCTCCCAGGAAAAGAAATGTGCAGATTTGGATCAGACACATTGACAAAAAGCATTTATAATACAGTTTGGCTTCATTTGTTTATTACTAAAATGAGCTGTATAGCACTGTACAGTAACATGTTACACGTTTCACACCATTTTCCACACAGCTTTCTGTGCATAATTTCACAAAACATCTCTCCAATGACCCACCTTAATATAATTTAACGTCCCATTTAATTTAAATGGTTATACTCTTTGTTGTCACATCGCAGTCTGAAATCCTCCACAACTGATGCACACTTCTTTTGGACACAAATTTATTTTTGGTCTTTTTCATCAGGAAGAGATAAATGCAGTCTGCTCAGTGTTTGTGTGAAGTATTTAGGGAGGGGACAGGACACACTGACGTCTGCTTGACTGGTTCCTGGCAGCGTCAGCTGTCGAGAGTGCAAATGAAGAGGAAGATAACGGATCTTGCTCTGTTCCAGTCCAAGGTTTCCCAACACACGTTCTGGTAATTTCTGGGGATCAAAATGTACCATTTAAGTTATGAAGAAGTGACAAAACAGAAATCATTGCCCCTTGCAGAAATGTGCGTTATATGGAAGGGTGTGCAACTAAAACTCCTGTTTTGGATGCCAGTAGGGTAGATGTGAGAATCACTGAGACTGACGGCTCACTGGTCTTTCAAAGACCACAACCTTGAAGTCGAACAGCAAGACTTCATCAAAATGTTTGCTTGTGGGAGGAGGCCCTATGAGAATTAACCTTACAAAAAACAGCTAGAGTATAAAGGCCATATTCAGAACACGTCACACTGTTGCCTGTTTATTTGAGGTACTGTAGGGATAAACACAAACACTTTGACACCAGATATGCCTTGATTTGTCATCATTTGACTAAACGCTGAGATCAGAAAGCGGTTAGTAGTATGCTATTTTTGTTTTAAGGGCATTTATTGCCGATTGTTGGTGGCATTTTGCTAATGTCTTCCTGGCATTGGCCACTTTTCACAGGAAGATACCACCATAGACACATTTTTCAGGCGTATGCCACTGCTGGCTGACCATTGACTATAATGTGATTCTGGAAGATAACCGCTCCTTGATGGCAGCTGCAGCTGATGAACACTATACTGTTCTGGTAGCTAAACTAGGGAGGCACAAGTGACATGCCATCCAATGCCACATGCCATTAATTTAATAACTGGATCTATGTGACG
Organism: Thunnus maccoyii; assembly: GCF_910596095.1. NCBI lineage: Eukaryota > Metazoa > Chordata > Actinopteri > Scombriformes > Scombridae > Thunnus > Thunnus maccoyii. The sequence continues at coordinate 17,832,239 of NC_056535.1, read as the reverse complement.
CCACTAGTTCTCTGTGGTGCATTGTAAACATTTTACCTGGGGTGCCAGTTTGCTCCAGTGTGAATATTTGTGGTCACCGAGGATGGGGCATGCCAGAGCAAACGCCATATGGACCCTCATCTGGTGTTTGGCTCCTGTGGTCACAAGAAAGCAGATAAAGTAGAAAGAAATTCAACAAACTGATTTGGCAGCTATTTCCTGTGACAAGTTCCCAAAAAGCACAATCTTCTCACCAGTGAACGGCTGGAGCTCCACAAGGCTGCAGCCGCTGCTGCTGTCCAGGACCCTGTACCTGGTCACTGCTGACTGGGCTTGCCGATGGCCTCGGACTTTAGTTAAACCATCACCTGCATCGTTCATTTTGAAGAGAGGACTCAAAGCCATCTGAAATTTTTAAAAAAAAAGTTATGAGATTGAAAAAACTAAAAGTAATAAGAATAGTTACACAATAATATATCATTGCTCTATCATTATCATTTTGTTATCAAAACTACTCGTTGTTTTAATTGTAGTAATTTACTTAAACAACAGTAAACATCCATCACATGTTACCAAAACAATGTGATCAACACCAAAAACTCTTGTTCTATTTATGACATACAGAAAAAAAAGCAACTTTTTGAATCGCTGAAACTAGCAAATATTTGCTATTTTTAGTAATGACTACAGCAATTAACTGATGATCAAATTAGGAATTGACTTTCTGTCTGTTGATGTATTGACAAAAAACTAATTGTTACAGCATCAGAACCACAGAAGAAGAGACACCTTGTAGTGCGGCTGAGAGCCTGTGACCTCTCTCTCTATGATGGGAATGTCAATCACTCCTTCAGATGGCACTGGTACACCGACTGTCACGACCCTGAAGAGGAACAGTGAATTTGTGAATGACTAGATGTGAATGCTGGCATATATATATATATATATATATACACATCCTGTATCTTACCAGTATTTTCTCTGCACTTGGTTGTTTCTATTGAGGTTGAGAATGTGCTCCGCTGCTTCTTCTCTCCTCACCAGCAGGAGAGCCCCTGTTGTCTCCTTCTCCAGTCCCAGACAGGGGAGCAGCTGAGAGTTAGACCTGATCTTCATCCCGTCCATCATTTTGGAGAGAATAGGAAGCACCGAGGAGATGGATGTGACCCCTGAGTCATCTGAGACACAGCAACAACAACAAATGCAGCATGATAATTAACACTTTTTGCCAATCAAACAACTTCCATTGTCATTACAGCTGATTCCAATACTGATTTTGCAATACTACAAAGTCTAGTTTCCACCAGTGTAATAAGAGCATTACCAATACAACAAGATCAATATTATCAGCCAACATTGACTTATAACAGATATATCAGAATGGCATTTACAGTATGTTGACAGATATTAATCTGCAGATTAGAGTAAATAAAAAGAAATTCTAATATTTAAGAAACTGGAAACAAATAATATTTGGTATTTTATTGTAAAACCTGATTCAAACAATCAAATAGTTGATTAATTTTCTAGTTCAGTAATCCAGTGTTTCTGATTTTTAAAAATTAAAGTAAATTACGTTATTTTCTACCAATGTAACTATAACACTGCATGTCTTCAGACCAGGGCTACAATTAACGATTATTTTCATTATTGATTAATCGTTAATTGATTTCTTGATTAATTTCTGTCAATACATTGTTAGAAAATAGTGAAAAATGTATTTTTTTAAATTATAATTTTATATTAGAGCTAATGGTGACATCTTCAAACGTCTTGTTTTGACTGATCATTAGTTCAAAATCCAGAGATATTCAGTTTACTGTCATGTATGACACAAAAGCCTCAAATCGTCACATTTGAGAAGCTGCAACCAGCAAATGTTGTTGTTGTTGACTAGAACGAATATTCGATTATCAAATGAATCGATTAACAGACTAATCATTGCAGCTCAACTTTAGACAACTTGCATGAGCTGTCGGTTTACCTCTAACAGGAACACCGTAGGGTTTGTTGATGACAACCACATCTTTGTCCTGGTACAGCACGCCTCTGTGGAGGTGTTTTGCCAGCACGTTGGGATGAACGTTTTGTAGCTGCTGACTGAACCGCTTCAGCTCCGTCACTCTCCTCTGCTGGCCGGACACCGGAGGCTCGGCCGGCTGCTGCTTCGTCCTCTCCTGCTGGACCTTCCGCGCCAGGTCTATCGCTCTCAGGCGGGGTTTGTGTCCTGTGTCCGGGCCTGACGCGTGTTTGGCGGCGGTGGTCTGGCTCCGGCGCAGGGACGCTGCCGACCCCGAACAGCGGCGTGCTTTGACCCCAGAAAAGAGGACATTCAAGCCGGAGCTCCAGTTCCCTGTACAGGCTATCCTGCAGCTGCTCATTGTGGCTGAATGGTACACATTAATATATTACTACAACAGTACACATTCGTGACTCCAGAGGTCACGTGCAAATGACTTCCGGGCCGTAAGCAACTTCATTTATAACACATTGAACTTTTTTTAATTGAACGCACATTAAACAACATAGAGAATGTAGAGAATACATACATAGAATTAAATACAATATTAACGTGGAAATTAATTGAGAAAATGTAAAAATATACATAGAGATATATAAAATAAACAGTCATTTCTTAATCAATACACATAAATAACAAAAAAGTAAATGTAAATCTTTTTATGTCTCGTGTGATGTCTGTTCAATTGTAATAATTGTCTTCATACTGTTTGTAAATTTTAGAATAAAAAACAACTCTTAAACAGTGTGTGATGCCAACAGCAGTTTCCTGTGCTCTGTCGTAACTTCCTTTTTCCTGACAGCGGTACGCTCGTTTGTCTTTCCGGCATCGCCCGCTTGTGTTGCGGCATTTGAAAGCTCGCGGTGATTGACAAACCCCGCCCTGGCGTTGGAAGAGACACTGAGAAAACAAACGGAACATATGGTCGTTGTTTCTACACGTTGGTGTATCGCTGCAAGATGTAAATACTGTTTACATTTGTTCGTTTGTTTGTTTTTTGCTGCTTTTTCCCGGAAATGCAAGCAACAGTCCGTTCATCGCTCGACCAGACAGAGAAAAGAAATGACTCGCTGGCTCCAGTAAACCAGAAGTAAAGAAGGGGACTGATGAGAAAGACGACCCTTTGGTTTTATACTGTATATTGTTTTATGAGAAGCTTTGCGCTACAGACATGAAGATCACAGACAGCGTGTTGCGAAGTTTCAGGGTTGCAAGAACATATCGAGAAAATTCACAGAAAGTCAACTGTGTGGATTACAGCCCAAACGGTGAAAATGCGATATCAAGCAGCGACGACGACTGCATTGTGTTATATGATATCCGGGAAGGAAAGTAAGTATGCATGTTATGACAAGTGGTAACTGTGTAATTATCTTTCTAATCTAAACTCAAAGTAAAATGAATTATGATCAAAATATATTGAATTAATAATCAATTTCCATACCCAAACTGTCTTAATTAGATAAATTGGTTCATATTGTGATTGTTGCGAAACTGTCTGTGGCAGAGCTGTATGTTACCTACCTATGCTCTCAGGTGATCAAATGATTAACAGGTTGAAATGTCGTGTCCTTTCTCAGGCCCATGCGGACCTTGTTCAGCAAGAAGTATGGAGCAGACCTCATCCGCTTCACGCATGGAGACGCACAGACGGTGGTCTACAGCTCCAACAAGCTGGATGGTAATAACTCAGTACTGACAGTCAGCTGTTTGGCACAAAGCACCAAACAAACCACATGATTGAAAACAGAATTCAGATACATGTGGTCTACAAATGGGTCTGAAAGCACAGACTGTGACAAAAATGTTTGATGTTTTAAAAAGTGTGGTTTGTGTGTACATGTGGTGTGTAAGAATAATCCTTTCACTACAAGGATGTCTCTACATTGTCAGAATCATGTCTCAGCCTTAAAGCTGTTTATGTTTTGGCTATAATGGTCACAAATATGAAATACATGTTATATGTGCTAGCACTGTGTGGACTTGTGGTCATGTGGTCTCATGTGTTTTGGTAAATAAAATATTTGTTACTTTTCTTACAGATACCATTCGTTACCTGTCACTGAGTGACAACAAGTACATCCGATATTTCCCAGGTCACACTGCAAGGTGAGTAAAGGCAGCAACAAACAAACCTTGAGCCCAGAGGAAGGATACATTGTGCTGTAATACCAGGCTACAGATTAGTCTCTTTCCACCAGAGAAGGTACAATGAGAAGATGTTTCGTAAATGGTAAATGGACTTCATTTATATAGCACCTTTCTAGTCTTCCGACCACTCAAAGTGCTTTACAATACATGTCAGCGTTCACCCATTCACACACACACATTCATACGCTGATGGCAGAGGCTGCTATGCGAGGTGACAACCTACTCATCAGGATCTAATTAAATGCACATTCACACACACATTCACACACCACTGACACAGCCATCAGGAGCAATTTAGGGTTCAGTCTCTTGTCCGAGAACACTTCAACATGCAGACTGGAGGAGCCGGTGATCAAACCGCTGATTAGTTGACGACCCACTCTATCTCCTGAACCTCAGCCGCCCCAGTATGCACAACGCTGGTCAGATGCTGGGTGAGGAAGTGACTGCACACATTTTTGTGATCCAACTCTTGTTTCCTGGAGAGCATTTCAAGCCTCTAATCAGATCAAACCAAGAAGTAACAACTTGCATTTCCAAGTGGAGTTATGCATAAGTAGAATTTCATCAAAATGGTCACAAAAAGTAAATTTTTACACTCCCTACATCTTTGAAGTTAGTACTTATTCTAATCCATTGATTATCTATACTTTTTTATCCAGTATGCTGATAAAAAATAGTATGTAAAAAAATAAACATTTACACTAAATTTACAAAGAAAAATTGTGCTTTTATAATGTATTTCCAAACACATTAGCACAGAAGTTTGCCATGCTTGCATCTGTGACAGTGACTATTGTCTGTGCTCCGTTCTTATTTTATTATTGTCTCCAGCTTGTTCTTATTAGTATCTGAGATAACGCTGCTGTTCTCAGTTCTCAGAGGCATCATCAAAGTTACGCCTTGTCCTTTTTTGTCTTATTACCTTGTCTAAAATTATCTTTTTTTTTCTTTAAAATTAATTTGATTCTCCTGTGATTTTTATTTTCAGGGTTATTGCTCTCTCCATGTCGCCAGTGGATGATACGTTTATCTCAGGCTCGTTGGATAAGACGATCCGGATCTGGGATCTGCGGTCTCCAAACTGCCAAGTGAGTTGTCTGTGAACAGAATGACACTTCCACTACTGTCTGTAGTCAGTTACTCAAATTTATAATCACAGCTGCTGCTACAACTCTTAGCGCTTTAGATCAGGACCTCACAAATTACTGCACATTGAGGCACTTCTGTGTATCAGCAGTCAACAAAACCCCGTTTAATGAGCATTTGTCCTGTGACCACTGGGTGTCCCCAGACCTGCTTTGCCAACCACTGCTTCTCTTGGATCTTGATCTTCCTGCTCAGATGTAAAACTGCACCCAAACACAGCAGCTGTAATAAAGCACAACATGTAAAAACACTAAATGAAAGATTCTTAAAGAAAATACTGTTTCTGCATCAAAATTCAAAGGTGCCACCAGTAAATAACATGTGTATGAAAAGATACATTAATATGAATGAAGTATGACAAACAATAGTCAGTAAGCAAGGAGGCTGAAATTTGTTGAATATATTCTCAAAATTGAAACTTTCTGTTGAAACATCCCTTTTTATTCCCCATGTTTGTGTTTCAGGGTCTGACAAATCCGCTGGGGAAACCTGTATGTTCCTTTGACCCTGATGGACTGATTTTTGCTGCAGGAGTGGAATCGCAGGCCATTAAATTGTACGACCTTCGTGCTTTTGACAAGGTAAAATGCAAAATCAGCACATTAGCTGTTAGTGTCTGTGCTCGTATGTATGAATGTGGGAGTCGACCTCCATATAGTTGCTTTCATGATTATATCTGATATATTCAGAGGTTAAAGTTCTTTTAAAATTAAAATTCATTGAATACTTAATCCTTGGACAACTTTTCAGGCTCATAAATATTTTCTTTCTTTTCTTTTAATCCCTGTATATGAACTGTTTCTGTGAAAAGGGTCCATTTGCCTCCTTTGAAATGAGGTTTAGTCGCGTCTGTGACTGGACTGGACTCAAATTCAGCAATGATGGGAAACAGATCCTCATCTCTACCAACGGAGGGATGATTCGCGTCCTTAACGCTTTCAATGGATCTGTGCTGCACACTTTTTCTGTAAGACACAAACAGTAATTCCCATTGCCACAAACTTACCCAATTATTATACATCTGTCTGTATATCAGTGCAATTAATTGTAAGTTTCCTAACTTTGCTCATTCAAAGGGCTACAACAACAGTAAAGGCATATCCCTGGAGGCATGCTTCACTCCCGACTCACAGTTTGTCATGATTGGTAAGCCCTTACACCTCAGCTTTATATTTGTGTCTCCGCTTGTGAGATCTCTCTCATGACTGTGACAAACTGCGTCTCGCTGTACAGGCTCAGAGGACGGGAGAGTCCATGTTTGGAGCACAGAGAGTGGGATGAAGGTGGCTGTGCTGGATGGGAAACATTCAGGACCCATCAACACCCTGCAGTTTAACCCCAGATACTTGACATTTGCGAGCGCCTGCACTAACATGGTGAGATCAAACATATCACAATAATCTCTCATTGGACAAACTGCTATGAACAGAGCACTCGCTAATACCTTCTTCTTCTTCTTCTTCTCTTTCTCTCAACAGACATTTTGGCTCCCGTATGTTGATGACCTATAGAGGGACGGTTCAGTGACCTTAGTGTGTTGAACTGCCTCTTTTGGCATGATGAGAGCCTCAAGGCCTAATAGTATTTTGGAGGAAAAAAGGTTTTTTTTTTATGTTTTTACCAACAGTATTTTTAAAATTAAAAAATGATTGATGCCACATCCCACATATCTCCTTTTAATAGTAGTTTTTTTTACAGAACTTGTGAATATTCATGTTAAATTAATATTGTTACACTGTATATTGTCATGTCATGTATAACTGATAATCAGTGTTGTTATTGTTTAAATATTTGAGAATAAACAGTTATAGATGAAAAATCAGCTACTCTTTCCTTCCTTTGTGCCATGATACTAAACTAAAATACTTTTATCATCTAGATAAATCTTTGATATACAGCAGCACTGATGAATGGGGAACATTTACATTTTATAGTAAATTGAAATGTTTCACAATTTCTCCAATATAAAATTGATAAGATCATACAAGTTGCTCTTTGTTTATGGATAATTTCAAACTTAAAACAGCGAATATGTCTTAAAAATGGGTCTTTTATTTTTAGATAATTACGGGATTAGAGGATTGCTGGTTCTCACAACAATGACACTAAACTTGTGAGCTCACTTAACAGATGCAAACAGAAGTTCCCTCAGTCAGTAAACCAATCTGTGAACAAACACGCAAGAGAGCGAGAAACGCAGACAGCTTTAATCAATTTGATGAATGGGTGTTTTTTTCCTTTTTTTGTGCACATAATGTGTGTCTTCCTGAAGTAGAAGAGATGGGGGTGGACTCTATTGAATAATGTATGGATGCTTGGGTTGTGTACTCACCACTGAGTGAATAATGGATGATCCCATCACAGGTAACCTCACAGGTGCAAAGTTATCTTTCTCTCACCCACCGCTGAATGTGTGGGAGGAGAGACGGAGGAATAAGGTGTGATATTTTATGCTCTTGTCACTCATTTTCTTTCAAACATAACACTTTTTTCCCCTCTTCTCACCATCACTCATTCCACCCAAATACACACACATACTGTACAGTGTATACTGACTTTGTTAGTGTGTTTTTTGCTTTTGTCTTTGGCCTGTTGTACAGATCATTCACAAGCCAACTCTTTCAGTGAACACACTACATATTTGGAGCTCTTTGCCTTACGTTTTGGGATAAAATTAGGTTGTATCTCGCTGTAACAGACATCACATTCCCATACTTTAATAGTGCGCAGCCTTTTCTGGCTTTTTCATTAATTTTTAAAGGCAACCATGCCAATAAAAATACACAGAATGTACTGACCACAAATACCTGAAATCCCCCCATTCTTAGTCCAGACAACAATGTTGAAATGTAGCTGTCAGATTCTCGCCTGGTGTCACATTTCTGCGACTAGGCGGCTGGAATTTGAGATCACGCAGTTGCGTCAGCCTCAAGCTGATCAGACACTCTTATGCGAATGAGTGATAAATTGTCATTACATGTGGTGCACTGACAGCATCTGAAAAGACTTTAGCACTGATGTCATGGCGGGTAGATTTCTGCATAGCCTGGTTTGCCCCTCACACACAGCACAATGCAGTATTTGACACGAGAGAGGCTCCCACACCGAGACCTTTAAAGTTGTGGTCATCGATACGCAAAGAGTTTTAGATCAGTGGTCAGGGTGGCATATCCACTGACAGGCACGTTATTACTCATCAGCCACAGTTCCGCAGATTGTATTTCAAGTGAATATCCCGAGTCACCCTCGAGGCGTTTATGTCACACAGGTGCGCGTGGGTCCATCTGTCTGCCATCAGTGGAGAGGCAGCCTTACCTGCTGAGCAAGAAGAGCGAGGACACAGTGATCTGGACCTGGTCCTTCTTCCATGAGAGGAGTGTGAAGAGCTGAAAACTGACTGCCAAAAGATGTCACACCAAACTGGAATTAACGGTAAGTACATTTTTTAAGAGGATGCTCTGGAAGTTGTGTCTTCGTTGTTTCCAAACTACTTTTTTACTTATTTTTTTTAGCTTTTGAGCTGTGCCACGGTAAATAATTCATCCTCACAATCTCACTGACGATATTCTCAGATTTTTTTTAATGTTATCTTTAAAAAATCATCTTGAAGCAGTAACTTCACTGTCTTTCTACCTGCTGTGGATGTAAATAATTATAGACTGTAAGATCAGCACATCTATAGAATTGTAATCCTGTTTTAGACTGATTCACATCAAAAATGTCCAGCGATCATGATATTTAGCACCTACAGACATTTATGGATAGTTTAAGAGTTACCATTATAGTTATATAGTTATACATACAGTACATGTGTTATGGCATTTGGTAATTGGAGCGTAGGGGGACGGATTGGCGGAAGCATACCTCTCTCACCTTTCTCACCTGATCTTACATCATTTATGAGACCGCTGTGTTTGGTAACCATGGTGAGAGAGAAGGAGGGAGAACATTAAAAACCTCAATCTACTTTCTAGTACCAAACTTCCATTCATAGGTTTGAAATTCTGGGATTGGTGAGGTTGTTTCACCCTCAAAATCATATTTCTCAGTGATTATTTGGTCATATGTCTCCTGTCTGAGTCACTTTAGGTGATAGTGTGACTATCTGGCACCGGATCAAATTTTCTACCTGAAGTGGAGTCTCATGTTCTTATTTACCCAACTCTGTCTCACTTGCTGTCAACCCCCCATCCTCAGTTTTGACTTGTCTGCCTTATATCTGGTTACTTTAGCAACATCTGAGCTCAAAGAGTTTCTGGCCCGAGCAAGGGGAGGTGCCATCAGAATAATGAAGATTGTCATCATGAATGGTAAACACAGACAGTTGAAACAGAAGTAAACTTTCAGTTGACTTGTTCTATATATTGAGATGCTGATACAGGTTTTTGTCTGCAGAGGAGTTGGTGTTAGATTCATACAGAGAGCCAGCACAGAGCTGGGACAGGGACTATGATCAGTTCCTGCTTCCTCTGCTCACGCCTCAGGAGCCGTGCTACATCCTCTACCGTCTGGACTCCCAGAATGCACAGGGATATGAGTGGATCTTCATTGCCTGGTCACCTGACCAATCACCAGTATGTCCGGAAACGCTAATTCACGTTATCACCCTGAACAGCCACAGTCATAACTTCAGTCGCTCAAAGTACTGCAGACAGAGTTACTGTACACTAAAAATAAGATGAAAAGCAACATTCATGAACTACATTGTTATAAACAAGAATAAAAATATAGCAGGACCCTATGAAAAAACTTCTCTAAATTCATCTGATTTGTCTTTAAATTTAAGTAACATTTTAAAGGTTTTTTTATATGAAGGCAAAAAAAAATGTAAACACAGGTTTGGCTTTAGATTGTGATTATTGTTAATAAGCATAAATTGAAAAAATATTTAGTTTTGTGAAGGATTTAGCATTTATAGTTTACAATGCATCACCTGCCTTCAACACATTCAACATGTCTTGTCATCACATCTTTCCATATTTAAATTAAAAATACTAAAAATGGATCAGAAACTAAACTCAAACAAAGCAACAACAGAAAAGTCATCAATCAGTCTTTTAAACAGCTAATCGACACTCAACTAACTAATTTACCACAAAATAAAAATAAAGACTATTTATAGTAAATACAAATCAATAATAAATCCCAAACCATAATAACAAATGGTTAAAGCTCATTATATCCTCCTGTGTGTGTGCTGGCATCCTGCAGGTGAGGCAGAAGATGGTGTACGCAGCGACCCGCGCCACACTGAAGAAAGAGTTTGGAGGAGGTCACATCAAAGACGAACTGTTTGGTACCGTGGAGGTCAGTAAAATCTCTCCAGCATGATGTCTGATCAGTGAATCGTCATCTGCTGTGATTATGTACCTTCCTGTTTGCCGTGTCTGTGTTTGCAGGACGACCTGTGCTTCCAGGGATACCTGCGACACATGTCCTCCTGCTCCTCTCCGGCTCCACTCACAGCAGCTGAGCAGGAATTACAACAAATTAAAGTCACAGAGGTAAAAGGATATTCAGGCTGTCTGAATATGATATGAACTAAATATCTAACATACTATATATATACTCCATACTTATCCTGTATGCTTCTACTTTGTTCCTGCAGGATAAAGTTGTATGGGTACGTTGATTTTCTTCTTGATAAGAGTTTTGGAGTGTGTCTGTGTGTGTGAGGAAGAATCAGATTTACAAACTGTCTCATATGTCCACAGGATGAACGCAGACGTATTGGGACTCCAACAGCACGAGCGAGAGTATGTCACAATCTATTCATAGACATCTGTTTCAGTCATTAGCTTCCTTTGCTCATGTAGTTATTTTATTTTATGTGTTGAGACGTATTAGCACAAAGTTTTCCATGATTCTCTTTCAACTCTGCAGGTTACGATGGAGTTTGGCTTAGACAAAAGGGCACAGACTCTTCAGGGTCTTGCATTCCCTTTACAAGAAGAGGCCAAGCGAGCTCTGCAGCAACTCAAGCAGAAACGCATCAACTACATACAGCTGGTGAGAAAATCTTTATGGCTAATTACACAGCATGCAAAATGTAACAAACTCTCTGTAAATAAAAAAGAAGCTGTAAGGATCTATTTTCAAAACTAACTGTGCTTCAATGTTTGTCAGTGAATAGCGGTAAAATTGGCTGTGCATGACTTGACCCGTGAACAAAGCATGCTTGTGTATGTGTGTGTGTTGCAGAGGCTGGATGTAGAGAAAGAGACCATTGAGCTGGTTCACACCAAACCTACAGAAACCCATGAGCTTCCTTACAGGATTCCCACAGATTCACCCAGATACCACTTCTTCATTTTCAAACATTCTCACCAGGGCCAGCTGCAGGAGGCGCTCGGTCAGTACACAGGCTCACTGTAGATGTGAGTGCAGCGATTAGCTAATGTAGGGATACAAGTAGTTCACTACTAGAAATAGCATGATCTGTAATTTTACTATTTTCAAGAAACTGGAGGGAGAGCCACATGAATTATGAAGGAATTATTATACATGAAAAGTCTATTGAATTTGTTTTTATTTAAAACATTTTTAGTAATTTTAGAAGCTGAAATAGGTTCCCCTCTCCTTTACCAAACTTCATTTGGTTTCCTACCATAAAAACTGCCATGTACAGTGGCCCTGAAGTGCAAAACACAACAACAAAAAGACAAACGCAACAACAAAAAGAAAGACACAATAACATTTCACAAAATGGAGAAGGTAGGGACAACAATTCTTGTTTGCGATTGGACCAAACCCACATCAAGTCAGTCAGTGATGATGTTTGGAGGTTAACTTCCACCAATGCACTGACTAGTCATGAATGCGTAGTGGATTGCTTAGTGGCTCAATTGTCTAAAATGTTGATGTGTTTTCAGTTTTGTTGTTATGTTTTGTACGTCAGGGCCACCATAACAATGTCTATAGTTGCCAAAAAGAGTCAGTATATTTGTCTTAGAATCTCCCAAAACCTCATCTCCTTATTAAATGACCCAATTAATTTTTATGGTAACAATGGATGAAATGTCTACTGTATGTGTAATGAGAAATCACTCATAGTGACGAACCCAAAGAGAATTATCTCCAGACTCTGCAACTCCTCTCAGCTGGACGAAGTGTTTTAGTGTCTTACAGCTCATTGTTTTGGTTGAACTTGTATTGTTTTGATTCACTCTCACCGCTCTCATCAAACTCATTATCAGCAGCTGTTTGTTTTTTTAACAAAAAAGCTCTTATAAACTTGCACACTACCGGCTCAGTGCCAAACGGCAAACAGAAAAAGTTAGCATATAGCTGCTGAACATAGCAACAACAAGCATTTAGCACCAGATATTTCCCTCAGGAGTCGGTGGAGACCAAACCTGACCAAATCAAACAGGAGAGTGATCAGGTTTCCAAATTTATGCTGATGTTGCTCTGTGTCAGCTGGCTGTTTAAATAGGAAATTTTATCCTAACATGTTCCCCATAGCAAGTTTATAAGGTGATGATAATATAATGATAATGATATAATATGACAATATTGTGTTTTCAGAAAAAGAATCAATTGCAGCTTTCAGAAACTATAACCACTGGCTGTATCAGTGACTGTGTGTAGTTAACTAAATGTTTCTCAGTCCTCTTACTCCTATTTGATTAAGGCCAAGTGTTACAACATGTGCTTTATTGAATGATGTTCTAGTACTCTGTCTACCCTGAGTTTAATGTAATGTGCCTAGAAGGCAGGATGTTATTCTGACTGTGAGCTGTACCATATGAGTCAGGTTTCTGTGTTGCTGCACAGAGAGATTTAACAGCACAAATAATGAAGGGCGATAGTTTAGCAGTAGTTATATTTGATCGAGCAATGCAGAAAATATCAGCTGGTGAAGTGATGACTTAATGTCTCTTCCAGTGTTCATATACTCGATGCCTGGGTACACCTGTAGTATCAAGGAGCGGATGTTGTATTCCAGCTGTAAGAACAGGCTACTGGATGAGGTGGAGAGAGACTACCAGCTGGAGGTCACCAAAAAGGTACAGATCACCCAAATCACACAAATATAGTACCATGATTATGAATTATGATGTTGAAAAGAGTAGTGATTCATCTGTGTACAAGTTCATTTGTGTGTGTATTATTCTGTATGTGTGTAGATGGAGATAGACAGTGGCGACGGCCTGACAGAAGACTTCCTGTATGAGGAGGTCCACCCAATGGAGCACACCTTAAAGCAGGCCTTTGCCAAGCCCCGCGGACCAGGAGGGAAGAGGGGCAACAAACGCCTCATCAAGGGTGCAGGAGAGAATGGGGAAGAAAGTTAGACGTAATACACACATGATACACAAGCAAACCCACACAATATCTATGAATTGACTTGTTATTTGACTGTTTAGCTTCTAGCCATTCCTTCTTTATTTTTAGGCTACTTGAGGACATACTTTTCACACTGGAACAAAAGGGGAAACTATTAATAAATCCATCATAAAGCAGAATTCATATAATTTTCCTGTTGTGAAACATGTTTATGAAAGTAATAGCTGCTCTGTCAACATTGAACAAGAAATTGATGGTTTGAGTCTAATGAGGGTGATTGAGTGGTGATTCTTTTGGTTTATAAAAATTAAATTCAATTTAAGTGTATATGAAAACATGTTAAAGTCATTATAAAGTGTTAATAATTGGTAGATTGGAGGTAGACTGGAGGACCATCTTGCAGATAATTATATAATGATAATAAATAATTATGAAGGGAAAAAATCTACAGTGAGTATAGTTGAGATCCAAAAGTTTTTTTAAAGATACCAAATATGTCAGGCTGAATTTTAAGGAAATGTGTAAAAAATGTAACCTGACGCATCAGATGGTTTGTTACACAGAGACATCTGAGGAGTCGTCCTTGGAAACTGTTTGGAAAAGGGAAGGCACTTTCAAAAAATACTTGGCAGGTGATTGGATGAACCATCTGTCTATCACCATCTTACCTTGCGAGGCAGCTGGATTCACAGCACTGATTGGTCCAAACCACCAGTGGTTCGGACACAAGCGCATAACTTGAAGCCTGACAAGATGGATTTTCGCGTGATCTCGTGATCTTACAAATCCAGTTGCCTCTCAAGATAATATAAAAATGAGGTACAAGACATGTAGAATATTTCTATGTGATGTGATAATGCAGCCATGGAAACACAGAGTCTCAGTGTAAACATCATATAGCTTCAAGTAATAGTTTGAACGAGCTGCTACACAATGACACTGCCTCATAGTGTGCAACAAGAATGTTTTAACAACCTTAAAGCTACTCAGAGGGAAATGAAATGTGATATCTGGATGTTAAAGGGTTAAAAGTGTTATTTTCTTGATTGACTTACATTTGTCTATTACTGCCCAGGTTGAAGGCACTATTGTCCATCCATGTTGCCTTCTCCTGCCTCTGCTTTCCACTTTTGGGAATCAGTTGCCTCACTGTTTTTAATTCACTAATATTGATTAATCTATTTACAACCATTGGGAAATTGCTATGAATTTTCTGTTTTAGGGTGGATTATCCTTTATATTGCCTAGCAATAGGCCTATGCTGTGCCCATCCTTCACTCTTTACCACATGTAAATTCATCTACATCACTTCTCCAGTCACCTGATCAAGGTTTGACTACATTCAACTGAAAGCTGTTGTTTTACATGGTCCTACAATAAAATATTTTCTTTATTTTCTCGTGTCTGTATCCTCGTTTTTATTTATGTTTGTGTGTATGTGATATCCTACAGTCATGCTGGCCGGCAGCAGGGATCAGGGCTCGGTAGTAGAGGTCAATTTGTTGTGTGTTTTCCAGGAAGCCTCTCTACTCAGAAGCCTTCAGCTGCTCGTTATGCTGCCTTCATATCTCACGGGAAACATGGCTGATGTGAACAATTTTTCTCGGAAACACGGTTCAGAGCTGAATGGCAGCTTTCAAGAGGTCATTATCTTTGTACATGGGAATTGTGGGTGGATGGTGATGAATCTTGACTTCTGACAACTTACTGACTTCTGAAATGACACAGAGTAGCTGATTTTCAGGAGAACAAATTAACCTTTTGCACCACATTTTTCTTGATAATGATAATTACTGGTTGAAAGGTTTTGCTCAAAGCATGCTGGAGAGGACCGCAGAGAATTGGCCATAAAATGAATGAATGGATGTTAATATATTATAGTGTTTGGTTTGCTGTGGGCTACAACATTAACTAAACGATACACATTAAGTGCATGGCTGTAGACTACAGACCAAAGGTCTAAATGAATAGTAAGTGAAAATAAATCATGTTGAAGACTTACAAGTCTTACATAATATAATTAATGTAGTATTTACAGGGTTATGGGTAAAAGTCGTAATTTCCATTGGACTTGAATGCAGCATCAAACACATTACTGCTGGCAGAAATAACACAAACATCACAGGAAGCAATGCTCTGTGCCTTCAACATAAAAGGTTGAAAATTCTTACATTACAAGTGATGAAAGAAATAATAAATAATAATCTGCTGTAAGTTATAGATCAGAATAAAATTAAAATTATATTATATTATTATAAATCAGATTTGAAGATCCACAGGTATCTATTTTATTTGGGGACCCAAAGCGTTCAATATTAAATTGTTAATAAGAAATCATGAAATAATAATCATGTAAATATGTACAAACATAGTTTATAACTATGACATATATTTTAATAACTATTGTGAAATGTTTCATCTTGCTTCTTTAGACAATAACAGAGTTTATGCTTATTTTCTTTCTCTTTTTTTTCTTTTTAAGCAGATATTATTTCAAAATGTTCTTCTCTAAAGCAGTGTTTTCCAGTCCTGGTCCTGCATGTTTTAGATGTTTCCCTCTTTCAACACCCCTGATTCAAATGATCTGCTCATCATCAAGCTCCATTCATTTGAATCAGGTGTGTTGGAGCAGGGAAACATCTAAAACATGCAGGGCAGCGGTGCCCCAAACACTCATCTAAAGTCTGATTTTATTTCACAATGCCATCTTCATGTCCGTTTATCTGTCCGTTCATTCACACTGAAGTAACAGTCAAGACTTTGTGATGAAAAATGACATTTTATAAACATAATGAAATAAATTGTCTAAGTCTAAATAATCAGAACAACTTCACAGACTCAAAATGTTGAGGTGGGTTTGGTTGTAATGACCTCTGTATTTCTGAAATCCTGCATACGGTCCTGCTCTCAGCTATATGAGGCCATTTACAAACTTAGAAATCATTTCTCAAAGCAGGTTTAGGACTTATCTACAACACCTGTACTCCTCTCATGCAATGCAATTTTTATTATTCTTATTCTGCATTGCACAAGGATTGACTCCTTCTTCATAGAGTTGTACCATCAGTACGTTTCACTGTGAAATCTGAGCAGGAAGTTCAGTGTGTGGACAGTGTGCGTGTTGACGCAGCTCAGTGGAGCTGCTGGCTGCAGCCTGTCTGTCACTGCGGGCGCTGAAACACAAAACCTTTCTTGGAAACAGATTCCTGGAACCTCCGTCAGTACAAACTCAACTGATCTGTTTTCTGTGCTGCACTTTACTGAATAAAACGCAGCCGCTCCGCTTCTCGCTCACATTTTTACTTCAGCAGACCACCGGTGATATTCTTTCTCATTTTATTTGACTACAACAGATAGTGATTATGAATGTTTTATAGTTTTTGTTGCGCCTTTATCCGACACTATTCGCCCATGAAAATTAATTATTTACCGTGAGAAATTGCTGGATTTTTCTCTGGACTGTTTTTTTCAACTGCTTCTCAAACTGGTCGCAATCCTCATGTTTTTCTGTAATCTAAGGTGAGAATATTTAAAAACAATCGCATAAATTAGATTTATTCTGGCATTTTTTATTAATACAAAAATACAGGAATTGTCTAGACAGCGAGCTTAAAGCTATATAAACTTTATTATTATGTAATTGTTGTTGTTTATTGTGTGTATAGTTTTTGCTTCTGCCTCTTTTTTTGGTATTGTTTGGTTTTCTAGTTTGTTTGCTAATTTTGGACAATGATAGTCTCGTCTCTCATTTTTGTAATAATTGTGATGGTTTCTCAAATAAAATTGTACAACCAAAATATGCATTTAAAGACTGATATGAAAACTTTTACCACTTACTTTATTTCACAGAGTTTTTGGAACAAAATTCAGTATAAACTTCTTAAATCTTGCTTGACACATGTTGATAAATGTGGATGCTCCAACATCAACGTTGTCCTGACAGGGCTTCTGTTAGTCAGAGATGGTTGCCCGGGCAGTGACCATTTTTCATCATGAGGAGCGAGGAGGTTCATGCTACCCACATCCCTCCCCTCCACCCTGGGACCCAGCAGAGGACCTCTGCTGCATCACCACCACCTTCCAGTATCTACAGACCTCAGGTACACCAGCAGCCTCTCTCATTTTGGCATTGAATTTAATTTAATTTAAATATAACATCTAGCTGTTTGAGTCCAGCTCATATACGCATTATTTATTTGATTAAGAGACACTTATGAGCACATGATAAACATTTTGGAAGGTGATATTGTACTAAAGGCTTTGGGGGTGATATTGCAGAAGGAACTGGGGTGAAAAGAGGAATCAGCCTAACAAGTGGATCTAGAACTAAATTAAAGTGAAAAATTAATTAAAAACTGATATCAAAACCACCTGTCTTATTGCAGGCTGGTACTGGGGTTCCATCTCAGCGAGTGAGGCTCGGGATGCTCTCCTGACAAAGTCTGAAGGCACGTTCCTGGTGCGGGACAGCAGCCACCCTCAGTACATGCTGGCCCTGTCAGTGAAGACCCGCTGTGGACCCACCAGTGTACGAATAGAGTACAACAGGGGTTCTTTCTGGCTGGACTCCCTCCTCCCCGGCCTGCCTCACCTGCAGTCCTTCCCTGATGTTCTCAGTCTGATACAGCACTACACTGGCTCAGGCCGCACACCACAGGACCAGGCATCTAATGAGGACAACATCCACCCCAAAGCAAAGCCCAGCTCTGTCCAGTGTACAGCTAAGGACAGTGGCGTGCCTTTGAGGCTCATGCGCCCCCTTTGCAGACCTGAGGCCTTCCCTTCTTTGCAGCACCTGACACGCCTCACCATCAACAGACACACAAACTGCCCCGACCAGCTGCCACTCCCAAAGCGGCTCCTGCACTACCTGCAGGACTATCCTTTCCACATATGAGGGTCTCTATCTTTGCGGTGCAGGACACACAGACAAGAATATGGATCAGGGTCTCTCTCCATTACCACACAGACTGTGAATCTGGAACAGTCTGAGACCCCAGGCAGTAGAGAGCAACCCAGAGGGAGAATAGAGTAATGGTTTAATACACTTCACTGTGACCTCGCTGCTCATAAATGAGCTCAGCCTTGGTTTCCAAGAGGTGGAACAGAGCAGTGCTGAGAAAGCCTCTTATCAGGATTAGAGTACGAGCTGCAGTTATTAATACACTGCTGCCCCAACTGAGAGCAGGCCACCTTTCTGTCTCTCTCTACTTCAACCTGTCAATCTGAAGTATTAAAATAATTTCTCAGTCTGTAATTAAATAATCAGCAGCAGCATCGCTGAGACACTTTCCTCATTACAACCTTTATCAGCATGGTGAAAGCATAGAAGTGCACTATGTCTAACAGGAAGGCTAACAGAAGTAGCAGTAGCTGATGTTAATGTACAATGTATATGTCAGTTTTCTTCTGTCTTCCTTAATGCAGACTTAAAACAATATTATACCAACTGCATATGTCCACATATATGGAGTCATACAGGAAATACACAGATGGTTTACTGAAGTAAAAGTAGCAATACCACGATAGAAAAAATATCTTGTTTCAAGTTGGGCATTCAAAAGTAAAAATGAAAAAGTGCTTATAATGCAGAATGACCCCCTTCGGAGTTTTATATGATTATATATTTATTATTGGGCAGTAATTATAGATCTGTTATGTGTAAGCAGCTGGCTGGTTGAGTTGGAGCCATAAATACATATTTATATTCTGCTGGGTTTTCTATTTTACAACAATGCATCATATTGTATTTGCTGATCTTATATTTGTTAAATCTTAATCTGCAGAGTAACTAGTAACTATAGCTGTCATATACTGTTCATGTCAAAGAAACACAGAGGAGACAAAGTCTAAAGTAGCATAAAGTTGAAACACTCAAGTAATGTACAACTACCTTACACGGCTGGATTAGCAGCCAGGCAAAGAGGAAAACTGCACAAGTGACTCAGACCTGTAAGATCCCCACAAGTTCCAGGTACACTGCCTGTAAGCTGGTTTGTGGTAATTTGATTAGTTGCAAATTTGTTGGAGAATTTTCACCACTAAAGTACATTAAGTACTAAGGTTCTGGGTGTTAGGTTTGACCCTCAACTGACTTTTGATGATCATATAAGAGATCTATGCAAAACCTCTTTCTACCATCTCAAAAACATCTCTCAACTCCACCCCCCTCTCACCCTGTCAGATGAAGAGAAACTTGCCCATGCTTTTATCTCCTCAAGTAGTTACCTTGAGGAGATAAAGCCAATGAGCTCTTCACAGGGATCCCTGGCAGGAGCATCGAGAAGCTCCAGTACATTCAGAACAGTGCTGCCAGGATCCTGATGAGAGTGCAAAAACACAAACAGAGAACACCAACAACAATTCTGTTTTCATTGCACTGGCTCTCTGTCTCCTTCAGGATTCACTACAAAGTCCTGCCACTTACATACAAATCCATTAACGGACATGTGCCTCCCTTCCTACAGGAACTAATCACACCACAAACCTCCACTCACAGCCTCAGATCTGCCAGCAGCTTGCTCGTCCGGCCCCCAGTACTAAGCTCTGCACCACGGGGGATTGAGCGTTCCTAAACCATCTGAGGGCAGCACAGACCCTAGACTCTTTTTATAAAAAAAAGGTCTCAAAACCTTTCCATTCAGGAAGGCTTTTTCATCTTAACTCATATTATTTTCTTTATGTTGTGTGTTCTATGTTATTAATACTGTAGCGCTTTGAGTTTCACTGAGAATGAAAAGTGCAGTACAAATTAAATGTATTATTATTATTATTATTTTAGTTGATACAAGCCTTTTTTCACAGAAGACATTATGACATGTCACAGGAAATGCACAGGTGTTAATAAAATCAACTATGGCTGAATTCCATTTAGCTGCTTCAGTGTTGTGACGTTTTGAGTCTTCAATAGAGCAGAGCTGTTGTTTATGTTATTTTTAACACGTGTGCTTTTCCTAACATAATGTATAAAAATGCCTGCTGTAAAAAAAAAGTCTATTGTCCTGACATGATGCATAGTTCTAAATTAATTTGTGAGATAAACGACTGACCAGTCAGTGGTCAGCAGTGTTTTCATGTCACCGTTTAGTATCAGCTCAGCTAAATAAAAGTTTTTTCACATGGCATGCTCTAAAAAGAGAAAAGTAGACAGTGAAAACACAGCTTTTAATCAAGAATGGACAGACTCTAGGGCTACTTCCCACAGGCAGTTCAAAACCAGGATGTGTCATATAAGCACAAATCTTTTGAGCAAATATACCAACTCAAATGATCCAAACTGAAGTCACAGAAAATAAATGATCTAAGAGCCTAATATGATTGATCCACTTTATTTTAGGATGCATTTTTTCAAAAGCTCTCTGTTATGTATTTTATTTTTAAATGCAGCCCTCATTATACTTGAAATGAGAAAAGATTCACTATTACAGGACTTAGCATCTGTTTATGTTTGTAATGATCTTTCATGCTGTTGCTACTCATTCATATCTCACATCAACAGTATTTATTTTTCTATGCATTGAAGCAGCAATAACGGAGGCCAAGAAATCAGGTAGCACTGCATGAGTATATATAAGTTCCCGACCTAGGGGTCGGGCCCCTCCAAAGAGTCACCAGATACATCTGAGGGGTCGTGAAGTGATTAATGGGAGAAGAAAAAACAAAGTTCTGATACATAAATCTGTTTTCAGTTTTTGGGTTTCTTTTTCTTTAATCTTTGATTTTTGGTGAAATATTGAATCATTTGAACATTTATTGAAATGAACCCATGTGAGAAAAGTACAACAGTAAAAAGTAAAAAGTACAACATTTCCCTTTGAAATGTAGTGGAGTGGAAGTATGAAGTTGCATAAAATGGAAATACTGAAGTAAAGTACAATTAGCTCAAAATTGTACTTAATTACAGTACTTGAGTAAATGTACTTAGTTACTTTCCACCACTGCATAGGGACCTGTGTAATTTACAGCAGGTCCTGACATATACAAAACATATGTGCTGTAAATAATGTATAGAAGGGGCTTTAATCATGTAAGACAAAATATAAAAGCATAAATATTGTATGTTAAAGCATGCAACATAGAAATACTACCACTACTACTACTACTACTACTACTACTACTACAAATAATAATACTTATTATTATTATTATCATAATCATGATACTCATTATTATTATAATAAGATATTACATGATAAAGTCCATGTTTTAGTGTTGGTATAATAGTGTATTGTTATGCTCTCCCCACCCCCTCACTTCCCTCCTGTTAATCCTCCAGCAGCAGCAGCGCAGTCAGCCAGCAGCGACGGAGGCCAACAAAGCACTACTTGGAAGTCATTTGGACAAATTTTAAATCAATCACTGGGTGAGCATATGGTATTTACAAGTAAAGTGGAATTGCAGCACCGCGTCAGTGTGTTTTAGTGGTCATAACATCGCTACATATAGTTTGTTTACGTGTATTTTCTTCCGATATTCTGCTTACGCTAGCCAGCTAGCTAACATACCGATTGACTTCCGTTATGCTAAGCTAAGCTTGGGTAGCAAACCCCGGTTTGTGAAGTGAGCTTTGGCTCTTAAAAGGGAACCACACACACCACTGTGGCGTCAGGTTCATTATCTACACACAGAGGTACACATGTATCCTACACCACCTTTGAATAATCAGATAAAAATGTAAATTTAGCGCACTAGCTACGTATCCGGCTAGCTGGTTAGCTACGGTAGCTAACGTTCAGTCTTTGGTAAACAGAACAGCCTCCTAGCTCAATAAAATCTAGGTCAGACATCACTGCAGTTATTCTTAATCATATTGTTGACACCGGCTATCAACATATTACATTTATTGTTTTTTTGGGACGATGTGAGACCAAATAAAGGGAAGACTTTGTCAAGCTTGATACCGGGGTGGGTCAGAAACACTGGAGCGGAAATGTATCATCATGGAAGAAGGTTGCTAATTTGACTTAAAATACAAGACAAAGTCAACTAAAGACTGTCAGCCTTGTATAAAACCTGCTGTGTAGTTGACAGACTGACCATAAATATCCGTGATGATGCTGATGTTGCTACAGAAGGCTAAATTGTTAGCCTCGGGTGTTGGTTTCAGACGGGTTTGGCGTTGTGTCAACACAGCTGAAGGTTACTGGCCTCTCATCGTTTCTCACAGGGGTAGTAGTGCTGGTGCTGGTAGTAGTTGCATAATCCTTGAATGCAATAAAAAAAAATGGCCCTGCAGTTGTTTTAGATAAAGTGTTCCTATGTCGTAACCTCTGCTGTTTTCTGTCTCTTGTCTGTAGCTATGGCAGCAATCAGGAAAAAGCTGGTCATAGTGGGAGATGGAGCCTGTGGGAAGACCTGCCTGCTCATCGTGTTCAGCAAGGACCAGTTTCCAGAGGTCTATGTGCCCACAGTGTTTGAGAACTACGTTGCTGACATTGAAGTTGATAGCAAACAGGTATGAGAAATTTTGCTCTCCTCACATTTCAGACCAGGAATCAGCGTTGTATAACTTAATATCTGATTACAACAAGAGCTGATTGCTGGTTGTATTTTCTTCTCCACCCGCTTTCATAAACAGTGTTACGTACAGGTTATATACTGTGTGATCCACTGATGTGATTAATAGGAATAAAGCTTGAGGATTTCAATTGATTTAAGACTTGTGGAACATAAGGACATTTTAACCTACTATATGTATAAGTAACATGTAACCTGTTTTTTTTTTTACTGTTCAATATTAACTCAACACTCTTTGCAAACTTCACACCTTTGCGTTTGTATCCTGTTTACTGTTCACTGAAAAGGTTTCCCCTGTATATTCATTCCTTTTGTATCTTTCTGAAGATTGTTGTGTTGTTATTCTCTGTAAGTACACCAAGAGGCACTAAACTGGAGTCAAATTCCTTGTATGCATAAACATAATCGGCCAATTAAGATGATTCTGATTGTGAATAAGTATTTAACAATACATGTATCAGTTTAAACCCAGATACGTTTTTACTTTGGGTAAACTTTTAAATAACCGGGTTCCTTAGGGCTGAAAAAACAAATGTGTGTTTGTTACTCTTTATTTTTTTTATCTAATTTTTTAAGTTAGTTTATTGTAAATTTGTTTTTTGTTGGGTTTTTTAAACCTGACTGATTGAACCACGCAATAATTCCAACATGCATGTACCTTGTGCCTATGCAGATGGCAGTAAAATCTCTTGAATAATTACAAATTAAGGTTGTTTTAAAAGGTTTTAAAAATTCATATATAGCCTTAAGTGTTTAATTAGAAAATAACACTCACATTAATCAAGCTTTACTGTCTGTGTCTCTGTTTTTGCCCAAAATTGAGGTCTAAACATCATTTCAATAGTGAAACTGTTGACACTGGAGATTTATCTTCATATCATGATAATTGATATTCCAGTCTTCAGTAACGAAAGGAGGCATAGACAGTTATTGCAGGAGTGAATGGCTTTGGACAGTATGGGGCCTTGGTTAAAGAAATTAAAGAAGAACTCCACAGATTTTACTCCTCAAAGACTATTTACATGTCTTGAGTACATCTGCATATGTGAAAAATACAATTGTCTCAAGTGATGTCTCTAACGCTGGTTTGGGATGAAGGCTACAAGTTTGAAAATGAAAACATTTGTTTTGACAAGGAAGAATAATGTGTGGAATTTATAATTTTTTGTTTGTCTTTTAAGTGAATGTACTGCTTTATATAAAATTGTTCATGTCAGTCATATAAATTGGATGATTTATGTGCTCTAAGTATAATACCTAAGAATTCCTGAATAAGAGGATATTGGTGTGTATGTACTCAGTA
Source organism: Thunnus maccoyii (assembly GCF_910596095.1). Taxonomy (NCBI): domain Eukaryota; kingdom Metazoa; phylum Chordata; class Actinopteri; order Scombriformes; family Scombridae; genus Thunnus; species Thunnus maccoyii. Next base: position 17,807,832 of record NC_056535.1, on the reverse strand, counting down.
AGTCAGTCTAATGTCAAAACTCCCTGAACACAGTTCAGCTTCATGTGGTTGATAACTTGTGAACTATTCCCACAGGTCGAGTTAGCACTCTGGGATACAGCAGGTCAAGAAGACTACGACAGACTGCGCCCACTCTCTTATCCAGACACTGATGTCATTCTCATGTGCTTCTCCATTGACAGTCCCGACAGTCTCGGTAAGTGAAACCAGAGACCTCTGACAGTGTGTGTCAGTGTCTGTGTTACATTTTTTTTCTCTGATACAAGTTAATATCATCTGAATTCAGGCAAAGGTTTTGTGTTAAAAACAGCTTTAATAATTGAATGCAAAGAACCAGCCACACACAAAATAACTGAACATCTGTTGGACACGGAGAAGTATATTCACATGCTCCTCCTCGGGTACATGTTATCCCACCACGTGTCTGTTTGCTCTCCGCTATAAATCACAACTGTGCACACTTACCAAGGCATTTATTGTATAATGAAATTTGTCAGGACTCTGTGCAACATTCTTAATTCCCGATTAATTACTCAACTAAGAAATATCATTTCACACTACATATATCATGCACACTACAGCTGTGTCTGTGCTCTGACTGATGGTGTCTTTTGTCTCCTTATTTAGAGAACATCCCTGAGAAGTGGACTCCTGAGGTGAAACACTTCTGCCCTAATGTTCCCATTATACTGGTGGGAAATAAAAAGGACCTGCGCAACGATGAGCACACCAGAAGAGAGCTTGCCAAAATGAAGCAGGTAAAAATGTTAAAACAAACACAGACACACACACACTCACACTCAGTCTCCTAGTAATGAATGTATGTTTCCTAACACTTGTCTGGACCTTTTCTTTAGGAACCTGTGAAACCAGAGGATGGACGGGACATGGCTAACAGGATTGGTGCCTTTGGATACATGGAGTGCTCTGCAAAAACAAAGGATGGTGTGAGGGAAGTCTTCGAGATGGCCACCAGGGCTGCACTACAAGCCCGGCGGGGAAAGAAGAACAGTAAATGCGTCCTACTGTAAACGGGGGCATGAGGACTGCTTCCTACAGGGGGAAAGAAGGAGCATTAGGTCAAATCCCCCCAAACACACCCACACAAAAGACTGTTCTCCCCAGTTTTTACTAAAGGTGTAATGCTTTTACTTTTTTTGTCTTAAGCAAAAGTAGTCAGGTTCTGTCAGTATTCAATTTTGAGGTTATGGAAAATACTTTTTTGTACTTTAACATGAGTAAATCTGCCATAATGAAATCTCCTTTATCAACATGTACTATGTAATCAGAGAAGTCAGCCAGGGGACCTGTTGTGTCATACCTGCCAACTACAGTTAAGTGCTTAAGCCCTGCCTGCTGATCTGAGGAATGTTTCCACAGCCAACTAGGGTGAAGTACCTATACACTGTGACCCGTAGTCCTTTAATTATTTCAACAAACAGATGCACACGTGAAGTCAAAAATTTGTTTGTGTGCTTCATATACAAATCCTACGTGCATTATGATCACATGCACAGTATGAGACTGGAAACGCATTTTGTTAAAACGCAAATGGAAACTTAGTGTTTTGTGTAATAAATTACTTTGTAAGAAGCTTGATAATTTGCATCATTTGCTTGAAAAACACTGACGAGCACTTACGCCACTGAATCATAGTCCTGCTTGGATACAAAATGAAAGATTTTAGGTAGGAAAAGTTACTTTGAAGATAAAACTTTGCATGCACAGGCATTTTGTCTTTTGCATATCCTTGAATTACAAATACACCAGAGCTGTGTCTGAAATCAGCCCCTCCTTCACTCATTAACCTTTCCCTGCATAATGTATTCAGTGGTGAGCAGTAAATAGAGACTTTAGACATCTATGAGTCATTTTGCATAATCCCTGACAGGTGTAATGTTGTATTAAAGTAATTTTCTAGAAAATCCAACACATTGCACTGTGAGATTGTTAGAAGAAAGTCGTGGACGTGCCACAGACACTATTTTGTCATTACATCGTGAAATCTCAATGGGAACTACAGTATATAGAGTGTATATTTCATACTGACACACTCTCTCGCGATCAAATAAAATGGTGTAAAGTAAATGTAATGTGCTGTATAATTATTAGGGAGTGACTTCAGACACAGCCTGAGTCTCAGTCAGACTTGGGTTCAGGGTGGCGGTTCAGTAACAGAACAAGCTCAAGGACAGATAAGCTGGACTGAGCACTGGTCAGCCTCTATACTTCCAGGCCATCTTTCACCCTGATTGGAAACACGAGGCAAAAAGTCTGATAGGTCTGAATTTGATAGACAAAAAGCGCTTTATTCAACATAAAATGCATGCAAACAAATACAAATTGCAGATACCCAGGTCTTTGGTGTTGGTTTTTGACCAAACAAAGTGGTTTGAAAAAAACAAAGACAGTCATTTATCACTTTTTCAAATGAAAACTGAATTAAACTCTAAGATGTTTATACATCACCTCAAGTCATTAATTTATGAATAAATACCTGATGAGACAGGCAACTGAATGTTTTAAAACTAGATAAAGTGTTCCTTCATTGTTGCTGACAGGGAGGAGATCCAGGATTTATGAACAAACAACCTACGTTTCACATAAGAACCATAAGTTTAGTGTCAGAAGCATCAAGACTTAAGCAAGTTTTATTTAGTAAAAAATGACACCACAGTAATGTTGTGCTGCTCAAGGTGAGCAGCAAAATATCAAGTGAGAACACAGCGGTTTTGTGTGTGTGGATGAACTTCTGAAAAGGTCACAGCTGATAACATTTGGTTTAAGGCAACAACTGAGGACTTCCACCTGTGTCTAACAGTACATCAACAGAGTGGTTACAGTGTAATATCCTTTTATACACACATTTATTTACAGGATGATAAAACTCCAAATACGTTCAAGTGCATTTTAACATTGATGGATGTTGGATTAAACCTATTATTGTACCTAGTAGAGCAAAACACATTGCCAGGGAGAGTTACTTTAATCCTGTACAGTTTACAATCCACTGTAGACAAAAAAAAGCTGCGCAATAAGTCTCTCTCCTCTGATAGACGGATACGACCAGACATCAGAAACTTGTGATGATCATCAGTTGACTAGACACCGATTGCATTTTCTTGGATTTTTGTCGATTCTGATTTTCTTTATAAGAACTAAATACTTTTTTTGGACTTAAAAGTATTACAAATTGCGAGCTTTGTGACTTCTTCACTCACCATACCAACGGCGATGTGTGTGTTGCTGTAATGTCTATGCGCTGTGTGCGCGACTGCAGGGTGTGTGTGTGTGTGTGTGTGTGTGTGTGTACACTGTCTGTGCCGCAGCTGCTGCTGTGTGCGTGAAATGAATCATAGTGTGGCTATGTGAAAGTTTGACCGGCAAAAATTCGGATATATAAAACCTCTTTATTAATTAACAAGTTCGAGTCCTCGTCTTCAACTTCCGAGTCCGAATGCAGTCAATGCTCGAGTCCAAGTCCGAGTCCGACTCATCAGTGCGCAAGTCGGACTCGAGATCGAGTCCTAGACTCGAGTACTCCAACACTAAGCGACAAAAAGCAATGGGAAGTAAAAAAGAAAAAAAAAGACGTGGGTTAAGCCCGTCAGCGGTGACTCAAAGAAAGCCTTCTGTACTTTATGTAGCAGGGAATTTTCGGTTGGCCATGGAGGTGAGAATGACCCGACTCAGCATGCGTCCACAGAAATGCACAAGAAGGCCACACCAGCTAAAGGTGCAATCAATATCGGTGCATTCCTCGTGGCATCTACTGTGGAAAATGACAAAATTGTAGCAAGAGAAGCCTCGTACGTGTATCATACTGTTAACCATGGACTCAGCTACAACAGCACCAACTGTTTTGTTAAGCTCAACGGTGCTTTGTTTCATGACTCAGATGTTGTGAAGAAGATGCATTTAGGAAGAACGAAATCTGAGATCATCACAATGAATGTTTTAGGACCAAAGACTGTGCAGGATATTCTGGATTATCTGTCCCCGACTGAAGGTGAGTGTGTTTTACGCCTGGGACACAGTCTGCTTGAGCAGTGCGTGTGTGTCGCGGAACCTCTTGCTTTTCAGCGGCTGCGCGTCTCAACTGCGCCTCATCTAGAGATTTGGGGTCTCGCCCATTTCTCCGCGTGACGCGTGCGGTTCTCAGCAAAAATAGACAGAAAAATGATCTGTTGACAGTCATATTAACATCATACCAGCAACATTACACCTTTCACTATGTTTTCAATGTCTATATCTGTAGCCTGTCAGCCTGTGCGGTGCAGGAAGCCTCTCTGGCGGGGAACTCGAGCTTCTTTTCTCGGCCCCTGCTCGCTTTCCGTGATATTAACTCAAACCGGGGCTCCTGCATGTTGTTTCACCTGCTTCTAGGCAGAGATTTGGTGTTGTCATTTTCCTTAATTGTTGTCAGTTTCCTTCCCGACAGTTAGTTTTGAGGTTTGTTTATCGGAGTGGTTGGCTCGTTTGGTGTCGTCAGGAGGGATTTTCTTCACTTGGGGAGGTGACAGCAGGGTTTAACTAGTGAAATGATTAATATAATGAATTTTAAAAAACCGTCCTTTGTGAGGAGTGTATGTGGCTGACACAGAAGTATCCCCAACTAGACCCCACCATGCCCATCAGAAAGAAAGCCGCTTTCACCTCACATATGATTTATTTATTTTTAACAATTAAGCATACGCTTCTTAATCTTTTTCTGACTAAACTAAATACAAATGAAATTTATAATTAAATGATACGAAACATGCTATCATTGATGGCCATTATCAAAGCCAAACTCTATGTAGACAGATAGAGCTGGCAGCAGAAGCGCCGCAGCAGCAACGCTGTCTATGTGGCTGCTGCAAGCGCGCGAGACGCAGCAGTTCTGCGACGCACACGCACTGCTGAGGTTCACGCAGGCTGTGTGTCTCAGGCGTCAAACAAGGGAAATAGAAAAATGTGTCCAGTGTGCGTGAGATATTTTTCTGTCTGATGGGGTGCAGTGCAAGTTACTGAACTTTTACGCAGTGATAAAACTGCATCTACAGCCACTTCTCAGTGTCTGCTTCCTGAAGAGAGGAACTGCGTGCATTTGTTTGTTGCCTTTGTTGACACTGAATGGCGTGAAATTCTGCGTTATGTTTGCATGCGATGGCTGTCTCTTCATCCAGCTGTTCATCTGCTGCAGAGCTGGCCAGTTCTCACCTCATACTTAAGGTCCCTTGGGGAGACCTGTCCTGTGGCACTGAAGAGGATTTTTGAGGACGAAGAGAACTGGAACTGCTTAGATTTATCTGTGCTATTTCCACAACGTGGGGTGTGTCTTTGACACACTCGTTAGGAAGCTGAAGGAAACAACGCTCTACATCACAGATGTTTACCGAGGAGGTGGGAAAATTCAAAGTGAAGATGCTTTAGCGGAAACAAGACAGCTTTTTTGGATACCAGAGCAAGCAGCTGATGAACAAACAAGTGTCAGCACAAAGATCAAAGCGGCAAAAGGACTTTCTGAAGTTCTATGACTCTGTCATTGCATACATTGACAAGTGGTTTGATTTCTCATCAGAAAATGTGATGATGAAACTGAAACTGATCGGCCTACACGAGGAGCTCTCCTTTACTGACATGGAGCAGTTGGTGGCTGCCCTCAAAATGACAGAGACAGTCAGTATGGACCAACTCTATGAAGAGTTTTGTGCTAGCCGGAAGGAAATACAGAAAGCCAGACAGGATACCACAAAATACACCAATGAGAAGTGAGTGGCAGTTTTCCAAAACATAGGGAAAGCCAACTTAATCAACATGTTCAGGATTGTCTCATTTGTCCGCAGTGTGCCAGACTCAAATGCCTTTGTAGAGGGGATTTTCTCTTTGATGACCATTAAATGGTTAGACTCAAGAAACAGATGCAGCACAGAGCTGATTAAAAATGAACTTCAAATATCTGTGAACTATGACTTTTCATGTAAGGACTTTTATCTGGCTGCACAAAAGGACAAAAGACTGCTTGAATCGGTCAAGAGCAGCAAAAAATATCCATGGAAAAAGTAGACTTGGTGAGCAGAGGCATGTCCCTCTTTTCCTCTTTTGCATTAAATGTTTTTTGTTGTTGTTGTGAGGGTCCAACTTATATAGTTACTTACTTACTTATATAGTTTTAGTGAATAAGAATATGAAGCATTCATTCCCCACCACTGTTTGTGTACACAGAGGGTGCCCTTTCTGTGAGTCTCGGCTGTTTGATTCCTCTGCAAAACTACAGCATACAGAAGCTATTGTTACTTCTTGTTTGTCACTTGTAGGATTAACAAGAAGGGGATAACGTTTTCTAACCTACAGTGCAAGAGTCACAAGTGTTTTGACTTAGACTTATAGTAAAGGTAATAGGTAATGGTTAAAATAAAGGACTGTGTTAAAGGTACGTGCTGTAAATTAACAAACTATTATTAAACCTACCATATGTTGCCAAGGCATGAGAGTTGTGTATTAATCTTTAATTTGACTGTAAGAGATTAGCTATTATTATGACAAATGGTTTAAAACAATACACTGTATATTCACTCAACACCATGCCCACAGCGCCACAGCATGCCAACTTTTGTCCTTTGTTTGGTAGTGAAAAAGTTGGCAACCCTAGATGTCACTAACACTGGTTTGGGATGAAGGCTACAAGTTTGAAAATGAAAACATTTGTTTTGACAAGGAAGAATAATGTGTGGAATTTATAATTTTTTGTTTGTCTTTTAAGTGAATGTACTGCTTTATATAAAATTGTTCATGTCAGTCATATAAAATGGATGATTTATGTGCTTTAAGTATAATACTTAGAATTCCTGAATAAGAGGATATTGGTGTGTATGCACTCAGTAAGTCAGTCTAATGTCAAAACTCCCTGAACACAGTTCAGCTTCATGTGGTTGATAACTTGTAAACTATTCCCACAGGTCGAGTTAGCACTCTGGGATACAGCAGGTCAAGAAGACTACGACAGACTGCGCCCACTCTCTTATCCAGACACTGATGTCATTCTCATGTGCTTCTCCATTGACAGTCCCGACAGTCTCGGTAAGTGAAACCAGAGACCTCTGACAGTGTGTGTCAGTGTCTGTGTTACATTTTTATCTGATACAAGTTAATGTCATCTGAATTCAGGCAAAGGTTTTGTGTTAAAAACAACTTTAATAATTTAATGCAAAGAACTAGCCACACACAAAATAACTGAACATCTGTTGGACACGGAGAAGTATATTCACATGCTCCTCCTCGGGTACATGTTATCCCACCACGTGTCTGTTTGCTCTCCGCTATAAATCACAACTGTGCACACTTACCAAGGCATTTATTGTATAATGAAATTTATCAGGACTCTGTGCAACATTCTTAATTCCTGATTAATTACTCAACTAAGATAAATGATTTCACACTACATATATCATGCACACTACAGCTGTGTCTGTGCTCTGACTGATGGTGTCTTTTGTCTCCTTATTTAGAGAACATTCCCGAGAAGTGGACGCCTGAGGTGAAACACTTCTGCCCTAATGTTCCCATTATACTGGTGGGAAATAAAAAGGACCTGCGCAACGATGAGCACACCAGAAGGGAGCTTGCCAAAATGAAGCAGGTAAAAATGTTAAAACAAACACAAACACACACACACACTCACACTCAGTCTCCTAGTAATGAATGCATGTTTCCCAACACTTGTCTGAACCTTTTCTTTAGGAACCTGTGTGATGGCCCCTCTACTTTGTACTCCTTGTTGCTGCTGTGTTCTTTGTTTGCAGGGGCAGGTTCCTGAGCACACTGATTAACAGGATGGGACACACTTGAGCCCGGTGTGCCCTCAGATCCTCTCTTCTCTCTCCCCCACACACTCCTGGGTTGCTTTTTGGTTCCTGTTGTTTCACCATACAACACCCACACAGCATACACTCACTCAGCAACTCCCTACATGACTGATTTTATAGACAAACTCTACCTATTTTTAGTTTTTGTTGGTTTTGAGTACCTTGTGTTACATAAATTTACTCTTGTTTTATTGAATACCCTTGTAACTTCCCTTTTTTTGCTACAATCTAGAGCCGGGCTGTGACAATTGGGGGTCGTCCTAACAGTCTTTGGAGGTATAGTGGTAAGTTTATTTAGTTAAAGTTGTTGCCTCTTAAGCAAGCAAGTAGATGTCATTGTTTGCAGTGTTTTGGTGAATTGTAGTCGCATAGTTCCACTGTTTTTCTCTCTCATAGTCTTCACGGGCAGAGTTTGAAAATTGTGAAGGTAGTGCATAATCAGTAGTATTGGTCTCTAGTGTGTTGGTACCACGTCCAGAGTTTTCAGTGTTTTGTGAATGAGGTTGTAGAAGTGTGCTACAGGGAGTCACTCTAAACAGGCATAATTGGTTGCATGTAAGTGTAGTTTGTCAGTGTCTTGTTTTGTTGTGTTGATGCTTGGAATGTTAGTGGTGGGTGTTGAAGTAAAGGAGAGGTTAGTTTTTCACCAGAGACCATGTACTCTTGTAATTTTTGAGGTGCACAGCAGGTTGTACCGGCTGTCAGATGCACATTCAAAGTAGTTTGTCAGAGTTCACACCCTGATTAGGCTGTAGATTCCCTATGGTATTCGCTGGGGGGAGTTTGTAGTGTGGTGGTGAACATGGTTAGTCTCGGGGGCACATCCGTGGCTACGAAGGGGTCGCCAGTTATCTGGTTGCCTCACTGTTCCATCGGGCTATTAGTGCATAAATACCCACCACAAGTAGCTACCTGAAGACAAGGTAGTTTCTGGTTAGGCAGTTAGAGGGCTCCAACTTTGTTATGTGCATTTGGTGGTCTGTACGGTCCCGTGTTAGTGCGTACGGCTCAGTTAACAGTGTGTAGTACTCTTTGCAGGCAGAAATTTAGATCATGGGAAAGGTCAAGTAACCAGACACATATGGATTTTGCCAGGGAGTTGGCAACTCACTTTAATCAGTGGTGTACAGCTTTGGAAGTTAAAACATTTGCTGATTTATGCCATGCAATGGTTTTGGAGTAGTTTCAAAAATCTCTGACAGGTAATGTTGCCACCTATATTAATGAGTATAAAGTCAAAACTGCTGCTGAGGCCACTGCTCTTGCAGACGAGTATGTCCTGGTGCATAAGCTTGATTTTGAGTCCCGTGCCCGTGATGCTGGGAACTGGCTTAAGCTGCGACCAAGGATGTGGTCCGAGGACGGGGCTGGTAGGTCAAAACAGGTTTCAGGAGGACAGTCTGATGCTGACATGTGTAATTATTGTACGGAAAGGGGACACTGGAATGTTTTGCCATAAGAGCTAAGAGTAAGTGTTGTGGTGATGTGCATGTTAAACCTGCCGCACTAGCAGCATCTATTCAATCAGATCAGAACAGCCTGAATGTTTGCAGCTGTATTCTGTGTTGTCCACAGCTCCTACAGGTATGCAGACCACAGGCAGAGTTGGTACAATACGAACACCTAAGTACAGTAAGCCTGGTGAGAAAAAGTGCTGGTATGACCATAAGTCTGAGCATCACACATTTGCTCCAGTCTAAAGAGCATACTACTGGTTAAGGTAAAGCCTTATGCATTTGAGGGTCACACGCCAAGTTGTGCACTGGTGCACCTAGAGAATTTCGTTTAGACTTAACTGTTCTGGTTTTTTGCATTTTCTTGTTTCCGACTCATTGGTCCCCACTTTCCTCTTCTGGCTTTCCCTGTAAACTCTTAAATTTGCTTCTCTAAGAGCTGGGGGTTGCTGAGTTAAGGGGCAGTATTATTGAATACCTGTGTGACTGCTCTTTTTTGCCACAGTTTAGAGCTGGGCTGTGACATCTGTGAAACCAGAGGATGGACGGTGTAGTTGTCGCATAAAGATGTGCTGATTTCCAGAGATTTGAACTCCCTTCTGAAGAAAGTGGCTTGTTTACTTTGTAATCACATTGTAAATAATTCTGCCATGCTTCAAAGACTTCATTACCATAGTCCACGTGGAAGATCTGCCTGCATATCCCAACATTTGTCAGACATCTGAACCACAATCGCCTGATCCAGAGTGGAGGCAATTTGTTAAGCCTGTGGACATTGCAGTTTACAATAAGTCATAACACCTTTGGGACACACCAGGTCAGACTGTATCTTTTAAGTTTGAAAACATAGTCCCCCTTCTTAGTTAATATTTTTTGCAAATCAAAGTACTCAAAAAAAAAAAAAGACAAAAGAAAAGGGGGAAATCGAAAATTGCATTTTGAAAATGTTCCAAGTTGAATGGAAGTGTGTAGCTTGTTTGATAATTGATGTGTATTTTCCTGATGGTTTTGTAAGTTTGCCCTTCATTGTTTAATATTACAATCGTGCGGGTTTTGCAAGGAGTGTGCAAATGGAGCAGAGTAGTGAAATTGAAGAATCAGAAAGACAAAAAATTGAAGAACGCATCGCTGAAATTCATGCAGATTTTGAAATACACAGGATAGGGCTACCAGAGGCACCATCTCAAGTTGAACAAGAGGTGAGACGATCAGTGAGGGAGAAACCTTACAGAAAAAACGCTTGAGTTTAAAAGGAATGAGATGACAAAAGAGGAAAGAAAGTTTATGTTCACATACGTAAACTTCAAAGCAGAGGTTCAACTCACTAGATCTAAACTCAAAGAAGAATGCTCTAAAACTGAGTTAGGTGAAATGATCAAATCAGTGGAAAAAAAAAAATATGAGAGCTTACGTGCACTGACCACGCCATCTCAAGATATAAGAAGGAAAATGGATAGCTGCACCTCACTTACTACTGAAAGAACTGTACTCCTGAAAAAGTGGTATATAGAAGTTGATACCAAGGAGTTTGATGCAGTGGCTTTGAAAGAATCACTCCTCCAGTTACTCCAGAGAAATGACGCTAAGTCAGTTTACGGCTCAACTGTGTCTAAAGCTGATCGGAGTAGTCAGCAAGAGAGTCATGTATCTGCAAAGACGGCAGACGCAGCGGCACATTTCGCATCAAAACAGGCTGAAATAAACAGGAAAAAGGAAATTTTGATTTGATTGGACCAAAGGACTCATTTAAGTTAAGAGAGTTTAGTGATTTCCTCATCTCCTGTAAGAATGCGATGCCCCATGTTCAAGATCTAAGGGTTTTAGATTATTGTGAAGAAAATCAAAAATTATTACTGAAACATCCTGACTGGGCAACAACCCGCTGGAACCGGTATGTCACAAAAGAACTGAATGAAAGGAAGTCCTATCCAGGTTTCAAGGAATTTTCTGACTTCATGGCAGAAGAGGCATGCATAGTATGCAATCCAGTCTCCTCTCTCTATGCATTAAAGCACACAGATAAAAAAACCTGTGAGAGAAGCGTCTCAAACAGAAGTGTCTCAAAGTCAGTGTCCTGGTGGCATCAACAAAAGGGTCTCAAAACCCAAAATCCATTTCAAAAGCCTTAAGTGCATCAAAGGGCGTCAAAGGTACCCAAACCACCCGTTCTCCTACTCAAGATAAAAGGCAAATAGAATATATCTGCTAGTGTTGTTAACCATATGATACATAGTATTTGAACTCTTTTCTGTGATATGAGTATGTTAACTTTATGAAACACAAGATTTGAGTTTTCGTCTGAGATATGTAAATATTAACTTGTTTTTCTCTCCACAGGCTATTTGGACTCTTAGGGAGAGATGAACCACTAGGTCCCCTGGCACTCACCCTTCCCATTTAGTGATGTAGAGGGACAGCTGTAGGACCTGTAGTCCACTCTGCTTAGGGAATTTTACCCATCCTATTCAGTCAATTGTTTACGGGATGTAATGAAGTTTAATTATGTAAAATGGTGTAATTCTTGTAACTTTGTGCAACATTAATCACGTCATGTTTTTTGTAATATGTATATTTTCATTTTTGTGCCCTTTGTAAAATGTTCACTTTGAGAAAATTAAGACTGTCATAATTAGTCATGTGACTCAAACGTATTTATCACACCTGTGAGTACTCAGCAGTTGTACTGAGCGAACCTGAAGAAGCTACAGGCGAAACGCATTGTTCGCTTTTAATAAAGTCACAGTAAAGTCATTACAGTGTGCGGTGGTATATTCTGATTTTCAGAATATATCTGCTGTCAACAACATCACTTTATATATAAATGTGAAAATTTTGCAGCGATGCCTCTGGAGGAAAGGAAAAAATTTGTCATTTACAATAAGATGTGCTTTGGTTGCCTCAGAGTTGGCCATGTCTTCAGAAACTGTAGACAGAGGGTCACATGCAATATTTGCAGGCGTAGTCACCCATCTCCATTTCATGAAAGATGTCCGCAAGGAGAAAGGCCTGAAATGCCACCACGGGAGGAAAGTGCTTCTACCATTGCATGCAGTGTGAGAGTGGACAACAGTGATCGCACTTCAATGATTGTTCCAGTGTGGTTCTCTTGTGCAACAAAAAACAGCCCAGAAACCTTGGTGTATGCACTACTATACACACAGAGCAGTAATAAATTTATTGACCAAGATGTTTGTGAAAAAATTCAAGCAGACAGAACCTTTTAAATTGAAGTTGTCAACAATGACTGACAGGGGTTCAATAGTGCATTGCCAAAGACAGGATGCACTAAGAGTGAGAGAGTACCTTTCACAAGAGTACATTGAGCTGCCACCCACATACACTCAAGAATACATCCCACTGGAGCAGAATAGTATTCCCACTCACGAAACAGTGAAGGATTGGACCAACATTCATAGCATAGCAGAAGAGATGCCAGATCTATTGAACTTTCCTGCGGGACTCCTGATTGGCTATGACTGCACAAGGGCCCTGAAACCAAAACAAGTGATATCAGGGAAAGAATACGATCCATATGCAGTCAAGACTGATTTAGTCTAGAGTATATTGGGATCCATGAAAACTTGAATTAGTTCAGTGGACGTGACAGGGGTCTGCCATCGCATCTCTGTAAAAGAGCATCCGTCTATCACACCTGCCTCTGTGATCGAGGCACTGGAAACAGATTTTCGGGACACAAACCCTAAGGAAAGAAATATATCTCAAGAGGACATTCTATTTTTACAGCTCTCAAATGAGAAAATTCAGCACAATAAAGAAGGACATCTGGAAATGCCCTTACCCCTCAAAGAGCGTCCTCAGCTTCCAAACAATAAGCAGCTTGCTAAAGTCCGATTGAAGCATTTAAAAAGAAATTGGAAAAAAGTCCCAAGTACAAGCAGGATTATGTGAAATTCATGGACAGTGTCTTTAAGGATGGTGATGCAGAAAAAGCAGATGCTACACTGAAAGAGGGCAATACATGGTACATCCCACACCACGAGGTGTACCATCCTAGGAAGCCAGAAAAAATTAGAGTTGTCTTTGACTGCTCTGCCCAATTTGAAGGCATGTCTCTTAATGATCACCTACTCACAGGTCCTGATTTAACTAATGCTCTGACTGGGGTGCTGTGTAGGTTCCATGAGCATAAAATCGCAATTATTTGCGACATGGAGAAAATGTTCCACCACTTCCATGTCAGCGAAGAAGATCAGGATTTCCTGAGGTTCCTGTGGTGGGAAAATGGGAACGCAGAAAGGGAGCCCAAGGAATATCGAATGAGAGTGCATATTTTCAGAACAGCATCATCTCTGGGATGTGCTAATTATGGCATGAAACACCTTGCCAGTGAACATGATAGGGACTACCCATTGGCAGCAAGCTTCATTTGAAGAAATTTCTATGTGGATGATGGGATCATCAGCATTGATTAAGTCGAAAAGGCCAAGCAGCTGATCAATGAAGCACAAAAAATCTGTGCTAAGGGAAACTATATCTACACAAATTTGTGTCCAACATCAGAGAAGTCTGGGATACGATTCCAGAGACTGAACATGCCAGTGTAAAGAAGAAGGTGGATCTGAACTACAATGAGGCTCCAATGCAGAGTGTATTGGGAGTAAAGTGGAATGTAGAGACTGGTGTGTTCTCATGCAATGTCATCCTCAAAGAAAAGGCAGCCACACAGTGAGGAATCCCATCAATAGTCGCAAGTGTGTGCGACCCGTTAGGACTTCTTTCTCCCTACATTTTGATTGGAAGAAGAGTTCTCCAAGAGATGTGTAAGCAAGGTGTTGGCTGGGATGAACCTCTCCCCCCTGAAGTAAAGCCAAAGTGGGAAGCATAGCTCAAAGACTTGGAGAATCTTCAGAAAATTCAAATACTAAGATGCTTTGTACCTGAGAACATTGGCACAATCCAAAAAATTGAGCTGCATCATTTTTCAGATGCCAGCAATGACGGTTATAGGCAATGTTCATATATCAGGATTGTTGCTGATGAACAAGTGCATTGTGCACTGGTCATGGGTAAAGCCAGAGTGGCACCCACTAACAAAGTCACCATACCGTGCCTTGAGGTAAATAACCTCCTCAGAAAAGAGCTTGAACTGAATCAGTTGGACTTGATCAGGAGTCTTTCTGGACAGATTTGCAGGTGGTGCTTGAGTATATCAAGAACGAAGCCCGGCGCTCTCATGTTTTTGTCGTTAATCGCGTCCAGAGAATAAGAGACACTACAGATCTGGGACAGGTCAAACAGGTCAAAATCCAGCAGACCATGCATCTAGGGGTCTCAAGGTGGCAGACCTGATTGATTCAAATTGGCTCACTGGACCTAGGTTTTTGTGGGAACGGGAGATTGTCACAAGTCAAGGATCCCCAGAGCTTTTTGTTGGTGACCCAAAAGTAAAGGTTCTCAAGACAAGTGCCTCTGAAAAGGACAATTTCCTTGAAAGGTTGTCAAGATTCTCTGACTGGAACACAGCCCTCAACATCATAGCTCAGATTCAAAGACTGGCAAGGGGAGACTGGTTAGGGTCCATTAGTGTGGAAGAGAGAAGAATGGCCATCCTTGCACTCATCAAGGCAGCACAAAAGGAAGCCTTTGAAGAAGAGCTGAAATGGTTCATTCAGAAATTTGCTAATCTACCACAAAGTCACAAGATGTGCCAACTTGATCCTTTCCTTGTTAATGGACTGCTCAGGGTTGGAGGGCGGTTGAGGAAGTCCTCTGCATCATTTGAGTTGAAACATCCAGTGATCCTTCCTTAGGAAGGCATGGTGATACAACTAATACTTGACCACTGTCACAAGAAAACTTAGCACCAAGGCTGAGGGCAAACGTTGAATGAACTCAGGGCCAGCAGATATTGGATAATAGGTGCCAGCAAGGTAGTGGCAAAGCATATCAAATGTGTTACTTGCAGAAAGGTGCATGGACCCACCGAAGAACAACTTATGGTGGACCTGCCTGTTAACCGAGTATATATAGTATATATACTGTTTTGGCCCCCTCTACACAAAACAAGGTCGGAAAGAATTCAAGAGATACGGTCTGTTATTCACATGTTGAAGCTCCAGAGCCATCCACATTGAAATGTTGGAGGATCTCAATATTGATGCCTGTTATGACCGGCTCGCAGGCCACAAAAAAGGAGGGAGACGCACACCCAAACTCAGCAATAATAAAATGAAGTTTATTAAAGTAAATAACAATAATTGCAATGGGATATGGAAGTCAGTATCAGTGGTGTTTGAAAGTGTGTGGATGTGTTGTATAATGTGAGGTGCATGTTGTCAGTGCAAAACAAAACCAAAAAGGCAACGCAAAAAAACAACCACAGCGTGGTGAATGGAGAGGGGATCAGAGAGAGAGTGGAATCAGGGCAGGCGGGTTTAAATGCTCTCTGGGGCACTGGCCAGGTGTTCCCAGTTAGTACTCGAATGACATCGGCTCCACCCATCCAAGGACCTGCAAAGGCAACAGAGGCAACAGGCTCTGGGGCCATCACAATGCCTTTTTAAATGCTTTGAGGTGCTTTATTGCGATTAGAGGAGCTGAGAGACAGATCCGGTCTGACCAAGGTACAAATTTTGTCAAGGTGAAGAATGAGATGGAGAAAGGTCTAATGGAACTAGACAAAGAGAGGATTTCTGTCTGGCAAGAAACCAATGCGACTTTCTCATGAATGTTCTGGAAGCAAGCCATATGGGAGGCGTGTGGGAGCGCCAAATAGAAGCTGACACCTCACTGAGAACATTCTTCTATGAGGTCATGTCAATTGTGAACAATCATCCACTCGAGTGTAATTTGGTTTCCCTGGGGTAATGGCAACACCTACTGTTAAACCTGTGAATTACGTTGAATGGACAACATGCGGTGTTCACATGATCACTTAGTGGGAGAGAAAATGAATGTAGTGCCAGATGCTACTATCAGAAGCTACACGGACTAAGGAGTTCGCCAATGAAGAGTATCAGTGCGACATTAAAAGTCATAACTCCTAAATTTCTGGTCAGAAGGTGCACACGGTATGTGTTTGTATATTTAATTTGTATTGATAATATCTTTGTGTTTTTAATACGTTGTAGGAGCCATGGATGGATCACTGTGGAACACAGTGAGCCACAGTGACCGACTCTATTTCCTGGAGCAGCACACTAAGGGTCATCCAAAAGAGCTTGTTAGAAGCTGCCAGCACATTGATCCAGAGAGGGGATATGTTAAGGCTAAGGCTGTATTACAGGAGCAGTTTGGAAATGAGCAGAAGGTTGCATCTGCATACATGGAAAGGGCTCTTTCATGGCCTCCGATCGAAACTGAAGATGTAAAAGCTCTTCAAGATTACAGCTTTTTCCTCAGAGGCTGCTGTAATGCCATGGAAGAGGTGCAATACTTGCATGAGCTAGACATGCCTGCCAATATGCTGGCCATTATAAGGAAATTGCCTTACAAATTTAGGGACAAGTGGAGAACTGTAGCCTGTGAACTGCAAGAAAGGCGCAGCCAGAGAGCTACATTCATTGACATCACTAATTTCATTGAGAGACAAGTGAGAATCTTAACTGACCCAGTGTTTGGAAACATACAGGATGCTCCTTTGCTGACAACAAACAAAGGTGTAAGCAAGCACAATCCACAATCTCGTTCTGGAATTAAAGGAACTAGTTTTGCTATCACTGTAGCCAAAACAAAACTCAACCTGGAACCAAAGGGAAGGAACATGTTCAAACTGAAAGGAAGACATGTCTTTGCTATGGAGGAGGTCATGCATTGGATTTGTGTCCTCAGTTGGGGAAAAGAGCACATAAAGAGAAGATTGGCTTCTTGAAGCACAATGGTGTCTGTTTTGCCTGTTTGTGTATTGGACACATCAGCAAAGATTGCAGAAAACGGATTTCCTGTGCAAAATGTGGTCTTAAATATCCAACCATACTTCACATTCCTCCAAAGGAAAAGGAATCTGACCTAGCTGAGAGGAAAGCAGAGATGTCAGTGGACAGCACTCTTCATGAATGACCTTGTTGCCAAAGGTTATGCTGAAAGGGTGCCTGAAGAGGATGTGGAACATAGTGATGGCAAGGTCTGGTATATCCCGCACCATGGTGTCTACCATACTACAAAAGGAAAGATCAGAGTTGTCTTTGACCGTGGAGCGAGTTTCCAGGGAACATCACTTAATGCTCAGCTCCTACAGGGACCAGATCTTACAAGTTCACTGACAGGAGTGGTGACCAGATTCAGGAAAGAACCAGTGGTGATCATGGCAGATGTTGAATCCATGTTTCACCAGGTAAGAGTGCCAGTGGAAGATGTTGATTTGCTGAGGTTCCTCTGGTGGCCTGACGGGGATTTAAATCAAGATCTTGTCGACTTCAGGATGATGGTGCATCTCTTTGGGGCAACGTCGTCTCCCAGCTGTGCCAATTTTGCCCTCAGAAAATGTGCAGAGGACAACAAAGAACAGTTCAGCCAGGAAGTGGTGGATAAGGTCCTACATTGCTTCTATGTTGATGACTGTCTTGTGTCAGTGGCTTCAGAGGAGGAAGCAGTGTCACTTTATCATGACCTCGTCTCCATCTGTGCTAAAAGTGCATTCCAGCTCACAAAGTGGATAAGCAACAGGCGTGATGTTCTGTCTGTGATACCTGAGAGCCACAGAGCTAAGGATATGAAAAGGTTGGACATGGACCAGTATGTGCTACCAGTAGAGAGAGTACTTGGTGTGGAATGGTGTATCTAGTCTGATACTTTTAAGTTCAAGATTGTGATCAAGGACAGACCACTCACCAGGAGAGGCATTCTCTCAACAGTTAGCTCCATCTATGATCCTCTTGGTATCTTGAGTCCTGTCGTCCTGTCAGTGAAGAAGATCTTCACCTCATCCCTGGAGATATAGTGCTTATAGTGAATAACACGGCACTTCTTAACTCCTGGGTCATGGGAAGAGTCCTACAAACCTTTCCAGACAGGAGAGGTTTTGTGCGTCAGGTGCGCATCAAAACAAAGAGCAGCGGCCTGGACCGACCAATAACCAAAGTCTGTCTACTACAGGAGGCCAAAGCTGGATAAGGAGTGGCTGATGCACATTGTGACACTTTGACCTCCATTTTTGACTGACAGACATAGAGTGATGGTAATGATCACTCTGATAAGACTATGTGCTAGTAACCTCTAGTCTTACTGACTTATGACTCATGTACAGGATCGGGAGGAAGAAAGAAGATCGAAAATGTAAAGAAAATTTATGGACTTTGATTATTGAGCTTTTAATTGCTTCATGCCTCCTATTAACATCTGTAATGTGAGTAATTATTATGTAATAACCTAATAATTAGGGGCCTGGCGTGTAGGAGCCATGAATGGATTAATTTTCAAGTTTGAATGAATTGCAAAGTAGTATTTAAATAAATAAAAATAAACTTATTTTTTGATCTCAGCGAATCTTTTTGGTAGCGTGTCAGACAAACAGCAAACAAGGCCCAACCTCAGCCTCTCAGCGACTTTTACATTGTTGCCAGTAGTCGCTACATACGTATTTCATTTTAGTTTTTCAAGGTGTTTGATGGTTAAAAAGAATATGTTGCTGGTTAAAAGAACAAAATAAATACTGGTCAAACATCAGTCGGAGCATGGCTTATCTGTACCAGAGGAAAACTTTTGGGAGCAGTTATAGACGAGACATGGCTAACAAGATTGGTGCCTTTGGATACATGGCGTGCTCTGCAAAAACAAAGGATGGCGTGAGGGAAGTCTTCGAGATGGCCACCTGGGCTGCACTACATGCCCGGCAGGGATTGTGAAATCTCTATGGGAACTACAGTATATAGAGCATATATTTAATACTGACACTCTCTCACACTCAAAGTAAATGTAATGTGCTGTATAATTAATAGGGAATGACTTCAGACAGCCTGAGTCTCAGTCAGTTGGGGTCAGGGCTGACTGGGCACTGGTCAGCCTCTATACTTACAGGCCATCTTGCACCCTTATTGGAAACACGAGGCAAAAAGTCTGATAGGTCTGAATTTGATAAAAACAAAAAGTGCTTTATTCAACATAAAATGCATGCAAACAAATGCAAACAAATACAAATTGCAGATACCCAGGTCTTTGGTCTTGGTCTTTAACAAAACAAAGACAGTCATTTATCACTTTTTCAAATGAGAACTGTGAATTAAACTCTAAGATGTTTATACATCACCCCAAGTCATTAATTTATTAATAAATACCTGATGAAATGGGCAACATGATGTTTTAAAAATAGATAAACAATGATCCTTCATAGGAAATCCAGGATTTATGAACAAACAACCTACGTTTCACATAAGAACCATAAGTTTAGTGGCAGAAGCAACAAGACTTTGGCAAGTTTTATTTACAGTAAAAAATGACACCATAGTAATGTTGTGTTGCTCATTGTGAACAACAAAATATCAAGTGAGAACACAGGAGGTTTTGTGTGTGTGGATGAACTTTTGAAAGGTCACAGCTGATAACATTTTGTTTAAGGCAACAACTGAGGACTTCCACCTGTGTCTAACAGTACATCAACTGAGTGGTTACAGTGTGATATCCTTTTATACACACATTTATTTACAGGCTGATACGTTCAAGTGCATTTAAACTTTGATGGATGTTGGATTAAACCTATTATTGTATCTACAAGAGCAAAACATATTTATTGCCATAGTTAAAATTGTCACTTTAATCCTGTACAGTTTACAATCCACTGTAGAAAAAAAAGCTGCACAATAACTGTCTCTCTCCTCTGATAGACGGATACGACCAGACGTCAGAAACTTGTGATGATCATCAGTTGACTAGTCACTCGTTCTTCTTGGCTGGAAGTCCCGAGCGGGCGAGAAACACTGGAAGCAGAGCAAGCGCTCCCAGAGCCACTGCCACTAACGGTCGGTAAAAAAGCCAACCTACTCCAATGGTGAGAAGAGACAGAGAGCAGGAGACGCACAAGGCGAAGATCTTCAGCCCCACGGACACAAGCTCTCTGAGAATAGGAACCCAGTCCACTGCGGGCACAGAACAAAAGAATATGAAGAACAGATGCAGGGACAGAAATCTATACATTGTGGCTTTACTGTGTGTTTACCCAGTGTGTAGATGATGCGCATGGTCAGCTGAATACTAAGGAACATGAGCGCCCAGCCAGCAGCCCTGAGACCCCATGTCCTCATACTGTTGTACTGGTGTTCCTTCTCAAAAACCTCCTATAGATAAAATAGATCCCATCAATTATTAGAACCGAAGACTACATGGAAAATACATGTTATCTAGACGCAGATGAGTTGGTTACTCAGCACATGAAATAAAATCAAGACTGACCTCTGCAGAGAGATCCTCTAGGTACAGGATCTCCAGAGTGTCACCTGACTTGGTCTTAAAGGGCACCAGCTGCTCGCCTCTCTGCATCGCCACAATACTGACCTGAAAAACAGTTCATCACATCGTCACTGTTGTTTCACCAGTGACTGAAGAGCAAGGCCACGATTTCAGATGAAGTTCAAATATTCACAAAAACTATTATCATTAAAGCTAGTGCAGCAAGTAATGATTCTCTTCATTGTCGATTAATCTACTGATTTATTTTTGACTATTTGATTATTTACTTAATAATTAGGTTTGTAAAAGGTCAGAAAATGACCATCACAAGTTCCCAGTTGTTTATCTGAGAAGTTGGAACCAGAAGATGTTTGGCATTTTTACTTAAGTCACAAAATTGTTGCCAATTAAAGGGGAACTTTAAAGACTTAACATACTTGGCGCATCGGTTTTCAGGTCATGGGAAGCACTACTGCGTATGTGAAAAAAGTTGTATAAAGCTTTTTGTGGCTCAAGAGCGAGCTGTGTGAAGTCTGATAGACTGCCTCAAGTGATGTGACTTGACTACAAGTTTCTGGGTGTATCGAGTCAGAAAGAAGTGAGGTTACCGGACCTCTGCAGCCCGCTCCTCAGCTCTCCTTGAGCCTAACGTCCCAAGGTTATATTAGCCGCTACTAGCATAAGATACTCAAATGTCCAACTGAATTGTCAGCGGTCAAGCTGCATTGTGGGTAATGTCAGCGCCAGGTTTCGACAGAAGAAGACAGGAAGAAGAATGCATGGAACAGAGAAGACAACATCTCTGGTTCTGCTGCTTTGATTTTGATCCTGTTTTTAGAAACTGTCCATTGTGAGTTTGATAATGTTATAAGTAAAATCCTAAATTGATGAATAACTCTTAATTTTCTCATTTCAGCACTAAAATAATATTGCTCATTTATCACAGACAAATTCAAGCTTATTGAGGATCAAATATGTATGATTGTCAAACATGTATAATTGGAACAGCAGAACTCACAGTTTGGGCTGGGCCGAAGGGGGACGTCTCACCGCTTAGTCCAGCGAAGGAGAATCTCACACGAACATCCCCGACCTTACAAATGAAACCAAACAAATGATAAATGAGGTCAGAAAGTGCACCAGTGTTAATTACATAGCACCACAGAGGCCAATGCCACATGTATTTGGGAGAAGTTCCCATCATGATACTTACCTCTGGCCTGCGCGGGTACTGAGTGTGATAAAAATAATCATCGTCAATGGTGAGAAAAGGGTCCAAGTTAAAGCCAATGAGATTCCTCAAGCTCAGTGTCTGGAAATTGTTGATCTGCTCCACCAGGCCTGAGGACGAGCAAACAATCAACTGATGAATTATGAGTCAAATGTAAACAATGTGACAGACAGTACAGCAGCTGTATGACTTCTCAGTTGGTTTAGACAGATACCTTTAGACAGACTGAAAGGTCCAACTGTGACTTCAGGAGACACGACTGTCACACTCTCAACCGCCATGGCACTGAGATGGAGAGATTCAATTATTCAACCACAAAGAAGTTATTTCTAATACTACAGAATAACAGAGTAATCTTAAGAGTATCTGAGTACCTTGGGTTCTGGTGACCAATTTCCTTATCAAAATTGCGACTGTTGATCAACTCTGATTTCCACTCTGTGTCTAAAAGAAAAAGAGAGAATCACACATCCAACCAATTCAAACAACATCAAGCAGGTCACGTTGTTACTGAAGTTAAGCACCACTCACTGTAGGTGTACGTCGTTTCAGTTTTGGTTTCACCGTTCTCTTGGTAGTCCCTGAAATGACATTACAATCTGTATACCAGCCAACATTTTTAGACCTCACCCTGCCCCGAGTGTTGACATGCAAGACAAGAGACTCACTTGCTCTCCTGGTACTCCACCCACTGATACATCTCCACCTGCCTCTTCAGCTTCACTGCCTGCACCACCACTCTGTAGTTGGGGTCATGCAGGGGCTACACAGACACAGATGCAGGTGATTAATTAATTAAGAAAGTAAATACTTGTAGATTGCAATAAGAAATTACTGCTTGGGTTTAGCTGATTTTGGAGTTGTTATGAGTTTTTTTCTGGTAGCAGCAACAGAATAAAAAACTTGTCACAAACATGTCTGAAAAGGATACATCCTGTTTTACACTTCAACCTGTGCTAAGTTTCTAACAAAAAAAACACAGCAACTGTGTCCCTGAAATTTGTATTTTAAAGAATTGTGCCCAAAACATTTTACAGTTGAAAAATAAACTTGTCAACTATGTAAATGTGACATTGTTCTAAATTACCTCAAATATGTCTTAAGCATTTCCTGTTACTCATAATCCAACATATATATTTGTCTTTAAACACATAAAGAATTTAAAAAATCAATAGGACAGTAATGATATTGAATGAAATCTGATATACGTTAGTTTCCTTTTCCGTTCTCTCTTCCATTTTCTTTGTCTGTCTCGCATGATCTCCACAGTTTCCACAGAAAACTGGATCCATATCAAGATTCATTTAATCCACATACATGTATTTACTGTAGGTGGGGTTGTATATACCCGCTTGATCATTTATGATTAATGGTGAGGTCACTTTCAACATGTGATTAGAGAAAGTAGTTTGACACAACAAAATGTTGGAAGTGCAACCAATAATCGAGTACAGTCTACCTGTGCGGTGCGCAGCTTTGCAGACAGGTGAACTAAACGGTTGTTGTTCTGCAGGTCGAGGCTGGAGGAAGGTCCCAGTGACACGACCTGAGAGAGACCTTCATTCAGGGAGGACGCTGTCTGCAGAGCCCGTCCCTGAAGAGATGAACAACAGTGTTAGTCTGCTGTTTCATGCAACATAACACAACTATTTCACTGTAGTGTATTGCTGCTTTGATGTGACCCTTCTCCGCTGTGTGAGGGTTTCTTACCTCATTGGTGAAGAGAATGTATATTGAGAGGAAAAACAGTCCAACTCCGAAGACTGTTCCTCCTGCAGTTTCACCTAATCTCTCCAGGAATCCAGGGTTTGACTTTGAAGACACACGCTTGTGTTGGTTTGGGTCTTTACCTGAAAACTGAAACAAACATGCAAAAACAGCTCAACTTGAATGTCAACAATAACCACCAATCAACATCCAGAGGAAAGATGGATGAAATTCCTGACTTCGAGTGAACACCCAATGAATGGCACTTCCTTCATTATTGTTCATATCTGGTTATTCTGGATTGTGGGGCCATATTTGTCTCCACTAAAGAAACAGTTGTAGCAGGACAGTTGTAGCCCTGACAGCAACTTAAAGCAGCACCAATGTATGTCATGATAACAATATCTGAAAAGACAAATAATAATAATTTAAAAGAATCGCCTAGCAGTCACGCTGGTACAATTTATTAACTATCAAAGTACTGTGTATCTCACCTGAGACAATAACTCAGTCAGTGTGGATGATGGAGCAAAACTGGCTGCACCACATTCAAATTTAATGCTAATTTTTCCATTTTTCTTTGTGTATGAAGATTTAAAAGAAGGTAACTTTAACTTTTAAACTCTTGGAGCCGTAATTCCACATTTTCTATTAGTGTTGTTGAACATAAGACAGCAAATCTGCTGTGAACACTGTTAGGTCGACTTCTTTTTGTGCATTTGACACAGATATCAGATTCATTACAGCTAGTTAAGAAAGTGAAAGTACATTGGTAAGTGTTTCACAGAGTTAAACTAGACGTGAATACCTGACACACCTCTTTTGACCTGTGCTAATTTTACTTCCTAACTTCATTTTCATGATTCAGCTAATGAATTACCAAAGTTATCAGTAACGTGTGACATTTGTAACAAAAAGTCATTCAATAATAGTGGGTTACGTCACTGCGTCTAAATAAAATACAGCTTAGTGTAAATTAAACGCTAATGTTGTAGCTTTAATGAAGATTAGACTGAAGCTAAAGTTTAAGTGCTAACGTTACAGTAACCTTAACTGCACGCAGGAATCATGGTAAAGTCTCTATAAACAAATAAAACCGTAGCCTTGTATCTAAACAACTTACTGTCGGTGCTGAAGACATTTCTCTATCAGGTTCAACTACACGGTCAAACAGGAAAGTTTATGTTAGCGAAGATGAGACTGGAAGCTGAATCACCAAAGGTTAGACTATTTTGTTTTCCTAGGATGGCGATGTCATGACCCGCCCTACTCTGCCTCTGATTGGCTACTTACACGTTACTTTCGTTGGTTGGGTTGGTTAGGTTTAGATATGAGGAGTGAGATTGGTTAGGATTAGAGTAAGAATATCAGGGTAAGCCAATCAGAGGCAGAGCAGTGCGGGTCATGACTTCGCCATCCTAGGAAAAAAATATATCGCAAGAATTTTTTTCCCCCCAACCCGCTTTTTGTGAAGACCCGCCTCTACCCTGCCCCTGATTGGATTACCTTAATATTCTTACCCTACCGCTAACCAATCTCACTCCTCATATCTAAACCTAACCAACGAAGGCAACGAGTACTAGCCAATCAGAGGCAGAGTACGTTTCGATGCCTCGCTTCACCACATCAATAATCACGTGACCACCCCGATGCTGGAATTGGAGCCGACGTTATTCGTCAACTGAATAAATATTTAAAGTCACATTTGTACTAATAAACTTGTCAAAATGATTTCTACAGCAAAAGCAACATTACTCCACATGGGAAATTTATGAGGATTTGTTATTTCATATCGCCAACAAAGAAAGAAGTGCATTACAAAGTTGTGCATAATATATATTCCACCAACAAATTCATCTCAAGATTTGTGGATAGCGATAACAAATATGAATTTTGTTAAAATGAAGAAGAAACAACGAAACATCTATTTTATATATGTCAGAATGTCAGAAAATAATTGAAGATTACTCTGACACTCAAACAAACCATTTAATTAAACTGGAAGCCAATGATGTAATAATATACTATGAAAACAAAACCTGAAAGTTCAACCGACTGTCATTTTACTGGGAACATTTTACAAGTTCAATCCAAGTTCTCGACCAAAGTTTGAACTTTTCACGATTGAATTTAGTATTTAAGTATCTTGATTCTTTCCAGTTTATAAACAATAAGAAATGTGCACATACAGTTAGTATGCTCCAAGATTTATTTATTTTTTAAGATATCTGATTTTATTGCCTATCTTTTCCGTTACTTTTATTATTACTTTTACCGTATGTCCTGTTACCATGTTGAATGTTTCAACCAAGTGAAAGTGAAGTCATGCTTGTTATGTTATCTTTATTTCATTATGATGCCAAAGTGTTTTCTGTTATTGTCTTGATGTCACACATGTTGTAAATGACGCTTTCTATAAATAGATGAAAAAAGGTGTGCTTATCAATCTGCCACGATACCTGAAAACAGAGCTGTAGACTGTTTGAAAGTGATCCGTTTAATAATATAGACTGTAATGAACAAAATAACAACAGTGAAAGTAGTAACACCATTCATAATCTGTCAGATTTAATTCAACCATACTAGTGTAATACCAACTTTTGCCCAGCAGATGTCGCCATTTTAAATGTATCATATGCCTCGAAACTGAGTTTTTCATATTGATTCAGTGCTTCAGAAAGTTTAGTTTCCTCCATCACTATTCACGGGTACTTTCACTTTAATCCGGTGTATCTGAAACTGCTCTACTCACCTATGCCACCTGAATGCCTGGTGACTTCTCCAGACTTCTTCTCAAGGCATGATGGGTACTTGAGTTTTATGTAGCAGGTCTTTATCCGAAGAGTTTTCGTACAGCATTACATACACAAGTGTGAACATATTTTTTTTGTATCGTCTTCATTTATCTGCTCAATCAGCAGTTTTTGGGAAACCCTACCTCTCTCTTTCTCTCTCTCTCTGTGTCTCTCCCTCACACACACACACACACACACACACACACACACACACACACACACACACACACACACACACACACACAGTCATGTTTCCATCACTGTGACATTACATTGACACCTTTACACCAAATCTTCACCCTAAAATTAATGATTGACGTTATCTGGACCTGCTGTTTGTCACCAAAAGCGAGGCGAGTCCCCGCATGTAAATGTGTAAACAGATTTGTGTCCCCACAACATGAGGAATATCTGGTGCACACACACACGCACGCACACACACACACACACACAGAAGAGTGCCAGTCTTAAGAGGATTACTGCAAAGATGAACACAAAGCAATTACTGTCACTTATCGTCATACCTGTTTTTCTCTCTGTGATATACATGCACATGCCCACACACACACTCACACACTCACAACACTGCAACAGGCTGCAAGACTGAGAAACTGAGAAATGAGTGGAGAGGCTGATAAGATGCAGGAGTATGATATTATAGTGCTGGGAACTGGACTAAAGGTAAGAAAACTTGTTTGTTGTAAGATAGTTTGAGGCATATGAAAAAAAAATAATGTCAGTTCACTCTGAGGACCATTCAATTCAGTAACTGGAATCTATAGCTACAAAAGAGTTGTAGCCCCGCAAAATAAGGAGGTGTAGTTTTTTGTGGAGTCTGCATGTAGATAATTGTTTTTATTCTAAATACAAAGAGATAATTTTTGTGCTTTCATCACAACTGATGTTATTCATACCAGAACCCAAATTCTGCTCACCAGAGACACAAATTTACTTCACCACAACTTCAATTTTACAAACACCTAAAGTTTTAACTATGATTAAAAGGAGTCCCATGAGTGATACTTAAGTTTTATTTGTAGGTGCTAAGAAATGAATTATCCCTCAGGACAATCATCATCTTATCCATTACCATCATCAAATTATTCAGAGAGACAAATATACTGAATGACCAGTTCTTTACTTTTTCTCCCTCAGCTGTTCTCCCTTTTATCATATAAGCGTTAATAACATAATTTACACATCTTCGTGTAGACCTACTGAGCTCCTGTTGGCTGTTAAAGGGATTTAGAGACATTAAATGAAATTAAATCATTGTGCTTGTCCTGATCTGAGTAACAACTGCTGACACCATTCGACCCGCTAACTGAACCCTGTTTTTCTCAGGAATGTATCCTTTCTGGTTTGATGTCACAAAGTGGGAAAAAGGTTCTTCACATTGACAAGAATCCTTACTATGGAGGAGAGAGTGCATGTCTTTCTCCCCTTGAGGAGGTAACACATCGGCAGTCATGCATATTTCCTCTATCATAAAAAAGGGTGATGTTACATTGTGATTGTTTGATTTGTTTGATTTTATTTGCAGCTGTACAAAAACTTTAAGGTTCGAGGTCCTGCTAAATCTATGGGCCGTGGAAAAGAGTGGAATGTTGATCTTATCCCCAAATTTTTTCTTGCCAATGGTAAGAGGCTTATGTTGTTCATCTGAAGTGCAGTTCATACAGTAGTAGGATTTTTTTTACTGTACATGAGTCATATGTTGTGTGTGTTTAGGTCAGCTGGTTAAAATCTTGGTGCATACTGATGTTACTCGATATCTGGACTTCAGACTCATTGAAGGCAGCTACATATACAAAGCAGGCAAAGTGCACAAAGTCCCTGCCACAGAGGAAGAAGCCCATGCTTCAGGTAACCTGTCAAGATGAGTTGTAATTTTTAAAGATATTTTTCCTTGCAGATTTTTATCCCCTTTTTAAAAAAATGTTTTAAAAAAACCCATATATTTCAGATCTGATGGGCATGTTTGACAAGAGAAGGTTCAGGAAGTTGCTGCTCTTTGCCCTCAACTTTGATGCGAGAAACCCTCGGACCTACCAGGACGTAGATCCTGACAAAACGACCACACGAGACCTCTTCTGTCGCTTTGACCTTGGACTGGATGTCATAGAGTTCACAGGTCACGCCATCGCCTTACACAGCACTGAGAGGTCAGTCAAAAGAACTGACGCAAACCAGATACGACTAAGATCAAAGATCCCCTCCACAAAACTTTAGCGGATGAATGTGAAAACAGCCCTCTAGTGTCAAACTCTGCACATACATCATTTTGTACAGTGAAGCTAAACATTACACTGTAGAAACAAGAAGAAAAACACATTTTTGAGTGGAGGGGGACTTAAATAATCACAGATGATCCAAACTCTCTCCTGGTGTCCCTGTAGTTACCTGGACCAGCCCTGTGTGGAGACCATCAAACGGATCAAGCTGTACTCTGAGTCTCTGGCACGCCACAACACCAGCCCGTACATCTACCCAGTGTACGGGCTGGGCGAACTACCGCAGGGATTTGCCAGGTCACACTGAAAAACATATCAGTACTGTATTGTAGATAATATTCATGTAGATTAACTGAAAGAAAGAAATGACTCAGATTTCTCTCTGAATACTCTCTAAAAACAGCTCCAGTTAGATTTTTTTCATCAGTGTATTTTATTCAACTGGCTTCTGTGTGTTTCAGACTGAGTGCAGAGTACGGAGGAACTTTCTTGTTGAACAGAGCAGTGGATGAGATTGTGATGGACAACGGCAAAGTGAAAGCTGTGAAATCTGAGGGGAAGGTAAGTGGATTTAGGTAGAAGTCAGGAGGAATTTGAGAACATGTCCAGTGGCGTTGAAGTGCACATAATGACTCCTCATTTTTCTCTCTTTAACAGCTGTTCCACTGCAAACAGCTGATCTGTGATCCCAGCTACGTTCCCAATCGAGTGAGGAAAGTGGGACGTGTCATACGGGTCATCTGTTTGTTAAACCATCCAGTTAAAAACACCCACGAGGCAAACTCCTGTCAAATCATCATCCCTCAAACACAACTCAACAGGAAGTCAGGTATTTTTGACTCTCACAGATACATAACAGGTTTATTTCCGGTGTTTACATGAGATCATATTGTTATTACCAGGTTAAAATGAACATTTATTAATTTGGCCAATGATTTTGTTCAAAGTGATTAACGTGCACATCATATTATAAGACATATATGTGTTTGCATGTAATGCAGTTCACATATTCTTTGGTAATAAACGATTTTGGTTGAATTTTAACAATGAAAAATTGATTATTATTCACAGACTATCCCTTTTTTTTGTCCATGCAGACATTTTCATATCTGTAGTGTCCTATGCTCACAATGTGGCCTCAGATGGGATGTACATCGCCACAGTGAGCACAACCGTAGAAACCAGCAACCCAGAGAAAGAGGTGCAGCCTGGCCTGGAGCTTCTCGAGCCCATCATGCAAAAGTAGGTTATACTAGTAAAGTAGGCTTAATTTAATTGTTTATTTTTTCATGGATGAATCAGTGAAATTATGGTGATTTATCTGACTGGATGTCCTGTCATCATGTTGAATCCAGGTTTGTCTCAGTCAGCAACCAGCTAGTTCCCAACGAAGATGGAAAAAAGAGTCAGGTAATGAAGGGTTTCTTCCAAAAGATTTTCTCTACAAATAAAATAAAATAAAAAGGGTTTGGAGTGTGGTGGGTTCAGTCTGAGTGACAGATTTCTCCTCTCTCCTCTGTCTTCACTAGATTTTTGTGTCTCGTTCGTATGATGCCACCGACCACTTTGAGACTGAATGCGAGGACATCAAGGACATGTACCACCGGATCACAGGAGCAGAACTCTGCCTCGGAGGATCAGAGAGACACCAGTCATACAACTCTGACGACGACTGAGGAAGACTTTCATAAGGACCAGTGACATCAGGAACACCAGGACCAAATGATTCAACAGCTGGAAGGCCATAATGACATAATGGATGATTATACTGCACAGCTGTGAAGTGTTATGTAGTGTGTAGGGTCAGTGAGTGTGCTATGTAAATGTTGAACATCTGTTTTTACCTCTTAATTTGTTTGCTATAATTCCCCCCCTTTGTAAAATTCTGTAAAACATGATGTTGTTGAGTAAAAGTTTTGAAAGCATCTTTGTCTTTTGTCAATCCTTTAGGTTTCACACTATAAGAAATTCATATCTCTAATTATTCTGTAGTTTTTATTGCTTATACCAACAAAATAAGATCTCAGGTACACTGACTGTGACAATCATTAGTGGAATAGAGGAAGTCCTCTTACATATGTCTGGAAATTACAGCCCACTTTTGAAACTGAAATTACAATTACTTTATTATTTTTCTTTATATGGACACCGGCACCAGTTTGATTGGAAATGCTGCTTATTTTTTTCCCTTTAAGCTTCAATCAGTGCGACTACTACAGCAGCAGCAGGTGAAAGTAATCCCACGGCAGCCTGCATATGCGTGACAACGACACTGTGCCCGTGGCAAGAAGGCAGATGATTAGAGATGATTCACAGTGATGTGTAGAGGATTTGTGGATTCTCTTATCTATGGAGCTTATATGTGAGAAGGACAAAGCCACTGAATTATGTCATATCCTGCACACACAGCTCTCTGGTGGCCGCCCTGCTGGAAGCTGAGGACAGACAGACGCACAGATTTAAGAGGCTTATCTAAATGAAGGACAGTCACCACTGCCACCTCGGGTAGACGGCTGGAACATATTCACATGTATACATGTTTACTTTTTTACATACAGATGCCTTTCAAAGACAGCAGCCACTCTTCCTTGTGTCTATTTAAAATGATAAATATGCATTTAGATTTTATATATATACAAATATACTATGCAGGAAAAACACACGACACATGAGTTGGTGTTTTTTTGCATGTAAATCATTTAAATACATATTTTATACACTTGTGCTTATATACAAGAAAACAGTGACACTTTATTACAGTTTAATTCTGCATCATTGGTGTCCACACTTGACTACATTCACCTGAATGTGCAAACACACATTTTAACACTGCTGTTATGTTTATGTACAAACTACATTTTGAGTTCTTGAAATGGTAGCAGGAGAACCAACAACATTATTACATAAAACTATTGTCAAACATTTGAGCAGGATCTAAAACTGGCAGCGGATCAATAACAATAACCAAATATCGGAGCTGGACATCAGTAAGTTTGTTTCTTTGGGAGCTTGATGCAGAAGAAAAATAACCATCACACAGGCCTGAGATCATTCATGGACGTGTAACCTCTATCTGCAGGAAACAGTCCTAGTTTCTGTTCACATCAGAACACCTATTCCTTTGTCACGTCCAGAGCTGTGCTGATCGGTGGAGGGATCAGACCAGCAGCTGCTATTCTTCGCTCACTAGTCAGGAAGTTGAAGGTGGCACATGCATTTGGCTGAAAAAAGAAAAACAGAGGGCTCAATTACTTTTTACAGTCACAGGAAGGGTATATGCACTCTCTACAGTGGGTGTACTTTACCGTGTCTTGAACCTCCACAGCAATGCCTTTTTTCTTCAGCAGCGCCAACACTGAGGGATTAATTCGTTCAAGTCGTGCGCCTGTGCCCAGCACAAGAATCTCTGCATAAGTGAGAAAATAAGACAAATAATATTCATCAGGATATGGTCTTACTTTTTGTAAGAGATGCCACAAATTATGTTTTCATTTTTACCTATTCTGGGTTCAAGCATGTGGAAAAGTGACACGCTTTCTTCTGTGATGTCTTTATAACTGCCAACCTACGGAGAAACACAGATAGTTTCTAAACTACAAACAAAGCAGCACATGCGACCAGAAACTAAGACTTGTGAATATTTATCTTACATTCCACTGCAGGATAGCAGGAGGCAACACAGCGCACGGCCCAAACACTTTGTTGCCGTCGATGTTGAATCCTCGGGAACTGTAGCTGTTGATCATGACCCCGCTGTCCGGCTCCTTCTGCATGACGGACACTGTGGTACGCTGGTACATCTCATCATCACTGGGACCCAGTCGATGACCACGAGACAGAAATGGGCTGGAACAAAAGACAGATAAATCTAGTTACAGCCAATACCATATTAAGTATAGAAGACTGATGGTTTTCTATTATTATTATTGTCATAATTGTTATTGTAAAAAAATTGCTTGTGACCTGAAAAATTATGTAATTATGCATTGATTGGACCATGACTTTATATTTCACAAAAATCAGGCTGCACTGCAGAGCTGTTGCCATATGGCCTTGTTTAAAAGCCAGAAATCTAATGCCAACCTACTGACAGGGCCGACAGCCAGAGGCTTTAACGCCTGCTTCTACAGAAAGGAGGCAGCCAAGGAACAAACATGTCTGCTTGCCTCAGGAGTCAGGGCAAATTTTAGCACATTCTCACAGTTTATGTCCCTGAGTTTTACAAAAAACCACAAGCAAGATCAGCAATCCTCTGTTTCTGGGATGTGATGCTCTGCACCTTCTTGTCAGCTGCTGTTTTATCAGCAGTGGACTGGAGAGGTGAAGTGACCTGAAGACAACGTTAATGTAACAAATGACTCCACCAGATGGAGACAGAGATGCTGTCTGACGGCAAACAGCCTGAACAAGGTTTGGTCCAAAAGGGAATCTTTCATTATTATTTTTTTAAAACCATGAATTAACCTCAACTGAACCATGAACATAAATCAACAGGAGTAAAGACACACTCACATTACAATACAAATGTCAAGTTTGCTTTTAAACACATGTGAGCAGGATGCTGCTGGATTAAACATCACGTTCCCTCATGTAAGAATAATCTATAAAAAATAACATTAAACAAGGCAACATCCAGTATAACATATACATCCATTGAATTAACAGACAGACAAAAGACTTATGATTGTACTCATGTTCTCACTGCTACTGTCTCTACACAAAACATTATGAATCTGAATAAACTAGTGAGGAGGAACGAAAAAAATGATCAAAAATTCTCACACAGAGTAAAGTATCAGTCCTTCTGTGTAAATAATGACAAATACCGTACATCATAAGGATCACCACACATTTTACAGCCAGGTGGAGAGGTCAGACTTTGCACCTGATCTCTGAGAGAACTGTTGTATCAGTTAACTGTGGTCTCTAAATGTATTTATTATATGTAAAGTGTGGTCTCTAGCTCTCATTACTTTATTAACATTAAAATAAACAGTAAATTAACAATTTTGATAATCAATTAATTGTTTAAGTCATTTATCAGGTAAAAGGGCCTGACGTTATGCAAATTCAAGTTTCTCAAATGTGAAGATTTTCTTGTTTTCAGTTGTTTTTAATTTTGTATAAGTGTGGCGTTCTTCACTATTTTTCTGTCATTTTCTAGACCTTGTGATTAGTCAGTTATTACCAATTAATTTTGAAAGGATATTAAAGGATAATAATAGTGTGATTAATCGATAATAAAAATGACGGTTAGTTGCAGGTCTAATAATAAGGCAGTTATGACTCACAGTGATCCACAGAAAATTAGTTAGTTAATGAGTTTTTTTTTTCTTGGAATAATGGTATTAAAAACATTATTTACTCTAGAATGCAACATAACAAAAACGTGTATAATAATGCCAGTGTTTCATAATAACATGACTTTGCTGTGCTCGTCTCTCAGGCTTCACACAGAGGGGAAATATCGGCCAGTTATTTCATCGACCCGAGTTTAATCCTTCAGCCGAAATTAATCTAATGAATCTACGTTACCTTGAGAAAGCAGGTACAGCTCTGGAGGAGAAGAGAGAACCCTGAGTTGATCTCTGCAGGAGGAGTCTCGCACAAATCGCAGCGGCCATGTTGACTGTTAAGCAACCAGTGACAGCAGGGGGAAGGATTTCTATGTAACACCAGGCTGCCGTTTCCGGTGTTGTATGACGCAAAATCGAACGATTTCAGGTCAAAAAGCCTTAAGCTTTAAAATAAATAAATAAATAAATAAATAAATAAAAAAAATAAATGAAATTTAATTTTTTTTTTTTAGAATTTCTATCAATTTAGCATATTCAGATTAGTATTAATATGTAGTGAAACTGTACAAGTTGAGCTTTTACAATAACTGTGTTAACCTCGGTTTTACTGATTTTTTTTTTTTTTTTTTTTTTCAATTTTTCATATTTTGTTGGGTAGACCTATTTATCTTCTGTTCTGCTGCTCATATTGTGGCCTGTGTCTTATATTGAGCTCTGCATGACTGTGTGAAAAAAATGTGTGCATGATTTTGGTTTGACTTTCTAATCATATATAGATAAGACATAATTTGCTTACAGTGTGAGTCAATGGAGGCTTTAAAACAGGTCTGCATTCAGTTTTAACTCATCACAGTCTATGTATAACTCATTAACTGTATATGCTATAATGAGCTTAGTCACAGTCAAACAGTCACCATTTTTAAATTTTAATGGAGTTTGTACAGATGCTGTGTTATAAATACAATGAGAATCTTTAATTATAAATTGAACATATTTTCATAATGAGCCTTTAGCTGGTTAGTGTGTAATACAATGTAGTTTGTTTACATGTGCTGTATTAAAATGGGGCTAAATGGACCTCTATAGACTTCTATATAACTCGTCAACTGTACATGTCATTATAAAAAGCTCATGTGTATTTGTTCAGTGTGCAATAATTAGCCTTTTACATTTTTAATGGAGTTTGCACTGTAAACATATTCTGAGTTATGAATACAATGGGACTGAAAGGCTCTATTATTCATAGACTCATGTCATCATAAGCTTATGGTCAGTTATCAGGGTACAACTGAGAATTTGAAAATATGAATGGCATTTTTACTATATACAATTAATATAAACACAAATAACCATGGATTGTTTTAAAGTTATGAATATTGAAATTATACAAAGAATGTCACATTTAAAACAGTATTATAACCGTAAAAAAGGAGGATAATCTCACTAATTTAAGGGATCAAAGGTCATTAAGAGCTCTGCCTTTGATTAAGGTGTCTGGGGGCGTGTTGCGTTCAGGGAACAGCAGCGCCCCTCTGCGGCGTTCACTGGCAGCTCTCGGGTCAGGTGATCCGGGCTACATTGTAAATAGACAGCAGCGATCCGCCGGGGCCATGCCTTCGTAGCCTCTATAAACCGCCTCCAACAGAGCAAGTCTTTCCACTCGGAGACTCCTTATCTTCCGACAGCGGTTGTCCATCTGTTTCGAGTCATTTCGGCGTGTTAAAGTGTTTTGTGAAGCATGTACCGCTCTCTGTACGCCTTCCGATCCGCGGAGCCCAACTCGCTGCACTTCTCGGCCGGAGAAAGCTTCCTAATCCTGGAGAGGAGCAACAAACACTGGTGGCTGGGGTCCCGCTGCAGCTCGGGGGAAACCGGCTACATCCCCGCTTCATACATCGAAAAAATACAGGTGAACAGCACTTTCTGACTCAGCTGACTGTCTGTTTTTCTCTCAGTGGACATATACGACGACTGTGTGTCGCATCCTGAGATAGTGAATGCGTAGTAAGGGCTGAATTGATGGGATAGAGAGAGACAGTTCCCGTGTAACTGTGTATATGTGCTGCAGTGCAGGCCGTGTTGAAGCTGGCTGCTGATTATTGTCAATGGGGGAAAAAATGCATGCTTGCAGAAGAACCCATAAATTATTGGAAGGGTTGCATTATGTAGAGGGACATGGCCTTCTGCACTGCAGCTGCTCACTGCGACAGAGAGGAGATAGGACAGGAAAGGATGGGACATGACAGGACAGGATGAGACAGAATAAGATGGGACAGAAAGACAGTAAATCGTTTCAGCTCCAATTAAAACCATCTGCTCCTATTTCTATTTCTTTATTCTGTTATCAATAATCACTGTCAACCAGCCTTCTCCTCTTTGTTTTATAGGTGCTGCTCCTTTCTACACAGCTTTTGGTTTTTGCTTCCAGTCACACCCACATTTACTCTACACTGAACTGACTCCTTCTTCCAAGGATCCAGACTTACAGTGAACTAGTCGTAGCATGTATTTTCCTAAAATCACAGGCTCACACACTGGCAGGATAGGAATGCTCTCTCCTGTTGTTAATGACATTGGCTGTGGAGGTTTAATGAGGCTGAATCTGAGGCCTCACTGAGCACGTGCGACACTGCTTAAAAGGCTGTTTTTGTTAGATAACTGTCCTAGTTTTGTTTTGTTTTTTTTTTCTGCCTCCAGTCATGCATGTCCCTAAGCCACAATTTAGTTTAAAGTTTAATAATTATGCATGCTGCCATGTGGATGAATATTTAATTTGTTCATCTCTTCTTTTTTTTTTTTTTTTCTTTTTTCCGCTTTCTGTCTGCCAGGCTCCAGAGCAGGATGAGGTGTTGCAGTCTATTGACAGAGCGATCGAAGGCATCCATAATGTGGCCTTAAAAAACGGAGGCAAATACAATCTGGAGCAGCGAGATGTTCTACAGTGAGTGTTAAAAAACCCCAAAACAACACAACTTGAAATAGTCAGATAGCGAATCCATATTTTGTTGCGTATGAATCCTCGACCCCTCTCTGTTACAGGAAGCTGATCCATCACAGAAAGGAGACTCTTGCACGACGGAGTTCCTCTTCCTCCGGTCATAAACAAGGCCTCCCATCTTCCAGCAGTGACATATCTCTCAGTCAGACCCCTCCTCCACCCAATGGCCTTAACCGAGACTACGGACGACAGGGAAGCGTGCCAATATCAGGAAGCATGGACAATATGCAAGCAGAGCAGGGGTTTTATCAGGTTACACAGTCACACAGTGCACGCACACACAAAAACACACAATATGCCACCAAACTGTGCTAAATGTAGTGAATTTCATTTTTGTAACTCTTGCTTCCATGACCGGATTAACACCGGCTCCCTGTGTATGTCACCGGTCCAGGTTCTCATTAAGTTCAGAGCACACAGTAGTACTAAGTACCCTTTCATCCACACTAATGGTCATTCTCCAAATGTGTTAATTGAAATGGATTTTACACTGGATGCCACTGAACACTACTAATCAAGGCTGCAGTTGTTTTTCTTATACAAGACATTGTGATCCGATTCAGTGTTTAGACTCTTGTTTTTCAGTGCAGGTTCTCCTTTCAGTCAGTTTGGTCAAGTTTGCATTTGAACTATTATAGTATTTAGTAATTATTATTACTATGATATAAGAGATAATATAAGACAATGCTTTTATTATTATTATTATCACTCAAAGCTGCACATTCAAACCAGTTATCCATTACTTTTTTTTCTATTTAAAGAAATCAAACAAAAACAGACAGTTTTGGAAATTTATTTTTTTCAGACAGTCCTGTTGATGAGTCTTTTTGCAGCTCCATTT
This sequence comes from Thunnus maccoyii, assembly GCF_910596095.1. Taxonomy (NCBI): domain Eukaryota; kingdom Metazoa; phylum Chordata; class Actinopteri; order Scombriformes; family Scombridae; genus Thunnus; species Thunnus maccoyii. The sequence goes on along the minus strand of NC_056535.1, from coordinate 17,770,088 downwards.
CCATGTTGCTATTTGAGCCTTATATAAAGCCCATTTTGCCCATTTTTATTCCTTTTGAGCTTCTTGTAGTCTCAACATTTGTGTCAGTTTTTCCATTAGGAAGATTTCTTTATTAACAGTATTTTAATCAAGTATCTGTTGCCCCCCATTACACTTTTCTTTAGAGAAATTATATAGATACAGTGCCATACAACTCGTATGGACTTTTTAGCCTCGTATTTGTTGTAACATTTTACATTTCCCAGAACAAAGTTATTTTATCCAAACAATATGTGAGTGATCAACATCAAATGATCCACACATATGTCGTCTATTATAACTTTCTTTTTCTTTTATCTATCTATCTAATTTGAATTCTCTCGGTCCTCCTAAACACAGATATGTGTATTTAACAAATCATAGTTTCTATTATTTAAAATTAGCTTTGGGTGGGAATCACTGCTGTACATGATAACTTCATTATTTGTCCAGAAACTTCTATGCTGTAATGATACTTCCTGCCCCGGATGTCCTGTGTGCCAATTACTTTGTGGTAACTTTGATTAAACGCAAACTTATGTAAGAATATGCACCATATGAGCACAATATAAACTAAAGTGTTAACCGCTCTTAAAACCAGATTTTTTAAGGCAATAATGCTGGACTTGCCTTTGTTGATATTTTACTTTTCTGTAACAAATTTGAAATTAGTGGACCTGGGGCTTTTCTCTGGGGGTCAGTTGCCCACTTTGCTCGGTTGGTAATCCAGTCTTGCCTGTGTCTTCTCCTGCAGGTGCCTCCTCAGCCTCGACGTGCGGCTCCGATCACCCCTCCTCCCCCCGAGAAACAGCGAAACAGCCGGCGTCCAGGTTAGTGAGCAGCAGCACGGACTTATTACTTACAACCATATTACAGTGTTACTGTAGACGGTGTTTTGCTGATGCTACCTGCTGCAGCTCTACACTTCACAAACATACTCTATTCTTAGTCATGTCATTCCCGTTCTCTCTTCTCTCTGTAACTGGAGCTCTCTCTCTCTCTCTCTCTCTCTCTCTGTGTCCCTCTCAGCAGAGCCGGAGGTCCCCTCCAGAGTGTCCTCTCTTCCTCCGTCTCCCGGCCCCTCCCTCTCTATCAGCACCACCTCTATAGAGTCCGGCTCCTCCCACTCACTGGTCTCCTCTGATGTCAGTCTGCCGAGTGTTTCCAGCACCCCCCCTCCCCCAGTGCCATCCCGTGTGAAGCCCCCTGCACCGCTCTTAAGCATACTGCCCTCTGACTCCCCTCCTCAGCCAGCTCCAGCGAAGAAGAGCCCCGCTCCGCAGCCTCCACAGCCCACCCCCACTTTACAGCTCGCTGTAGAGGACCAGCCGGAGAGTGAGTGGCCTGTTGCCCCCCCCTCTGTTGCTGAAAGCCCTCCTGGCAGCCCCACTACCTCCGAGCCGGTTTCCATGACTATTGGGGCCGAATTGATCGAGCTGGTACGGAAGAACACGGGCTTGAGTTACGGGCTGTCGCGGGTCGCCGTCGGCGTGGTGGTCGGCCATCTGCAGACCGCCTTACCTCAAGCCTCCTCTGATTTGGAGCAAGTTCTCCTCTCGCTGGTGGAGAGCAAGGTCAGATTTGTTTTCATTACATCATGTGGATTCAGCACCCTCGCCAGCTTAAAGGAGAATACCAGTGTCGTTTAGAGTTACAGCTCAGTCTGCATTTAGCTGACATTTCTCAGAGTCCTTTTGAAACAGAGGGGACAGTAAATATAATTCACTTATTTCCTGTTTTTAAATGTGAAACCTGCAGTGTCAAACCAAGCTTAAAATTAACTCCTGAGTGTTTCCTGCCAGACATTTCTGCTTCTTCTTCTGCGTATAAGGTGGTTGACAGTGGGCAGTGTGTAATGTAAACAGGTACGGATGAACAGTTTTATTTGCATCTGCATCTGTGTTTTAAAGAGCTTTAAATACTCCGCATGGTCTAGTTAGAAGCAGAGGCAGAAGCAGAAACTGTATTTTGTGTGTGCCAATACAAAAGTGGGTGGGCCATCTTTTCCCAGAAAAACTGACTCATGAAACATTAGAAGAAGAAAAACACTGACAACAGTACAGTCAATAGGTGGTCTGTTATATCCTGTTCAGTCTGAAATACAGTATATTTACACCAGCAAGACCAGCTGCTCATCAGCTCACAACACTGTTAATTAACTATTTATTGCTTGAGATTTAGATGGCACATCCGGGCACACATGTGGCTACGCTGGTGGTTAGAAGCTTCCTCAGTGTGCTTGTAGACGTGAAACACTCACCATGGGCTTACCAAAATTATGATAAAACAAAGTCTTAAACAAAGCAAAATTGAGGGTTGTGCATCGGATCATTTTCAAGCCTGTATACAGTATTTTTAATACTTTTAAAATGAATGACAGAGAATAGCAGAGAAAACAAGCTTTGCACACAGACACCATGATGCAGAGCAGAGGAGCACAAACTTCAAAAACACTGGTATTGTCCTTTTAAAGCTGCTCAATTGATATTTTCATGTTAACAGTGGATAAAATTAAAAGATAGGTTCACATTTTTTGAGTCTGTCTTTTTATCTTTTTTAAGTTTTTAGCACAAAATTCCACTTAATATGTCTGACTTTAGCATTTTTGCAAAGAACAAGAACTGTAGATTTTATGGGGATATATCCTGTATGGACAGCAGGACCAAGTAGAGTGATACTACTTTTTAATAAGTGTAATATGAAAGGGGTCAATAGTGGAGACGGTCGCCACCTCATCTATTTTTTAGTGTCTTTCAGATCGTTTTTGTCTCACAGTTTGTAACGTTACTGTTTTGGTTCACTCTCCCCAGCTTGTTGTGGCCAAAAAATCAATTAATGCAGATTTAAAGATGTTTGTATTAGTGAGAAAAATGTTCAATGTCAGTGACAGTTATAAGCACACACCTTCCTAAAAGTCTAAATTAAATTTAAAATGCTTGTGGTTCCATGAATGGACAAGGAATGTTTAACAATTTTACACACTTATGAAATATATTTGCACTTTGTAAGTTAAGCTGTAGCTTTGAAAGAGCTACATGTGGTCTCTTGTCTTTGTAGGATTTGGGTGCAGCGCTGCCGCAGGGGCAGGTGTGTCATGACGAACAGCGTCTGGAGGTGATCTTCAGCGACCTCGTCCGTCACCGAGACGACTCCCAGCAGCGGAGCTGGGCGCTCCATGAAGACCACGCTCTCATCTCCTGCTATCTGGAGGAGCTGCTGAAGATACTGGTATGATGCAGCGAGCTATAAATCACTGCAAGGCGTCTGTCTTCTGATGGATTCAGTGTGTTAGAAGGCTTGTAACATCCTGATTGACTGTATCACCCACATAAAGACAGATTTCATAAATGTGCTCTCACTGGGTCATGAGGCAAGATGAGAAAAGGACATCAACACAAAACTGGGTAACTGAGGTTACGCTTCTGATAAATCACAGGTCACTGATATTAGGTCACAACAACTCTTGTGGTCCAACATGAGTCATTATGTATTAAAATGGAAAAAAAAAAAGAGGAAACCCAAGAGGATTTGGCTAAAGTTGTGCCTGGAAAGAGCTGGAAAGATATTAGGGAGTTTCCAAGTTAATATCACTGAATTATCATTTAATATATTATCAAATGTTTCCTCTCTGAATCTATAATCTGTCCACAGGACCCATCCAGATCCTGCTCTAAATACTAGACATGTTTGATAGGATCAGACCAGCTCAGACGAGTTTACAAATCCAACAGTGTGCTTAAAGACTGAGTCTGTAAACTCTTCAGCCTGCCAAATATTCTTTGCTGGCAGTTCGTCCCGACCAAACCTCAAATCAGGGCTGGGATGTCCACATGAGCTCTTAATGGGCTCTATAATCCTCTGGTGTGTCCAGGGACCACAGCTGAAAATGCACTTACGTAGTTATGAAGTTATTACTGCACATCATTGCTGTTTTTTCTTTTCTCAGACTGATGCAGATCCAGAGGTGTGTAAGAGGATGTGCAAAGCCAACCACTGTGAGAATGTGCTTTCTCTGGTGTCATATTATCAGATGGTAAGACATCAATAACTAAGTATGTTATTTTTAAGATACTGTACTAAAAAAAAACAATCTGTGTTTAAGATGCTGATTACATACTCTTCTATCCAAAGCTTATTGCGGTTTTTAGTCTGGATGTTGAACTTGCATCATTACACTGATAGTATTTGGATGGCGTTGGCTCACTGTTGCCATCATGTGACTGTACAGGAGCATCGTGTGTTATTGCGGCTGCTGCTGCTCAAGGTGTTTGGGGCGATGTGCAGCCTGGATGCTGCTCTCATCTCCACCCTCCTCAACTCCATCCTCGCCATGGAGCTGGCCAGAGACTTACAGACTGACACACAAGGTGAAAACATCTCCTTTTCACCTCCTCCTCTTGTTTTTTTTTTTCTCTCCATATTGTTCACGAGTGATCCACAAGTCAAATGTAACCATAATTACTTCAGTTTTACTTGTGTTTTTTCTTTCCTCAGAGCACCAGAAGATGTGTTACACAGCCTTGGTACTTACTATGATATTCTCAATGGGTGAACAGGTGCCATATCATCACTACGGTAAGAGAAGTCTTGCCGATATTATTGCATTGGCCCGACTGTAAGACGTTTTCCAACAGCTGTGTTTGGAAAGAAATCCTTTAGAGGATACAACACACTTCCACATTCATCCCGTTGGGATAGTTTCCCTGAAATATTATTAATCCAAGGAGAAAAGAGTCCTCATCCTTTTTAAGCCTTTTCTCTCACAAAAGTGAAATTAAAGCAGAATATAAATCCCACATTTGAGTATCTTGTCTATCAGTCACACACTCACACTCTCTCCAGTCAGACTCTTGGAAGCGTTTCCTTTTTTTTTGCCTTCAGTTAGTCATTTTGAGCTCCTCATCATCTGTGACAGCAATAATTCTTGGCTGATTCAGCCCGTGCTGTGTTTCTACACAGCACGGGCTGAATCAGCTCGTTTTCAGATGTTGTTTTCATTTGTCATGAATTTGTCTGTTGCAGAAAAACACATTACATGAGCCTTCAGAAACTCCTGCAGTTTAAAATCAGCTAAATTTTAGTGCTGACAGACTCACTATAAATGGACTTGGAGACACTCGCCAGCCGAGCAACATTAAGACATACACACAACCCATAATGCATCAATCTCTGCAGGAGCCGCTGTCACAGCCGTACACTCTTTCAAAGAGGATCTCTTTTGATGTTAACGTGTAATAGTATGTAGTAATAATAATACTTTAGAATAATACATTATCTTATATTCAGGCCTATACGGTGTTTGATGCTGCCATTGTATAGCAACATTTCTGCAGTGTACAACATACGTATACTGTTCCTTTTCATATAAAATTATGCCCACAAAAACAGCTGCTTCTTCTAAAACAGTTAAAAACAACTTTGTGTTTAGCTTCATGGCAATGCATTTTCCACATTATCTTATTTTAAAATATATCTGACATGCATGCATCGAAAGGATACTGCATGCTGTAAATAAGACATAATCTCTCTCCCTTTCTGCTTTCAGAACACTTGAATGCTGACTTTGTTCAGTTCCTGCTGGGTGTGGTGGAGGACGGACTTCCCTCTGATCCCACAGAGCAGCTGCCTGACATCTTCCTGAACCTCCTGCTGGCCTTCAACCTGCACCACACAGGTGAGAGCAGCCTCAGTAGACATTGGGCCTCATGCATGAATGTTTTATTATTTTTCTCTTATATTTGTTCTTGCACAAAGCAATAAGAGGAAGATAAGAAAATCCTACGTGGGATTCAACAAACTCTCTTAACTGCCCGGACTTGTCACGAATCGCTTGTCTCAGCCTGATGAATGGCACCTGTTCATGAGGAGGTGCACATTCGTGAGACGGAATCATTAGCATAATCCACGCCCCTAAAATTGCCATATAAGGCTCCATGTTCTGTTCCGTCTGTGGGCGAGTTTTATTCCCAAAGAGTAAAAACAAACAACTTCAAGTCCCGCTTTCAGAAGAATCAGAAGACACATAACTAATTTAGGTGTGACAGTAGGAGACCAGAAACAATTAGAAAATATGAATCAAGCAAAAATATCATCAGAGCAGCTTTGTGCTGTGACAGAAATAAAGAGGGAATGCTTTGATGTGAAGTTAGATGCTTAAAAAAAAGAGAGAAAATTGATGAATGCCACAAATGTTCTTAACTCACTCATACGTCCATTTTGAGAACAAATTTGTTTGTACGAGTGTGATTAACAACATGAATGATGGCTCCATTTCATTGAGGTTGACATTTCCATGGCCCTGTGCTTTTCACTATGACAAGTCAAAATGTCTGCCTTATAACGTCTATGAGTACAGTTTATCGTTTTACAATAAATACATTTTTTGTGCTGCATATATACGTCACCCAGCACCCAGTAACAATGTGATCATGGAGGAGCTGAAGAAGAAAAATGTCAAGATTCTGTCGGAGAAAGTTCTGCTGCTTCTGAACAGAGGCGGTAAAATACTTTTATTTCACATTTTTTTACATCCATTCTCAGAGTTCTCTCACTTTTTTACTATTTTACACCATTATTCTCTTTTTCTCCTCTCCTCTCCAGACGACCCCGTCTGTATGTTCAAACACAACCCACCCGCACCGCACTCAGTGCTCAAGTTTCTGCAGGATGTTTTTGCCAGCCGAGAGACCGCTGACATCTTCTACCGCACTGACATGATGGTGATGATTGACATCGCCGTTCGGCAAATATCGGACCTTTCACCTGGGGACAAGGTGAGACCTGGACGCACTTCTCAGCCTTTAAAGGAATAGTTTGACATTTTGGGAAACACACCTTTTTTTTTTTTTGCTTTTGTGCTGAGAGTTCAGATAAAAGCTTCAACACCACATTGTCTCATTGACTCTGCTAAATATGAAGCTGGAGAGAGAAGCCGGTTAGCTTAGCACAAAGACAGGGAAACAGCTGGCCTGGTCCTGTCCGAAGACAACAAAACCTGTCTACCAACACCCCTAAAGCTCACTGATTAACATGTAATATATTGTTTGTTTAAAGTGTAAAATCAACATTGTGGTTGTGCATCTTTTTGAGACATTTTTTTAAAACTCTGGCTTCATATTAAACAGACAGATAAGAGAGACCTATTGATCTTCTCATCTAACTCTTGACAAGAAAGCCAATAACTGTATTTCCCCAAAATGTCAAACTATTTCAGTGATGTCTGCTGTATCAACCTGACTTTAACCTCCTCTCCCTTTCTTCCCTCTTCCCTGTGTTAAGCTGCGGATGGAGTATCTCTCCCTCATGCACTCAATAATGCGCTCGACGGACTACCTGGAGCACCAGCACCGGCTCACTGACCTGCAGGGGGCGCTGCAGAGGATCCTCGGAGAGGAGGACGATCCGGGAGAGGACGAAGGGAGCGCCACAGCGAAACAGATGGATAAGCTAATTGTACAGCAGATCTACAAGGAGTTTCCACAGATCTGTGAGAAACAAGACTAACCATATCAGTATCATGCTCACACACTGTAGTCTGCTCCCTTCTACTGCAGGGAGGTACAGTAAAGCTTGAAAAGAGGAGGAACTGACATTTTACAGGGCGCCCTGTATTCTGTGCCAGCAAATCAGTTTTGCCAGTGTTTCCTTGGACTCCACGGCTTCAGCATGCATGTGATGTTGATTTTAACAGAGATTACAGCTTTTCTCTTCTCAAATTATATTTTAAAATGACAAAGGAGTGGGAGGTTCTTTGGTGTGTATTTCAAGAAGGGAAAAAATATGACAAATGCACAAAAAAAAAAAGCTGTGAGGTTTAGTCATACTAGGAGGAAATAGCCAAAATATAGGCCAAACTTTGGCACTGTTCTCACAGTGAATTCTTAGCAATAATTACCTAAAATAAACCATTTAGCTAACTGTATGTGCCCAAAGTACTGTGAAATTAAAGCAACAGAAACCACAACTAAAACTTATTCTAACCAAAATAACTTTAACCAAACTGATTTTAGAGCAAATTTAAAGTTTGGTGGCAAATTTGTAGTTGTGCTACAAAATGAAAGTGCCATGATTTGAACTGTTGTGAGAAAACTTAATGTGCTTCCCTTTCAGTGGGACCAAACTACTGTGTGTTACTGAGAGCATTATTTTCTTTATAAAAACTGACTTCCTCTTTCATTCACCCTGACATCCATCATACTTAAAAACTGAGGTCGAGTAGAACAAGTTGAATGTGACTATTGTTAGTGAGAAAAGCTCACTCTGACTCATGTGTTATCATTACTAAGCTGTTAGCTGAGTAACTCGCTGCTACATATAGAGTCTCTCCTGTGGCTTCGTCTTCAGTTTTCTCAGTCTGGTACTTTTGTCTTTGACTTTCTTTCAAACACTTCAAAATGATTTCTCTGTACTTAGATATGCAAAACTCCTCAAGCATCACAAGTCATTGGCTGAAGAGTTTTTGTCCGTATGCTGCATTCAAACTAACTGTGCTGCAATAAGGCTTTATAACAACTCGTGATATTGCTGTAATATACTGAGTCTTGGCTGATGTGAGCTGTGGCTGCCTCGAGGAGAGAGATGTTCTGCAGTTATTATCTGAGATAATACATTAGTCAGTGTTGTTGATTTACAGTTATGATCTAATGGTTCAACTGAAAATCAAGAGGAGTGAGAGGAAAGACTGGGCATTTATTTTATCTCCTCGTGGTCTAATACTTTAACAGCAAAATATACCTTTCCTTGACTTTTCCTCATTGTGTAGTGATTGATGTTGTTCACCCGTCTTACACTTTAACTGACCTGTTTTTGTTCTCTGTGGCATGGAAACATACTTCCGGGAAGGTTAGACACAATCCAGAAGAGATATCGGTTTTTATTTTGGTGTCCAAACGTTCGTTCATTCATTAATTTGTGTGTCTGTTTACAGCGTGTGTGAGAGAGAGGTGAACGTCCCTCCTTTCCATGATTAACATTGTCTGCAAAAGTGCTACGACTGTGTTATAATAAAACTAATAAAGCTATATTTTAACAGTGGAAGTGGTTGGATTGGTTATTAAGAGGCTGATTATATGACTGGATATTCTGGTGTGTGAACTTAAAAACTTTAATTCAAAGTTGTGGGAACATTAACTGTTTATCCACTCAGGGCACAATACAACACACAGGAGTGAGATTTAACCAGGAAAATAGTTAAACAGTAATTTGTGTATTTAAAAAAGCAACTAAATGCAAAGTTTGACTGTCAGAAGCAAACAAGTGTGTTCAGCATGTTCAAAGTTAATATAAAAAACATTTTTTACTCATAGTCCTGTATTTTAATCACTCTGTTTCCCCTAAAACCTCTTATTATTAATTTACTTTTTGCTTTTTTTCCCCTTTACTTGATTTTTTTTGTCCTATTCTGCATGTTTGTGTATTTTTCTTGTAACTCTTTTTTTTTTTCCTTTTCGGTTTTCTTTTTAAATTTAATGTATTTTTTAATGAGGTTCTACACTAGTGAGGAAAATAATAAAAAGTTAAAGATAATTTGAGAAATACTAGGTGTCAGATACTTTTCTTTTTTTTCTTCAGATCTATATAGAGCTGCAACGAGTAGTCAATTAATCGATTTGTCGATCAACAACATTAATTGCCAATTTTTTGCTAATCGACTATTAGTTTTAGTCATTTTTATGTAAAAAGAATATCCACATTTTCTGATTCCAGCTTCTCAAATATTAATATTTTCTGGGTTTAATCTTCTGTGATAGAAAACTGAATATCTTTGGGTTGTGGACTGTTGGTCAGGACAAAAGAAAGCATTTGTGGACATCACCTTGGAAACTGTGATCAACACTTTGTGACATTTTTTTAGACCAAAACACTAATCGATGAATCGAGAAAATAATTGATAGATTATCGATAATGAAAATAATCGTTAGTTGCAGCTCTAATTATATATGAATGTAATGTCAACATGATGTAAATTCTGCATTATATAAGACACTGTTACACCCTCGTTTTTTCCCTTCTAAATCTAAATATACACCAATGAATAAACAACTGATACACACAAAAATATGTAAATACTGTATATCATCATTTAATATTTGCATTCAGACAGAATTTACATGTATTTTGAAGAGTAAAAAAACTACTAACTACTAAAACTAAGAAAAAAATAAATATTAACATATGCAGTACCATTTTGTTTCTTTTGTAAATATTTATTCAAGTTTCAAAAGTTGAAAAACTTGATACTAGCATTTCCACCCGGACACCAAACAGAGACGTACCAGAGTAAAGCTGTGTCACAGTCAGAGCGGTCCGGGTCAATAAGTGGGTGAAAGGTCCGCTGCTCACAAACACACCTCTCAGAGCTGCAGCAGACCAGGTGAGATGTTATTTCCTAGTTTTCCTGGTTTCTCGGCGTCACTTTCATTCATTCAGCTGCTTATTGTGCTTTTTTCTTCCAGAGCAGAAAAAGTCAAAATGTCTAAACAACCGCAGCCGATCAGTCCGCTGAAGAACTTCGTAGCTGGAGGGTTTGGAGGAGTCTGCCTCGTCTTCGCCGGACATCCACTCGACACCATTAAAGTAAATACTGCTCTCTCTTTTCGCTCGATTACTTTGCATCATAATAGGGAACAACAGGAAGTTGTAGCCGGTAACGATGACAAATCAAAACAGCTGCTCCTGGTTTGAGTCAGAGACAGCTTATTAAAGATCAAGGACAAACTCCTGTATTTATAGGTAGATGTTAATCTTAATACAGAGAGCTGAATCTCAGGCTGCTGCAGCCCTTTGACCCACATTCACGTTGTCATATGACTCTTCAATTATGGCTTCCTGCACAGCAGAGACCTCACCTGGGTGCAGTATGATCACACACCTCCACTGTCATCCATTAGACCCACAGTAACTGCTTCAGTGCCCTTTAATATACTACAGTGCTACTTTTTTTCATTGATGCTGCTTTTTAACAGCCTTGCACCTACATGATGTGAGTATAATAACTCTTTTAACTCAAATGTATGTGAGCACCCAAACATTACGGGAAAGAGTGCAAACTTGATAAAAAATGTAGCTCCTAAAACTAAAACTCACTGGAGTGAATACGACAACGTGTCAACCAGGGCTGGGTGATATGGACAAAATCAAATATTAAAATATTTTTGACCAAATACTTCGATATTGATATTGCAACAGTATTGTAGAGATGAATATTGGTGCTTTCACAAAATATTTACACAATGAGATTTTAATCATTTTAATTATCAGTAATGTGGATATAATGAATATAAAGTGGGTAAAGACAAATAATAGAGCAGCTAGAACAGTTTGGTAAGTTCAGAAAATGGATCTGAAAGAATTATTATTTTTCTTCTCTATTATTCTTCCAAAACAAACGCATTTTTGAGGGCCTAATCATGCACAAAAAGTTGTTAAACTTTGCACATACATCAGAAGTGGTGAAAAATTAAATATTTTATTGGTCTTGCAAAAAGGCAGGGCACGCGGCGACGTACGCAAGGGTGCGAGGGCCCGATCATCGCTGCTTGCAGCTTTAATTTTTAGTGTTATTGTATAAATACGTACAGTACAGTAGAGATACAGTAGTTACTTTTGCTCTGAGAACTTTCTTTGTGTGTTAATTCAATACTTCCTCTTTTTCTCTCAGGTGCGTTTACAGACTCAGTCCAAACCCAAACCTGGAGAGACCCCCATGTACACCGGAACCATTGATTGTTGCAAAAAGACCTTAGCCCAAGAGGTGAGGATGCCTGCTGACTAAAATATGTTAGAAAATGTCTTTATTCCCTTATACTGATGATTCCTCACTGTCTTCTTCCCCTGCAGGGTTTAAAAGGACTCTATAAAGGCATGGCGGCCCCGATCATCGGGGTCACACCCATGTTTGCGGTTTGTTTCTTTGGATTCGGGCTGGGCAAGAAGCTACAACAGAAACACCCCCATGATATCCTTACGTAGGTGATTGCTCTGTCATAAGCGGCTGCTCCAAACACTCTGTGGATGATTATTTGTACGAGCATCAGCCTCTTTTTTTTCACTCGCCTCCTCCAGGTATCCACAGCTGTTTGCTGCTGGTATGCTGTCCGGTGTGTTCACCACCGCCATCATGACTCCTGGAGAGCGCATCAAATGCCTCCTACAGGTCAGAGGATCTAATCACTGTCCCCTGTGCTCTTCCAGTCACATTTTATTAATTTACAAATTCTGGAGATAGAAAGGAGTTAAATAAAAGGGAATTAATATGTGTGTGCGCCTCTGTGTGTTTGCAGATCCAGGCATCATCTGGGCAGGTGAAGTATGCGGGGCCCATGGACTGTGTCAAACAGCTGTACAAAGAGTCTGGGATCAGAGGAATCTACAAAGGCACCGCCCTGACTCTCATGAGAGGTGCTTCTTTATCCCAAACCTGAGCACAACCTGTTGTTACAGGGGACATGTTTTGCTTTTTGTGGTTTTATATCATTTATATACTGTTATAATGTTGGATGTCTTTGTTAAACATGGTCAAAGTTCCAAAACTTGAGGTGAATATATGTAGAAATGCTCCCTGTGAGTCAAAAATCCAGGGCTTCAGCCTGATGTGAATGCTCTGTTTGCAAAGTTATCTCTACTTCTCCATCAAAGTGACGTCAGATCGTTCTCACATGCCCATAAACGGCTGTCTGTTGTGTAGCCTTTGTTGCTGAGGTTGTTGCTAAGTCTCCCAAGACGCAACTTCTAGAAGCTGACCAATCAGAACACAGTGGGCTTATCAAGAGGGAGGGCCTCAAAGAGACAGGAGCTGAAACGGCCTGTTTCAAACAGAGGCTGAACTGAGGGGCTTCGTAAACAGCCAGTATAAGATAAATGAGGTTTTTTTTAAACTTTAAGTCATGCAAAGATATTCCAATAGAGCCCCAGAATACAAACATAGACCTGGAAATGTGCATGATACGTCCCTTTTTAAAGTTTTAACATCTTAAATGCAGGAAGCTTCATAAAAAACAGACTTAAACTCTGAAATAATAATTGTAGGTTGCATGGCAGCATCCTCGCTAACCCTCACATTGATGTTTAGCTGCACTTTGTGGCTGCAGTTTGTCTGTTTTAGACAAACCGCATAACTGAATTTATCATGACTTTTTGACATATCAAATAATCCTCAAGTTACTGACATATTCCTGCTGCACATGTAATTTGGATTTTTGGAGCTTCGTTACTTTTCTCTTGTTGCTTTGAAAAAATATCAGAAGTGCAAACTGCCAGACAGAACCTGAAAATTGATATGGAATCTGATATGTGTATATCTGATAACCTCTGTAGCAACTGTTTGTAATCGTGATTAAGTCTTGAGTTAAACCACATGTATATCATGTTAAAATCAACCAGTTTCATTAATGATCTAATATGTGTAACTCTGTTATATTTATACATTTTGCAGTTTAAGTGACTCTTTTTTTGTCATGTGACTCAGATGTGCCAGCAAGTGGGATGTACTTCATGTCCTACGAGTGGTTGAAGAACCTCCTCACACCAGCAGGAAAGAGGTGAATATTTATTTTCCCCCTCCAACAGTGTTTACAACTGTCTGTTACATTAAAAAAAGGCCTCTGAGCAGCTGAACCTGTTCTCTTTCCCTGCAGCCATAACGAACTCAGCGTTCCCAGTGTCCTGTTTGCCGGAGGGATGGCTGGAATCTTTAACTGGGCGGTCGCAATTCCACCCGACGTACTCAAGTCTCGTTTCCAAACAGGTTCGCTTTTTAGATTCCTCAATTCAATTTGTTGAGATTAAAATATCAGTTTGAGTGAGTGTCTTACCAAGTCTGAAAAATAACGTTTTTTTAAATTGAAATTTATGGTCTCAAAATGAAACTTGCATCCAGTTTGTAGAGATATTTTTTCCCCTTCAAAGTATGACCAGTTTGTTGATGTTTATAGCTTCAGAGATGTCTTAATTAATTTCAACAGAAGTCGGCTGCTTTTGACAGCTGTTTTCTCTGTACTTTGGTTTTTAGAATTGGTTGTAAATTCAAATACTGGTCTATGTGATAATAAAGAGGTACTACCTAAACAAAGGATATTGAAATAGGCTGTGAAAAGTTTAGTGTTTATGAAGATTCTCCTTAATCCAGGTTGAGTCAGTGGCAACTAGATTTAATGGTGGAGTTAAAATTGGGACTTCTTATTTGGCAAGAGAATTGAGGAAGCTTCTTGAAAGAGTGTCAAAACTTCCCATTTTCTTTAACTTACTAAGTTACCTTTGTCTTTGTCATAACATTTTCTGTGTTTGTTGGTGTGACTGAGTTTTTAATCATCTATCTCTCACTCAGCTCCTGAAGGAAAGTATCCCAACGGATTTCGGGACGTTCTGCGTGAGCTGATCAGAGAGGAGGGTGTTGCCTCTCTGTATAAGGGCTTCACTGCTGTCATGCTTAGAGCTTTCCCTGCTAATGCAGTGAGTGCATTTCACATATTCATCAGTAAATTAACATTGTTGTCGACATAGAGCGGTGTTCAGTGAGAGAAGTTCAAAAATGAGGAAGAAGATTTGGTCATAAATTTGTCGTGCTGTGCCTCACAAGTCTGTCAGTCCTTCAGATTTGATATTTGATGTGAAGAGAATAAATCTTGTTAGTATACCTGCAGTAAAAGGTAGATACTGGATAAAACATCTATAACATATTCTGTAGTGATGTGGTTTACATGTTCAATACTGAGACCAAAGCCAAAACATAGATTACAGTAATTTTAACATCTTGAAAGACCAAGATGCATTTTTCCTACCAGAACAATTTCTGTATGTGTCCAGTTTCCAAACTAGTAAATGTTCACCTCACCAGTGTATTACAGCTGCTGTAGAGATGCATAAGTTTGTGTTTTTTATGTTGTTATGATATCCAATAATGTTGTATTCATATCAGTTGATACTGATGGGCTTTTCTCAAAGAAGGTTATTACAAATGATGTTTTATTAATTATTTTTTTCAGACAAAATTTCCATTTTATAATCTGTCCAACTATCATTGATAAAAATAATATCAGGCTGATCCCCATTCTGCATTTTAAAGCTGGTGTCATTGGCCCAGGATGCCATGAAAATTTACTCCGATACTTTCCTCTAGCCCCATCATCTGGTGAAAAATTTAATCGGTCCAATACTTTGGTTTATGAACAAATACTGTAAAACTGATAACATTCCCATCAATCTCGGCTGTACTTTGTGTTTTGGTCAAATTAGCAAATGTTAGCATGTGAACTAAGATGGTGAACATGGTAAAACATACCTGCTAAACATGCACCGCTGTGCGTCAGTACAGTCTGATCCATGATGTCTAATTCCAGACAGTAAATATTTCTAAAGCAAAAAAGCCAACCCTTAAAAGTTTACACATAAAGGTTGCTAGTCAGCCTCAAAGTCTCTTTTAAAAATAATTATTATTATTAGTATCTTTTTATACTAATCGTATCCTATAAAGGACACGAGAAACTCTTATCTCTTAAATAAATAATATCCGAACTGCTGCAGAACTGCTAATGACAAGATTTATTTTCTGGACATGAAAGATTGTAAAATCTGAACCATTGAGACTCCAACCTGCTGCCTGTGAGTCGCAGCATGTAAATGACTAAATCTTCTCAAACCTCCTTGAACTTCTCATGTAACAGTTCATAATATGGTTTGTTGCTCTGTAAAGTATAAGTACTTGTATTTTTACACAAATGCATATAAGTACAATATAATGACACAATATGTCTTTATATAGCTCTGTTGGAAAGCTAAAAGTTATGTTTAAAATCATAACATTCTGTCACTATTATACACAAACTAATCAGTTTTTTCTCTGCATGTGTTTTTTTTTTCAGGCTTGCTTCTTAGGATTTGAGTTGGCGATGAAGTTTCTGAACTGGGCAGCACCGAACCTGTGATCAAGGCTCAGTGTCGCCTCATGTGTGAATCCCAGGAACAGAACTCTGAAACACAACAGCGGAGCCATTAGCAGTGCACACGCACGCACACACACGCACACACACACAGTCACACAATATGAAGAGATTTCAACAATTTTCCAGTAATGTACTTGATTACCTTTGAAAACCTTGTGGTACTACGGATCATGTGGATCATTCAGACCTGCTGAGGGTCCAGAGCAGAGATATTATGATGACTCTGTACCAGTGCCAGTAAACATACACACACACAAACACAAACACACACGCTGACAGTCGAATGTTCTCACTCCTTTTGTTTAACTTGTTTTCTGCTTTTTTTTTTTAATATTATTTTTTTTTTAAATGAGAAAAGGAGTGAACTGAACATGTCGTGCCTTACCTTTTTGTTATCTGCGAGCAGGTGTACATATCAGGGAAAAGGTGCATTTAGTTGTACTGTGTGTGTGTGTCCAGTCTCCCAGAAATACACACTTTTCAAACTGTCTGCTTCCTGTACAGTCACATCCCACCCGGTGGCCTCTGATACTTCACTTTCTGTTTGTTTTGTTTGAGATTATGAGAGTAGTCATGTCGAGATTGATTGATCAGTATGTGAATGTCAGCATGTATAGAAATAAAATACAAGAATCCATATTTAGAAATGAGACTACTGTGTCCTTAAATGTGTTTGTGCAGCTGTCTGACTTCCAGGATAAACAGTTAAAACTCCTCTGAGTTGTTTCTTTGCCAATTCGTCGAGTTCTGTGGTGTCATCCATCGGGCAGCCTTTAATTACATCTGAGTCCTGGTCAATAGTTTCCGACAGGCTGTCCTAAATAAAGAAATCAATAAGCTGCTGAATGTGTGAGAGAATGGGGGCGCGAAGAGGAGGAGTCAGTTTGTTCCTGTGATGAAGGTCTGGACAGAAGTTTATGAAATCAGTGCTTAGATTTGATATTTCTGTTATTGATAGTGGAAATGTGTGTCATCTAGAAGGGTTTTTTTTAGCTAATTATTGCTTAATTGTCAGCCATTGAAACCCGACAGCTGGATCTTTTCAACAAGTTTGACCTCTGCGCCTGAATGATGAGTAATTTTCAGATACCAGCAGGTTTGAAAGAGCTGCTACAAGGATACACAGTGGAGGTGCTTCGCCGCAGGCCGCCAGACCTGGTTGAATTTGCTGTGCAGCATTTTACACGTGTTCTGGAGAACCGAAGGAATGACCAACCAGCAAAGAAAAGCAGTGGCAAATCTGCACGGAAAGGAGTCACTTTTGTAACAAAATCAGATAAGTCTACCAAGGATGAAGAAGAAGAGGAGGAGGAGGAGGAAGAGGAGGAGGAGATTGTTAGTGAGTATTATTACCATGCACTCCAGCTAAAAATGTAAATACCCATTAAATCTAATCCATTATATTCACCACTGTCTGCCTCTTTGCAGAATGCACCACTGGTAAATACAGACGCAGAGTTTCAGGTCAGTAACTAGAACAGTATGTGTAATGAATTTCAATGAACGTTGACCACTATACAGTGTTTTAATTAGTTTGACCTGCTGTAGTTTGTGCAGAGGCCTACAACCCTGATGACGATGAGGATGATGATGCAGAGCCTCGGATTGTGCATCCCAAAACAGACGTGCAGCGTTGCAGGCTGCAGGATGCATGCAGAGACATTTTACTGTTTAAAACACTTGAGCAGGTATAGCAGCTCACATGAGAAACCATAACAAGGGTGGAAAGAGTGTCCTAAAATTTAAAGATCCCCTCCAGATGGATATTAAGACATAAAAAAATACTGTTTGGAACAATAATGTGTCTAATGAATCAATGCATGCAGATATATAGAGAGCCTATATACTGTATATATAAAAAGTTTAACTGCTGGACACAAGATGTCTCCTACTTCACTGTAAAGTCCATTCTCAGTGTTTGTGTCCTGAAGGCTTCAAGTTTCCACATCACACTTGTGTAAGTTGAATATTGGACCAGGATTGGCTTCAAAACTAGTTGTGATGTCATAAATCCTGCTTGTAGGCCCACCACTTAAAATCTGATTTTTAATGAGCTCAGAGAAATTTTCTACTAACAGCAGATGAATGTGAAAACAGCTTTCTAGTGTCAAAATGTGAACATACAGACACTTAATATGAGTGTGATGTCCTGCAGGAGCAGTTCTCTGAGGTTTTGGACGCCATGTTCGAGGTGCTGGTCAAACCTCAGGAGCACATCATAGACCAAGGAGACGATGGAGACAATTTCTACGTCATAGAGAAGTGAGTGAGATTCTTCAGATTATTTTATTTATAATATTTAAACTTGATTGTGTTGCGTCAGTCTAACAATGACTTCTACTCCTCTCCTTGAGGATTCTCCCTCTCTGTGTCTCCCATCGTTTCCAGGGGTGTGTATGATATTGTTGTTCAGAAAGACGGAGTGAGTGTGTGCGTTGGAAAGTACGACAATAAGGGCAGTTTTGGTGAACTGGCTCTCATGTACAACACGCCGCGAGCTGCCACAATCATTGCAACGCAGGAAGGCGCCCTGTGGGGCCTGGTGAGTCGGACGAAGACCGATGACCTTCATCACATAGTTTTTCAGAGAGTGTATGAAATATGGTGCTAACAAGGAAGATCCACCCCATGTAGTGTTACTGCAAGTGCACGTTTGAATAAAAAAAAAACGAACCTTGTGACAAGACAAGTACACTGTGATGACTTAAATCAAACAAAAAGGAGAATTGAAGCTAAGAGAAAACAAAACTGAGCGTTTCTGTTTGTGCTCTTCCAGGATCGAGCCACATTTCACAGACTGATTGTTAAAAATAATGCGAAGAAGAGGAGGATGTACGAGGCCTTTATTGAATGTGTTCCTCTTCTGAAGTCTCTCGAGGTTTGTATCAGAAACACAAACTCTATATGAACAAAATAACTACATGATATGTTGTACACCTCTGTAAATCACCTCTCATTGAGCATAATATGACTTGGTTTATTCTCTTTTCATTAGCTCTCTGAGAGAATGAAGATTGTCGATGTTTTGGGTGCACGAGGGTTCAAAGACGGAGAACGCATAATAGCACAGGTATGAAGTTGGGAGATTTGTTTCTGTGTCTTTTATATGAACTAATAATGATGTAATCGATGTGTTTCTGCTGTGCTTCTGTACTGCAGGGAGAAAGTGCTGACTGTTTCTACATTGTGGAATCAGGAGAAGTAAAGATTATGATAAAAAGCAAAGTAAGTGCAGCATCCAATATTATAACTGAATTTATTTTAGCTACATATTCAAGCTGTCATTACCAGTTTTAAGTGTAATGTTTCAGTTTTTATGTCTGGTAAGTTGTGGTGCTGCTGTGCTAAATGACTCACAGGTTCCTTTGCGTGTCTGTTACAGACAAAGGCCGGCCAGCTGGACAACACAGAAGTGGAGGTGGCTTGTTGCTCTAGAGGGCAGTATTTTGGGGAGCTGGCACTGGTCACCAACAAACCTCGTGCAGCGTCCGTTTATGCTGCGGGAGAAACCAAATGCTTAGGTAAGTTTACGGCTCATGAATGTTTGTCTCTCTCTGTTCTAGGAGTAACAGGCCACTCGTCTTAGTTTGTTTTCAGTGAATGTAGGAGGGTTGGTGCAGTGGATCCACAGAGACAAGAACACAGTAACGTGAAGTCCACATACAGACAGGTGCCTTTAATTAGGTGCTACTGCTTGTTGTGTTTTTTGCTACTTTTTGGGGCTTTTATGCCTTTATTTGACAGTGTAGAGATGGGGATCTACATGCAACAAAGGTCCCTGGCCAGGCAGGAACCACAAACATTGTGGTTCACAGTCGGCACCCAAATCAACGAGGCCACCAGGGCGCCCCAGGAGCTCCTGCTTGTTAACAACAGTCAACTCCTTTGGTTACAAAATAAAGTATTCAGACGGGGTCAAGAGGTGCTGTTACTCACCAAATATTAGAATAGGTGGTATGATAGTTTGTGTTAAAAGTGGTTTCTGCATCTCACAAACTGCCCTTATTCAGGATATTTCACACATTGCAGTGTCTACAGTCGGTCTACACGGTGGCCTCTCCTGCACAAATCTGTTTCTGTCGCAACGTGCTGATAAGACGGTCATTTGGCATAAACAGTTGAATCTACCACTGAATCTGTCCTTTCATCAAAGTGACTCTCAATAGTGGTGTAATGATTTTGGAAGTGTTACGTCTGCACAAACAGCACATGAATGACACAAGTTGGTTTTAAACTTTTCCATGCAAGATGCCTGAGTTATGGCACTGATAAAGTAATTTTTGTTTGATACCTTGTTTTGAGAAATACTTTTTTTTTAATTTAACAAAGTCAAAGTTCTAAAATGTTAAATGTTGTCCAAACAAAAAGCAAGCTGTACAATTAAATAGTCTAAAGCTTGCAAAATATGATCTAAATCATGATGACAAGACCTCAAAGTAATTAAGATTCCAAATCTGACCAGACATTCATTTGAAGCCACGTTTCCATATATGACAGTTTTCAATTCTCAGTGGCACAACACTTTCTAGAAACGTACTGATACCCAGCCTAGCCACAGCATTTGTAATGTCTCAAAGCATCAACACCTTAACACAGTTCCAGGATGTAGACAGGGACTTGAGTTCACTCCTAGTGGTTTGCACAGGCGCCAGATCTCAATCCAACGAACCAGAGATGGGATGAGGTGTTACAGGACTTTAACAGCATGAACGCTTGGCCCAAAAAAAAGGAACCACATGATGCCGACAACCCAGAAAAGACCAAAATCCCCAAATGTTTCCGCACCCTCAAGAAGAGGTCCTACTCAGAATTTGGCAGGTACAGAAATCCAATACAAGAGGAAGGCATTGACCATGAAACCCAGTACTGCATGAAGCTGATGAGGGGAATCAATCATTCATGCTGTGATAAAACCATATCCATTGATCATAATTTAGATATGTTTCAAATGTAGTCTTTGGACGTCCTGCCACAACCCTTGTTTATTATCATACTGACCTGCTACAACATTTCACAGATAAACAAAAGTTTATATATGGCAGGACTAAAGGCTCCGTCTGTCACATGAAATAATGATGAAATAATCTTAATTGCCTTTCTTTTTCTTTCAGTAATTGACATTCAGGCATTTGAGCGTCTGCTGGGCCCCTGTATGGACATCATGAAGAGGAACATCTCCCAGTATGAAGACCAGCTGGTGGCACTGTTTGGCTCCAGTGTCGATTTGAAACACTAGGACACAATGTCATAAGATAAACTAGGATTAAAGCCAAATATAATGACAGTACATGTAACACATGATTATCTTCCTCATGATGTAAAAGAAACATGAATCCTACTATTTTATATTCAGTCAAATTTACCGTTCCTGCAGCAGAAGGTAAAAGTGAGAAAGATGCGCTGTGTTTCTTGTGACGACCCAAATAATCACCACAAGGACATTTGAACGATATTGAACGTGCATAAATATACCTCATTGACAAGTCAATTTAACAACAGTCTAGTTCCCTGAGGATGCACAACCCAACATACAGTACCTCAACCTTAAAATTCTTTACTGCTTAATAATCGGAATACATTTATTTACTTTTTTATTTAGTGAACTCCACAAGTCTATAAAGCCTTTCATAAGCTCCAGATTTAACATTGCCCATGTTGTTCTTTTTTATGTAGGTGTGATTTAACATTTTGACGTCGCCGTAGGAAAAACACAGGTGTAAATAATTAAATGAATGATGGCTGAATTACATTTAGCTGCTTCAGTTTCAGGTCTGCTTCAGTCCTGATATTGTGTGGCTTACTGGGCACTATTAAGAATGGAGCCACACTTTTTGACTTGTCAAAGTAGGAAAAGCAACATTAATGCTCCCTTCTATTCAAGTGTCCCAGTAAGCTGACAGTGAGCCAGCGTGCACAATGCCAGAACCCTGAAACTGAAGCAGCTGAATGTAATTCACCCATAATTAATTATTTCCACCTGTTTTTCCTATTCAGACATGTCAAAATGTTGTCTGACACTACTGTCTTTAATAGGTTTTTTTTTGGTTTGTTTTTTTAACTGAAGCAGTTGTTTTAAACGTTTGCTATAATGTTAAAATTACATCTTAAAATCAAGTTCTCATAAGAACAAGATATGAGCCATCAAAATCAGATACACCGTGAATGAACAGTCAGATTTCAATGTTAATGAACAGTCAGATTTCAATACTAGTTACAAATACCAGCTACAATTGTTACGCAACTGAGGTACAGTTCCATCACTGCCTAGTTTCCAAATTATACAAATACTGAATTATGGAAAATGTAAAATTGTTCACACACACAAAATTAATGTTACTGTACTTATCAGTCACTGACTTGATTATTATAGATGGTATTGTACTACTTTCCATTTGCACTCAGTAAAGGAAGCCATCTGCAACTGTTGACAATCCCTCTGTTGTTTACTTAAACCTTTGTTGTATGGCATAAAATGTAAGTGTACCCCTTTTTAATAAATGGCATGACTTATTTAAGTGATTAAAATCATACATAAAAGTTGAACATTCTTACCAAAAACACGACATAAAAAAATAAAGGATTATATCTTAAATATTCAAGTTTTCTGGAGTTTGTTTTATTTGAGTTACAAAATATGAAGTGCCATCAGCAGACTCCACAGGAGAGTCTGCCAACCTTCTTGTGTTACAAGTATTTACACCCCAAAATCAAGGATATCCATCTAAATTTCCACACTGCGCTCTGGTGTGTCCCAGAGTTCAAGTCTCTGTTAAGTTCCATTGTCAAAGTTTAAATATTTAAAATATTTACAAAGTCCTGTATTCAAAAACTCCCAAATCATACTGTAGCTTGTTCAATGCAAAGGCAGGTGCCAAAGGTGTAACTGCTTCAGTAGTGTGAGAAAATGAGCCGAGCTGGTGGAATTAAAAGGAGCTGTTAAACGAATGTGGTCCTCTACAGGGTCTCCATAGTTTTACAAGTTAATTCTTCCTCCTCTAAAGAAAGCCTTGAGGAGGAAGTCTGTACATAATTATTCAAAAAATTACATGTTGAAATGTCTTTTGAGCCATCGCAGTGCAACAGCTTCTATGATCCTCTCATGAAGAAATGAATATGACAATCAATAAAAAGACAGATGAAGTAAAAAGGCCACCCAGATAGTCACTCGTTCTTGTTCATCAAACATCCTGATTTTTTTTTCTTCAGAGCATCTCCGAACATTAAAATAAAACTCCAATAAATAGAAATACAGCAGAGAAATGGTCAAATAAGACTGATTCTGGTTTGGTCCATCCCTGAGTTCTTTTGAGAAGGACAAAAATACCAGACAGGAGTGACAAAAGAAAAAAAAACTGACGGGAAGAAGAAAAAAAGCAAAAACAGTTGATAGGGTGTATCCTACACATTCCCATTGCGTTCAGGAAAAAAAAAAATTCTCATATTCCTCTGGTTTCCTGAGGCTCATCGGTGAGAACTTCCGTCCATGGGACAGTTCCCAGCAGTGAAGGTTACACAGAGGTGATGACAATCATGAGGTGTGGTGAGATGCTGGAGATCCTGTTGAGAAGGTCAGGGGCAAGCTGGGATAAGTGGCTCTCTGAAAATTCGCACGGTGGGAAAATCTGTAGCACATAGGCAGGCTGAAAAAAAAAAAACAGAGAAAAACCTCAATTACACAAATTAAGTTACAAAGAGACATCAGATTTAATATCAGGACAATGACAAATAACAGTCCAGTGCGTCATTACATGGAAAAAGTCACACATTAATACATACAAGTTACATCAATTAAAAGAATCTATTGTCATCAAACCAAATTATTACACTAAGTCCCCCTCCACTCAAAAATGTGTTTTGCTTCTTGTTACTTCATTTGGATGTTTGAGCTTCATTGTGCAGGATGATGCTTGTGAAGAGTTTGACACTAGAGAACTGTTTTCACATTCAGCTACAGAAGAGGGAAAGTTTCTCTGTGTTCACCAAAAATATAAGATATAAAAAAAAGTATAAGAAGTGTATGTAATTTGTGACATCACAACTAGTTTGGGAGCCAATCATGGTCCAGAATGCAACTTCAGGACCACAGATATTCATAGATTCAGAATTTTTCAAATGAGTAGTTTGTAAATTTTAGAGTTTTTAACACGGTAATTTAACTTTTTTTCTAGAAAACCATGTCAGAAAAATATTAGTCGAAGCAGGATATTTTTATGTTATAAATGTCTTGAGGGGAAATGTAGGGTTGCAATTAGACTATTTTCATTATCAATTAATCTGTTGATTAATTTTTTGATTAATCAATTAGTTGTTTGGTCTATAAAATGTCAGAAAATGGTCTGTTGCGGTTTCCCAAAGCCCAAGATGTCACCTAAGATGTCCCTTTTTGTCCTGAGCAACGGTCCACAACCTAAAAGACATTCAATTTACTGTCATAGAAGATTCAAGAAACCAGAAGTTATTCACATTTAAAATGCTGGGCCAAAAGAATTTCAGCATTTTTTCCTGAAAAATTATTCAAAACGATTAATCAATTATCAAAATAGTTGTCGATTCATTTTCTGTTGATCGACTAACCGTTGCAGCTCTAGGAAACAGATTACAGAGAAAAACCATTACATATATTAATAAGGTCTCACCTGATTGGAACCTGGATTTGGGATATTGATGATACCAGCAGCCAACTTTGTCTGCAAGTAGTTGATGAAAGCGGCCTTAAGAGCTTGAGTCTGGTTTAGGACGTCATCTTGATCTCGTCCACATGGCAGAGCAAGGAGAAGACAGAACTCACACTCCCCCTGTCCAGAGAAAAAGGGGAAATTTTGTTAGTAGACTCTTCAATGAAATGGAAAAAATTACATGAATAATGAGAAGTAGCCTTCTGCAAACACTTAAAGGGAGAGTCAAGTCCATAAACACGTACTGTCATTCTTCTGGCTACACTCTCCAGTTGAGAAGCCTCTAGTCTCATTCTCTGGACAATCCTAAGCAATGCGCCTCCTTCTTGTAGGGGCAGTGATCGATGAGCCAAAGCTTTGTTGCCACAGACAAAATGCAACTGGACTGCAGCTGTGTCATTCTTCAGTGCCAGGAGGCCTTGCCACACAATAGGGTATTTCTGTATAAATGAGGAAAAAACAAAGACAAGTTTGTCACACAAAGTCAGCTATTGTTTACACCAACATCCCTTCACACAATTTAAACTTTTGTGACGAGCTTTGTCTTACTGTGAGCAACTGCACCATATTAACAGGCTGCGTCATCTTGCCATCTGGTTTTGCCTGGAGGTCTGCACCCTAAGGATCAGAGAAAATATTCATAAGTCATGAAGAGTTTCGGTAACATGGAGATACCAACACACAGTATTCTTGTCCACCTCATTTATATTAAGTGTGTTAATGTTAGACTTCTTAGAAGCATCTCTCAATATGAGGACAAACAATTCATCAGCACCAAAAACTACATAAAGTTGTCATTTTGGGGGCTGTTTAAACAAAAACTAAACATTATAACGTTCTTGAAGGTAGGATATATTGCAGGACAGTTGTATCAGACTGCAAAAGTTTAGTCAGGTGTGCCTAATAAACTGGAGAGTAAGTAGGGCTGCACAATTAATCGTAATGTAAAGCAGCAGTTGAAGCAGAAATGTAAAAAAAGCAAAATTTTGTGGCCAGAACAGATTATGGAATCATATGTGAGCCTGACAGTTTTCAATAATAATAAATTTATCATGAACAATATGAGCCTACAGACTGTCAGGATCATTGAGGATCACACAGGACCGAAGCAGGCTCTTAATAACTGTTGGGGGGTTGGAGGTGGAATAAATACTTGTTTGCCAACAACATGTATGATGAAAGACCCTGAAAGCCGTCTCCCTTCATAACTACACTAGGCCTCAGTGTTTTGTGGCACAGGTTACATCTGGCTACACTATTAGTTCCTATTTTTTTCTTTTCTTTTTTTTAAACATAGACACATTTTTCAGAAGTATTCTAAAGAGTAGACAATAGACTTGGTAGATTATTATTGAATTAAATGTCTCATGCAGTTGCATATGAGCTGTGTGGGTTTTTTCTTTTTTTAAACGCAGTGTATCCTTTACCAGTAGCTAATGATCATATTGTGTGTTCTGTCTGCATGAAGACAATATGGAAACATGGAATGAAAAAATCTTAATCTCAACTGAGTGGAAAAATTGTGTTTCTTATTTTGACCAGTATCATGCAGCCTTAAGTGTCAGTGCAGTAAACTCACCATGGCTGGTGTAACATTCAGTGGTGGCTGGTTAAGTCCAACAGGCGATGTCTCTGGCATTTGAGAATGGATGCTCCTTGGGTTTGAGTACATCCCTGAGTACTCTGGGAAGGAGCCACCGGGTCCTGGTGGCATTAGTTGAACTCTCTGGGGAGACGCCATTGCAGGCCCAGATTGTCGGATCCCCATCATTCCATCTTTAGGAAGAGGAGAGTGGGGCCTCTTGGCCTCCAATGGCTTGGTTATATCCTTCTCAGACACACCTTTAGGGAGAACATGTGGTCTTGGAGACAAGGATATGCTGGAAGATGTTGAAGAGGGGGTAAGAGTATCTTGAATGTGTCCAGAATGAGGGTCTGTGGTTGAACGCTCTCCTTGCTGGTGCAAGAGAACACGCATATCTCTTTGTGACATGTATGTTTCCAACTGGACATTACTCCGCAAAGTCCCACGAGGATCCGACTGCATAGTCTCTGGTTTTAGCTGAGTGGCAGATTGTCGTCCTGGCTGGTGGAAGCGTCTGGCTTCATCCTGTTCCCCTTCAAGACTCCTCAAAGAACTGGGGTTTACCTTGAGAACCTTGTCTCTGCCACCAGGTGACGTGGGGCGTGGCTGAATGGGACCTGACCAGGGAGAGGCAAGAGTATCGCTATGCATCCCATAGCTCATCACAGAGAGAGGTGGAGTATTGACCCGAACATCTCCTTGCACAAGATGCCCCACTGGAATTGACTGGGTAACACGGTGAGGAGACATTCGTCCTAAGCCTCCAGGCACACTGTGAGGTGGCATGATAACTGACTGCTCTGGATGATGTACACCAGTAATAAACTGTTGCATGGCAGGAATGCCGGTGGATAACATCACTGGTATGCCCTTGGGTGATGAAGAGCCTATCGGAGAGGACACTTTAGTAAACGGAGAATGTGGATGACCTGACTTGCGTGGGGACCGTGGTTCCTGTTTGACCCCACTGAGATGTGAAGGAGTTCTGTCACCAGCAGCTGTAACAAAACCTACATGGTTTCCAGGTGGAGAGGGCAAATGGGGGCTTATTGCAGGACTTATAGCAGAGGTCCAAGGTGGTTTAGCACCATCTGTGCTGTGAGGGTCGGCACTGTCCATTTTCTTCTGATGTTTTATTGGCATGTAGTCTTGATGGTACATGGTACTCATTACTTGCTGATTACCAACTCCCTGTGTGAGACGTTTCACTACTCCTTGAGATCCAGATTGGTAAGTAGACTCCAATTTTTCCAAACAAGTGCTTTCTTGTTTTATAGAAGACAAAGTTGACTGTGTCTTACCAGGGTGCCCATGATCTGTCTGTGGAGGTCCCTTTTGAAGTCCTGACTGAGAATGACCGTACATTTCCTGTTTTATTTGGGGCATAGAGACCAACTGCTGAGATTCCATGTCACCTGCTGATGCTTGTGGGATCTGACTTATTTTCGCACTAATCCGCTGTGGTCCCTCAGTTTTCTGTCCTGAGTGGCTCAATACTACCACTCCTTCAGATGTATTTACCCTCAGACCTGGGCAAGATCCTGTACCAAGAGTTGGGCTCTCAACAATGAACCGTGCAGCACTTCCCCCCTCATCACCAACAGACGGCCCATGGTATGATCCAGTATCATCTTTGCTGGGCCTATAGGTTGGTTTGGGTAAAGCCATGTCTACACAAGGATTTCCAATGTTCATGTTTACTTTGTCCTCAGGCTCAGGAGGGTTGCAAACACGACTGATAACAGAGGTTGCAGTGGATGCAATGACAGAGATCACAGACTTTGTCTCAGGAGATGGTTGTGAAGCTGGAGGTCGAACAATAGGTGGGGCCGGATGAGCTGGCATTCTACTATCAGGTAGTGGGGATTTATTTGGCACAACAGCTGATGGAGTATTACTTTCAGATGGGTTCGGATCTCGGAGAGTGGGCAGATTAGTAGGAATAGAACTACTTCCTGGTAGCGAAATATTCTTGTGTTTCATAAGAATTGTTCTCAGGTCACTTGTACCATGATCAATATCCGTGTTTTCAGAATCAGCGGGTAAAGGCTGGTTTTCCTTGGATGCTAATGGCATGACAGGTGAGGAGGAAACTCCTGTATCTTTAGACTGGTGGAGCCAATCTGGTGGAGAAACAGGTATTCTACTGGTTTGAATGGGTCTGATATTTGGCCTATTGGCTAGCGGAGACAGGGAAGGCGAGATGCACTCTGGTGGCACCTGTTGAGGCTTTGGGCAAATTGGACTTTTGGACTGGGGATAAACAGATTTAAGATGTTGAATCTGCTCTTCAGAAGATGACTCTGACTCTGCATTTACATCTGTAGCCTTGACAGCTGTAGGCTCAGGTTCTGGTTTCCAAGTAGTGGGAGTAATAACAGCAGCCATTGCTGCTGATGGAGTTGTCTCAGGAGCAATCTTTGCACTGGAGGCTGTGCTATCTGTTAAAAGAGTGCCAGATTCCTCACTTATTGAAAGTCCTTCCTTTAAATCTTTTCTTACTTGCTTTTGGGCTTTACGTTTGGGTGTTTTAGGTCTTCCCTTTGTGCCCTTTTTGGGTGTGGTTGGGAAGAGAGGCTCCTCCTGTATAGCAGATGTATTTGTTTCAGGTTCATCTTCTTTGGCAGGTTGAACAAAGTCTTGTGTCTCAGGTTCTGAACCTACATCTGCACTTACTGGAGGTGCTTGACTTAAGGATGCAGTTGCCTCCTCAGCAGTAATGGAGTCAATAGCAGCCATTAGTTCTGTCTCACTAGCAGGATTGGAAGGTTTTTCTTCCTCTGGGTCACTTTTAACTTCTGTTTGTGGGGCAGGTGACGTCAGTGGTTCTGTTGGAAAAGCTGGATCTGTAAGTTTGGCAATGTTCTCCACAGCCTGCTCTAATTCCATCTCCTGTGAAATTAAGCTCTTTGGTGTTTCCAAGATTTCCTTTTTTTCCAAAGAAGCATTTTCATTTTCTTCATTGGTGGAGCCCCCTCTGTTGGCATTAGTGCACTTTGAAACATGATCTTTCACCTCTGTGACATTTAGTCTGATTTTGAGGTTCTTAAGAACAGGAGACTTAGGGGTCCTTGTCAATTTGGTTTTTCCTCTGACATTCCTGTCTTTCTCTGGGGTGTTTTTTTCTTCTAAAACAGGGGAATCTGCATCTTTCCCATTTGATTTACCCTCACAGGCCTTTTCATAGAGAACATCTTTATCTTTGCCCATTTCTCTTCCTTGTTTGTCTTTCTCCTCTTTCTTTTCATCAACTTTAATTGATGGATTATCTTTACATGAACTTGATGAATCTTGCAAAGCCAAGGTATCATCATCTGTGAAATCCATTTCCTGATCGTCACCCTCAGCCACCTCAGTTTTTTCTCCCTTCCTTGTTGATCCAGCTGTGGACATCTGACTTGATGAACTCTTTGTGACATGAGGGGATGTTTTCCCTTTTGACAGTCTTGGAGTTCGTTCTCCACTCTCTGATTCATTTGAATCAGTGTCTTTGTTGTCCATTTTAGATTTTTCTACTTTAACTGTTGTATTCTCTTCACCTTGTCTACGATTCTTGGGAGGACGGCCCCGTTTAGTTGTATGGGTTGGAACGGGAACATCCTGATCAATATTTTGTTGTTGTGTTGCATCTTTGTCTGTACCACGCTTTCGTGCAGAACGTGGTGACTCTGCAATTTCCTTTCCAGAACGAACTGGCACATCATCTTCAACTGGTGTGGCATATACAGATTTAACATTTCTTCGTCTTGCTCTGCCCAATGATATGCTCTGCTCCAAGATATCAGGATCTGATCCATGAATAGGAGATTTGCCTGTGGACTTATATTCAGCTCTTGGGGATGATGCACGTTTCAGCTTCTCTTTGTCAATGCGCTCACTCTTGCGTGTTGCTTGTTTTTCAGACCCAGAGGTAGACATGAGCGGAACTGGTGCAATTTCAGCAGGGGATTGTTTGCATTTTTTGTTTTTCATTTCTTTTGTTTTGTGCTCTTTCTGGGGTGAGACTGGCTCATCATTTGTGTCATCAATAGGAATCTGCACTTTACTTACTTGAAGTGTCTTCTCTCCCTCAGGCTCTGCTATTACTTTAAAAGTGGAATGGGTCTCTTCCTTGACTATATCCACCTCTTCTTCAGGACTAAGTGGTATGGGACTTGTGGCTTCAGGCACTTCTGGTTGTGTTGTCTCAGGATCAAGCTCTGGTTCTGAACTGCTAATAAACTCATCGTGAGAATCGTGGCGGCTTGGCTGTTCTGCACACAGAGGTTTTACATCCTCAATTATATCCAATTTCCCTTCAGATGGAGAAAGTTTACATCGATCCACTGAATAACTAGATTCCTGTACTGCTATAGGTGCAGGTTCAGATTCAGATGCCACAGTTGTCAGGTTGTGCACAGGTACAACATGTTCATTTTCTTTAACCTCTTCCTTTACCTCTTCCTTTATGAGAGACACAGTGGGATAAGGCTCATTGGCTGGATTTAGCGCAACACATTTCTCTTCTGGTGGAGGAAAGTCCTTGAGCACAGATTCGGTGACAGAAGTAGGTGTGAGTCTGGGTTCAGATATCACCTCTTCAGCAGGACTGATGGGTTTAATTTCTGGCTCTGTGACAGCTTCTGTTGCTTCAGGTGACTCCAGCACTTGTTGCTCTTGAACAGGTGCTTCTTCCACTTTATTCTCATCTGTTAGCATTGCATCTTCTTTTGCTTCTTGCAACTGTTGGGTTTTATTCTTCTGTTGTTGTAGTCGTGTGAGTTCCAAAAAACGACTATGGAAAAGGACAACTGGCCCAGAATCAAGTTCACCATCTACTGTCCCTTGCTGTCCAGGTTGTTGGTTTTGTGTATGCTCAGGTTCTTCATGCTTGCGTTCCAGGTGTTGAAGTCGTCTAGAGTCCAGCTCAAAGACAGGGCTATGAAGGAAGCGGGAGGCAAATAGCTCCCTGCGTTCTTGTTCTTCTGGCTTTGGCTCCTCCTTCCTGTCATCAACTTTGTCTTCAGATCCACTTCGAATCTTTTTCTTTTTCATGTACCAAGAGGGTGTAGGTCGTGGTGTTGATTCTACTTTCTCAGTATCTTTTCTATTGCGAAAACTTGCAAAATGAGAATCATAATCCAAGAATGACCAGTTATCTTCTCTAGAAGACGAGAGGGATTTTGCACGCTCAAGCAGAGCCTTTGTATCAGGTGTAATGGTATGGTCAAGTGCATAAGGGTAGAATTTGTTCCTTTCAAGGTGTGCTAGTTTGGGGTCTGAAAATCTGTCAACCCTTGGCCTCTCTGAAAAAGGCATTGATGTTGACGGCACAGGAGAGTGGGGTTTGGTGTCTCTGTCCTCTTCAGAGTCTGATCGTACTTCCCCAGGCTCCAAGTCATGCCAAACGCCATATTCCAAACGCTTGCGATTGTGAATGTTTTTACTTAGACTTCTAGAAAAGTTCAGGTCAGGTAACAAGTCTTGCTTAACTCTGCTCTCCCATCTTTTTTGTTGCTCTTCTTCCACACTAAGTAAAGGAGTATTTGACTTGTTTACCTGTGTGTTATGAGTCCTTTTGACTAATAACTCCAAATCTGGGTGAATTTTGTCATCGTTTCTACTTAGCTCTTTCTGAGAATGATCTGCAAAGTCTTCCTCTGCATGGTGAGGAAAGTGCTGATGTCCCGGAGAAGAAGTGTTGTTCCAGTCGGGATCTTCACTTTTTTGTCTAAAGCTCCTGTAGACACGCTCCCTCTTGATTCCTGGGTCAGTGTCAAATTGGTCTAGTTTCTTTAGTTTGTGAGATGGGAAATTATCAGTGACATCCTCCGGTGGTTTGCCAACTTCATGCACAAGACTGCGGTGCTCCAAGTCCTCTGTTTCACTTCCCTGGGGACTTCCTAGTTTGTCAGGTTTATCAGACTCCCGCTGCTGTTGCTGCTGGTGCAACCGTCTATTTTGCTCCATTTGCTTGCGGTAACTCTGAGAGAGATCAATGTCAACATGGTCTTCCTTGTTCCTAGCACTTTTATCAGTGTCAGCAGTCTGACCAAATTTGAAAGCAGCATGGTGTTCTTGTTCTCTTGTACTGCCTTGGTCTGTATTACCCTCATGCGAAAACCTTCTGGACGAAGTGTGCCCTGGATGTCGTTTTGGTTCCAGTGGGTCCAAAGATCCCTCTGATTTCTCTCTTTGTCCTCTAAGGTCCTCTTGACCATCTTTCTGAGTGCCAATTTTATCAGTTTTGAGTCTTGATTCTCTGCGTTGTGCATCTTTGTGTTTGTCAGAGTCTGTCTCTTTCAGATATGTTGCACCTGCACCTAAGTCTGTGGATTGATTACCATCCTCTTCCTCAAGCCTACTTCTCTTCGGACGAATAGTCCTTCCACTGGAATCACCAAAGCGTCTTTTTCTTGCAGCAAGGCGATCTGAATCCACTGCTGAATCTTTCCCATCATTTCCAGAATCAGGTTTAAGATGTTTCTTGACTCGATTTTTGCCATCCATGTCTGCATTATCACCTTTACCCATTTCAGATCTTTCACTTTTTACAGAGTCGAGGTGAGCAGTTGACAACTGATTTCCAGCAGAGTCACCATCCACCTTATATTTCTGCCTCTCATGAGCATCTTGCTCTGATCCCTTTCCTCTTCCTGACCCTCCTTCAAAACCAGTCTCAAGCTCTGCGTCAGGTAGTGGGTTGGATGGGGATTGCCCCTTCACTTTTCTTGATTTAACTTTCTCAGCTTTGTCTTTGTCACCTTTCTCTTTTCGTTTTGCACGTTTGGTTTTCTCAGCACCTGCCACACGCTCAGGTAGACTGCTCTTCTCACTCTTGTCACTCTTTGAGGCATGTTCTAACAAAGTCTTTTCAGATTTGTCAAAGTGTGGTGGTGAGAGTGAGCTCACACTACCACTTCTCTCAGAGGACTGGCTATAAACCCGTCTTTCTGAATCTCTGGGAGCGCGGTCAGATGGTGATGGCGAAACTGCAGGAGTAATGGGTCGCCGTGGATGGGAGGGGCTCCACCTGCTGCGGTCCGCCTCAAAACGTTCTCGCTCTCTTTCTCGCTCCCTTTGACTATATATGTATTTTCGAATGTCTTGCTCAAAGGGGTCTCTGTAGTCCCTGTAGTCTCTTGGGTCTTCATGGTAACGTGGGTCAAAGTGATCCCCCTGATAATGTTCCAGTTCAGGAAAACGTTCCCTGCTGCGAGCAGCATAGTCTCTTCGAGCCTCCTCTGGATAGAGGCCAGGGGTTCGTATATTCTCATAGTAAGCCCTTTCTGCTGTAAATTCATGGTACGGGGGTCTGCGATCCTCTCTGTAGAGTGAGAATAGGAGAAGAGTAATGAATTCTGTTAACCTAAGTAATTCATTAATTTATAAAGTTGCACTGTCACTTTCAGATTCAGACGAGCTTTGCAATCGAACTGTAATTCTAAAAATTACCACTTTACATCAGATACATTTTAACAGGGTTAATTTATTTGAAAGAAGTGTTCCAAACAGCAATCATAGTTATTAACTAACAAAAATTGTTAAAAAATATAATAAAAACATAAATACTTTAATAAATTAATTGCACACAATTAGCAATATGGACAATTTACCGTCGCTCAGGAGGAATTTCATAGAAGTCTCTAATGTCTTGACCAGATGCCTGCATAGATCTGTAGAATGCCATCTGACTCTCTTGACTTGCAAAATCCACCTATAACAAATGAATAAGCCCACAATTAAATAAACATATAAACACACGAAAAATACATTTTACTAATCACCCATAAATTTAATTTTTTTTACCTTTATTTTATTGCCACCAATCTTCCAGCCTTTGGTCTCCCTTACAGCTGCCTGAGCAAAATCTGTGTTGTTGTACAGGATGAGGGCCATCCCTTTCATCCTGTCAAACACAACCTAAGAAAAGGACAAATCAGAATTCAAAATCTACAATTTTGAAAAACTAACAGCACTAAAATCAAAAGCAACAAATCAATGGTGAAAATATAACACCTTACCTTGACTACATGTCCATAGCGGCAGAAATGCCGTGTGAGGTATTGCTCTGTAATATTGGTTGCCAAACCATCAAGCCAAACACACGTTGTGGGCATACTCTTCCCAAAACCAAGCTTCAAGGAGAAAGAGAACATAATGAATTGTTATATACACCGAACACATTTGATAAAACATACACAGACCAGAAATGTCACTACTGTATCCTTTAAAACCATTACCTTTAGTCGGTTGCTCCCCAGATACTCGCCATCCATCTTCTTTATGGCCTTGCAAACACTGGCAATATCAGAATACTGCACAAAGGCATACTGAGGAACTCCATTTACTTTCTTGATGTCGATGTCCTTGAGCAGAAAAGACAAAACAGAACAATTACAGACAAATATCAAATATAAAATGCACACATTTACTTGTACAGTGCACAGTAAGATGGTAGCTTACCACAATTTCTCCAAAGCGTTGAAAAATGTCAAGGAGTTGTTGATAACTGGTCGTCTTCTCAAGGTTGCCTATAAACAATGTCCTTGTGGCCTTTGGGTGGAACTCGTCTATCCTCCCATCCAAGGGCCTGAACTCATTTTCACTCTCTGTTTCTGAGGGAAGGAAGAGGTTAATTATTAATATTATTGACATGCTACTAAAGTTCAAGCTCATGTTCTCCACCACCAGCACACAAAATTAATTTGTGAAATTACTTATGGGGAATGAATGTGTCTGCATCAAGTATTTATCACATTAAATACTGTTCCGTATAATATTGGTTACCACATACCAGGACCATTCCAGGCAGTGACTTCAATAAGCATGCCAAAGAACAGCTTTCCTTTGGAGACACTAAGGGCTTTCTCTTGATCCTCTTGCTGTCTAAAGAACACTAAACCATAGCGGTCCTCTGATGCTCCATGGATCTGCACTGAGGTCACTTTACCATGTTTCTTGAATTCATGGAACAGTCCATCTTTTAAACTTGTGTCTGCAGAGAGAAAATGGATTACTGTTATTCCAATACTCAATCTTCAAAAAGAGTACTGGAAACAGATTTTCCAGTCTGCTAGAAATCATAATAAAAAGGCATAATTTCAGAGGAATTCATTCCCTCATAAAACCTCTCCCTCATAAGACCTTTCTCACCTCTTACAGTTTCCTCTTATTGTCACTGATTACACTTTTCTGGACTGTAAGCACTTGTTATG
Source organism: Thunnus maccoyii (assembly GCF_910596095.1). NCBI lineage: Eukaryota > Metazoa > Chordata > Actinopteri > Scombriformes > Scombridae > Thunnus > Thunnus maccoyii. Next base: position 17,734,675 of record NC_056535.1, on the reverse strand, counting down.
GTGAAACTGGTGTTGCTGCCAAGCAGAGATGACTAGTTAACGCATGTGCCTATTCCAAAGTTCTTTGTTGGTTAGGGGGGGGTTTATGTTTTCAATTTTTAAAGTCAAATACACACAATATCCTGACTGTAAATGTGATTGTAGTGTGGGAAGTTTTGCCATAATTACAGTAGTAAACTGGTAAGACCACAACTGCAAAAATATTAGAAGTAGAGTGACCTGTACACTAGTGAGATCAATCAAAATGAATGCCAAGCACCAAAAAATGGTAAATATAATTAGGAAAAACAAGTGAATGACTGTTCTTTAATTGAATTTTTAAAATCACAACTGGCCTATTCTTGAAATTTTACACAGTTATATATTCCAAACAACAAACATAATATAAAAAGGTTGAAAGGGGGTAGGACAATATGCTTCTAATATCTATATCACTTACTTTAGTTACAATTTCCTGATAGTTCTGAGCAAGTCTGAAAACTGAAAAGAGTTATTTGAATGACTCTTTAGGAGGCGGACTTTCAACCTGTCTCAGACATATTAAAGCTCACCTGTGGAGCGCACTGGTAGGTTTTGCACTTTGATTCCAAAGCTTCTACGTGGCTCATCTGAATCAAGAACCATAGAAGACTGAGGTGGTGCGTGTGTAGCCGACGACTGAACAGAACGTGCCCGTGATCCATCACTTGAGCTGCTGTTTGAATCGCTGTTGTCAAAAGAAAAGGGAGCCAATGACCAGACACTTGTCAGTCTGAGTCAATTAAGTATTTGCTCATACATGTTGATGCTGACAAAATGTATTTTTCTAGTCATCAAACTCGCTGAAAATTAAAATGTTAATATCATAACAAAAAAAAAAGTCTCACCTGCCACTGCCCGTACTGCTGGTGCTGCTGACAGAATCAGAGCTTGAAGATCTGCTGCGGGATTGAGATCGTGGGCCTCTGCCAGGGGACAAAGGAGCTCTTTTAGGGGAGTGAGGAGTTTTGGGGGTCTGTCCTGTGGTCCGTTGTGGGGAAGGGTGTCTTGACTGGGAGGAATGAGATGATCGGCTTCGACGGTGATGGTAAGTTCTATCAACACGTCGTCCTCTGTCATCTCTGTAGAGGTCACGTCGTGTAGCATTAGTAAGAGTAAAGGGGTCTCGAATTCTAGAGTCAAAATGTGGGTCTGATGCCTCAAAACTCCCCCCAATGGCACTGCTCCCTGGGCCAGCAGCAGCAAACATAGAACGATCACGGTAATAATCAGCGTTGTAGTGACGCTGTCTGTCGAAAGTGCCACTGCGCTCATGGTGTCCATATGGGCTGTGATCATATGCACGTTCACGGCTTTCTGAGCTACTGTGAAATAAGAACAGGATAGAAAGAGAAAAAGAGTTATTATGATTCCAAACAGAAAAGAAAAAGGCAAAAAAAACTATTTACTGTTAAAGCTTTTTTGGCATCTAATGCACAATAGTGAAAATTTAAATGGCTCCAAATCTCCTCTTCACAAAATAATGCAAAGACACCACTGAGAGCAGGCCAGATAAGAGGTTTTCTTAAAGTAGCTTAATACTGATATAAAGAGCAGTGCCAGTATAGATTGCGTCACTCTTGCCTTGGCAAAATCCATTAGTCTGACTGTCATTTTTTGTCTAGTCTGTGACTAAGAAAAAAAGTTGTGACTCTAAAGAACTGTTTTTTAACTTAAAGCTTATTCAGCAATAACTTTCATAACTAAAGTTTCATGATTTACTTTAAAATGTGGTGTTTGGGCTTCTCATGGGATTGAGAGGAGTAGCATGTACTAATAATTAGAAAAAACAAAAATAAATCCTGCACAACTACACAAACAAGCTGCATAATTTGACTCTTGAAGATATTAACAATGTGAGGCAACCTATCAAATACTGGTACTGTCTGGAAATACTAATAAGGCCAATTTCTGTGGCGCTGCTCCCATATCTAAACTGTCAGCAGCCTAAAATGACATCTCATTTACTGAGAGCAAAAAGACTTCCTAAGAAGCACAATTTTCTATACTGTAAATTCATCAACAGTCACATGAAACAGAGCCGCCCCAGACTTTGATAGTCACTTGAACCTTCGTTTAATTTTTAAGATCAACTCAAACATATACTTTAGCAATGTTGAAATGATATTACAAGTCTCTTTATTTTACCGTCATTTGCAAAACTAAAAACATTCAGCACTTTTGGCTCCTCAGGGTGTCCAGGGGAGCAGATTTCATAGGCTGACTGTTCATGAACTACTTACTGCTGGTAAGAAAAGGAAAACATCAAAATGAAACATTTGTCCAAAGTATTCAACTGGACAATTCCTCCTTTCCAAGAGTTTTGTGGTATTGAAATTTAAAATGCCATGCAGAGATCAATGTATTTAATGTGGAAAAAAACAATACTTTGTAGTTCTTATATGATGCTGGATAAAGGAGGCACTTACAAAAAGAAATGACAAATAATTATATATATATATACACATATATACATACATACATATATATATATACATATACACATATATTTTCCTCTCACTGCATCAAATGTATCTTTTCCCTAAAAGCAGTGCAAAACCTAATATTAGACAAAGCACTAAGGAAGGTTAGAAGAAAATATGCACAGGGCAGAGCAATACCAACCTTTTTGAAAAGAAGTTACCGAAACTAATCCAAATAAAATCTAGGTGGTCAGAATGTGAGAGCCCGAATAAAAAACCAAGGGGAAAAATCAATTGATCTAATTAGGCAAAAACGGTTCTCTTGAATGGTACTGCACGTTATCTTCAAATACTGTGGAGCACCAGGCCAGCAGATTGTTGATGTATAATCCACAATTTAATTCACTTAATTCTCTTCTCTGGATGGAAAAAAGGAAAAATAAAACCACAGATATGAACCTCTTTATGGATTTCACGACATGTGGGGGAAAAAAAAAACATAGGAACGTAAAACCTCAACAAATAAACATAAATTAAAAAAGATGATGAACTTCAGGGTAATTCAGCCCATTCCAGGTTGACTAAAGAGTAAGTTGGTGCCCAAATGGAAAATACATCCAACTGGATCAGTCTTGTCTTGTAGTAAGAGGAAGTAGTATGTTCCAGAAGTTAAGTTTTATGGGAAAAAATGTATTCCACTGGTTAATGTCAAGTAGTTTAACAGCGTACATGCTCGTAGACTCAGATACTATCATTACAGCACATAAAATCCCAGACCGTGGGTATGATATAATTCCACAATCCATGGATCCTATCCGGTGTATGTACAGGTAGTCTTCATCTTTAACGTTTCAAATTACTTTGAAAAAGTAAGTCTTCAGCTCTCTGTAGGAACTTGGAGTGCTCTTCTCCTCACCGCAGATACTGAGGCCTCACACAGCTACATCCACACTTGAGTAATCCAAATGAATGGCAGCTACACCTATCCATACTAGGGTCCACATCAGTACATCCAACATGGCGTATCATATTGCATACATCCAGGATGGTACATCCCAACTATGCGGTCTTCTTGTGTCTTCATGGCCATCAATCCAAAACAAGAATAGCTCCACAAATGTTGCTGGTTGGTTGGTTGGTTGTTTGGATCCTCAGTGTTCTTGCAAAGTCTTCTTGGTATAGCTTCCATACTTTGGACAAAACATGTCTATTATATATAGTTAATCTCATCCTGAAATTACTAAATAGCCTGGGACATATGCACTGAATCTGTCTCTCTTGAGTTGTGTAACGAATGTAAAATTTCTTCCATCCATTTGTTTAAAACTTAAATCCAGAACAGGCCGTATCCACAGATGCAAAAATGGTAAAAAAGTAGTCCAACCATCAGCTGTTGCCAAGAGGGGGAAAAAAAACCTGACAACCCGAGATGGGTGGTCCTTAAAAAGTAATGATATATTACCTAAATAGATTCTTCAAAGAAAAGTGTCCTTCATAGTAGGGATTTACTTCCAGCCTCAAGCGATTCCAAGTAAAAATCAAGGTTAGATCCCATGTTTAGGAGAAAAATGTTTAAAAAATATCCAAAAGCTCCCCGAGGTAGTTTCCCACAAAATGTAATAAATCCAGAACTCACCAGGATATTCCTCACAGATGTAATATCCAAACCAGATGTCAAACCTTGAATTATAGTTACCTTACGAAATGATAATGTGTAGTTAATTTACTTAGATCCCGTGGGCAAGGCAAGTCGATTATGATGAAAAGTGGAACGATCCCTAGATTACCTTTGTGTGACCCCCTTGAGGCATCTATCTCTCACGAATAAACCCAACTATGTGATTAGGTTTTACACCTATCTGATACTTAGATTCCCCTGGATTTTAAGGGGAGACCATGTCCACTTACCCATCTAGTCTCCGTTCATAACGTCCCTCTCTGGTGTGAAGGGACACAGGTGGGCCAAACACTGGACCAACTGTTCCCCTAGAGAATCCTGTAACGTCTCGACTGCTCGAGGGAGAGCTGTCTTCAAGGCCCCGAACAGCACTCGGGACTGACCCAGGTTCATTGTAGTCAGTCCGAAGGTCCCTGTCCCCCATCTTGTTGACAGCATTGTGAGCCTTTTGAGCACTTTTGATATCCACAAAATCCACAAAGGCTGCCACACCACCCTCTGACCCCCGCTTCCGCAGAACTTTAACACTCTCCACACGCCCATACCTGAGAGGGAATTACAATGAAAACAAACAGGAAATTACATATACACAAGCTGAGAAAAATGGTGAGTGCAGCTGTTTGCCATTTATTTTGTATGGTAAACAAAGAGCAAAAGAGACACTAATAATATAACAAGATATCATTAATACAGAAAGATATGAATTATTAACTCACCATCTCACTTTAGATAACATACTGCATCACTGCACTAGTGTATATCTACATCTTGTATATCTTGTAAACTGCTCAGAGTAATTTATATCATGCACATCAGCACTTTATAGCTAAATTGGACTCTGGTTAGATGCCAACTGCATCTCGTTAAGTACTTGTACTTGTTCAATGACAATAACGTTGAATCTAATCTAATCAAAAACAATTTTTAAAAAACCCAATGAACCACAGCAATTGTCCACTAATGTTTCCGTTCATGCCAGGAAAGAGAAATGAACAGTCTGAATTTGAAAAAGTGTCTTAAACAGTGAGACCACATATAGACTATATTATACAGATATCATGCTGGATGATTATACTCGCTCTTATGAGTATTGTGAGTGTTGGGAGGCTTCAAAACAGCAACTTCCAAGTACGAATGTTATTCAAACATCCCCCGGGAAAAATACATGTAAAATGTCAGTGTTTAACTATAAAACTATAAAAAAGCACATCCTCAAATACGCTGTTGTTTACAGACCACTATTAACGAGGCACTGTAAGAGCTCCAATTTAAATACGACTCGATGTAATGTTTGTTTTGTTGCACACGAGTTTGTTGATGAGTTTATCGGGTGGCCTTGGCATTACGTAGCAAACGGCAACGACATATAAAGTTACACGGGCTTTGACTTATATGAACATGGGACAGCACACAAGTTTAGCCCTGCTGTTGGCTATCTTTAAAGTCAAGTACTAGTTCACTAGCGGGAGCAAAAAGCTGCTTTGCAATTAAGCAACTTAGACAAATTAAGTATAGTGATGGCTACCGACGACCAGCAGCTCAACTTGCTAACATTTGATTATCAGCCCAGTAGGCTCACTGATCGGTCGCAGATTTTAGCTCCAATGTTTCTCACGCACATTAATGTTGCTCTAACAACACTAATTGTTACAGAAATGACGTTATGTCAGACGTTTTCAGTGGATCAAATAACACAAGTCATCTAATGTTATTTGAGCAGCTGTCCAGCTAACGTGAGCTACCCCTTTGGCTTCTTCTGAGCATGAAAACGTCTCGACTTCCCACAAAATGGTTGGTTGGTTGGGTGGTAGCTCGGTGGCTAGCAAAACTAGCTACTTGCCTCTTGGTATTAGCAAAAGTTGACTAAACAAAAATGTGTAAATTTGCACTTGAGTGATGCTTTTCCGAGCGATAGGCCTTCATAAACACCGCTGTGGAGCAGTCTAGCACAGGCAGCACATTTGAAATCCCCTGACTTGAAGCGTTAAAACTTAAAAAATGCTAGCGTTAGCTGAGTTAGCATTTAGTCACAAGCTGTCCATAGCAACTAGCTACCTAGTGCTGCACCTAGCGCGCGCTGCTTCCCTCTTGCGTAACCTACCGTTTAAAATGCTCCACGATCTTCTCCTCTCGAACATGTTCGGGTAAATTTCCCACCCAAAGGTGTCTGGTTTCCCGAACCATCTTGCGCTTTCCTTCCCCCCTTCACACACATATGATCCGGCACGTTTCTAATCCCCGCCGCTCGGAGGTCCGCCTGAACAAAATGAGCGACGGTTGAGTCGGTGACGCTGTGGGCCTGATAGCCTGCTGCCGCTTAGCTTAGCTGCTGCGTCCTCTAGCCAGGCACGTGGACGCGCGTCAGCCTCGCTCCAGACGGTTTGTGGGTGCGAGCTGCGCGTGCTCGACAGTAAAGCACATGTACAGCAGAAAAGGATAGAAAAAAACAGCAGCCTACAAGGTACATACATTAAAAATCCCCTCCAGACCTGTTTTAAGATGTATATAAAAGATTCTACTTTGAATAATTATGTGTGTCTGATATGGTTGACCCTAACCCTAAACCCTTTCCATAAAAAAGATCAATCAATCAAAATCCTTAAAATTACCCTCTTTTACCCTCATTAAAAAATCCAGAAACTATGAATATGCAAATATTTTTCATTTCAAAAGTTTAACTGCTTGACACAAGATGTCTCCTACTTCACTGTAAAGTCCATTTGTGTATGTGCACTGGAGGCTTTAAGTTTCCACATCACACTTTTGTAAGTTGATTGTCTTCAAAACTAGTTGTGTTGTCAGAAATCATGCTCCTAGGCCCACCCCTTAAAATTGGATTTTCAATGTGCACAGAGTAACTTCCCACTTTCAGCGGATGAATATGAAAACAGCTTTTAGTGTGAAACTCTGCACATCATTCTGCACAGTGAAGCTCAAACATCCAACTATAACAAGAAGAAAAACATGTTTTTGAATGGAGGGGGACTTTTAACTATGCCTGCAGTGTCACTGCAACACTGTCTGCAAGGTAATCAAGGTTATTGATTAGAATAACATCCAACTGCATAAAGAAGATCCCATCATCTTTTAACCCTTTCATAAGGGTTGAGGTTTTCCTTGAGAGCCTCAAAGTCCCCCCTCCGCTCAAAAATATGCTTTTCTTCTTGTTCCTGCACAGTTGGATATTTGAGCTTCACTGTGCAGAATGATGTATGTGCAGAGTTTCACACTGGAAGGCTGTTTTCAAGTGGAAATTTTCTTTGTGCTCATTGAAAATCAGATTTTAAGGGGTAAGTTATGAGCAGGATTTGTGACATCACAACTAGTTTTGAAGCCAATCCTGGTTCAATATTCAACTTACACAAGTGTGATGTGGAAACTTGAAGCCTTTAGTGCACAAACACTGATAATGGACTTTACACTGAAGTAGGAGAATCTTGTGTCCCACAGTTAAACTTTTGAAATGAAATATATTTTCATATTTATAGATTCTGGAATTTTGAAATGAGGGAGAAGGATCAGATGTAATTTTAAAGATTTTAACAATTTAACTTTTTGTGGAAATCAATCAAATTAAGTAGATATCTTTCAACTTTACAGTCTTTTTGGTGCCAAAGTCCCTCTTTTTGTTACTATTCTTCCACTGCAGCTGAACAGGAAAACACTGTCCATCAAGACACAAAGAGGGAGTTTCTAAAAAGACTAACTGTGGAAGATACTCTCTTTATTTGACTAACTCAGACGGTTGAAGCCTCATATTATCTTCATATAAACATTCAAACAAATTTTTTCTCAAAAGGAATGATTACAGCAAGCAAAACATGTGTCAATGTTCATTTGGATACCTGACTGTTGTTTTAAGACAGACTTGAAAAAAAGTGACCCTATCATTTAAGTCTATAAAATGTCACAAAGTCTTCAAACTTGTTTTGTCCAACTTACAGGGAGAGACCCAAAGGCATTCTATTTATAATTATATAGACAGAAAAGCAACTAATTGTCACATTTAAGAGGCTAAAACTAGTGGCCTTTAGCTGGCAGTAATGAGATGACAGGAAATAAGAGAAAGATAGGGAATGACATGCAACTAATCTCAATGTCCAGACTCAAAGCAGGAGCGTTGCAGTTCATAGCCAACTCCTCAACCCTTACACCACCCGAGAACCCCACCACCCCTGGAATTTGTTATTATTATGACAAATCATTCCTAAAGCACACCTGGACACCTGTTTAATGCCATTGACCACAAAACTCTTGAGGGAAATTTACAACAACTTAAGCTTTCAACATGCTGCCTTGACACCCTGCCAACGAGCTTCCTTAAAAATGTTTATAGCTGCTTGGCGACAGACTTACTGCAAATAGTTAAGTCTTATTCGCTCCTATCAGGCATTTTTCCAAAGGCCTTAAAAACTGCAGTTATTAAGCCTCTACTAAAAAAGAGTAGCCTGGATGCTTCTGTAACTAGCAACTACAGACCCATATCAAATCTACCCCTCATGGGTAAAATAATCGAGGAAGTTGTCTACCAACAACTTTATAACCTCAAATAGTATCTTTCCAAATAGTATCAAAATCCAGTCAGGTTTTTCGACCCTGTCACAGCACCGAAACCTGTCTGACATTCACATGAACACTGATTCCAGCAAAATTTCAATTTCACTGGATCTTAGTGCTGCTTTTGATACTGTTGACCATATAATACTACTAGATGGACTTGAAAACTGGGTTGGACTCTCCAGCATGGTCTTAGACTAGTTCAGCTCCTATCTCCAAGATAGGCACTATTTTGTTTCCATTGGCACCTACATATCTAAGTGAATTAGTATGACGTGTGGGGTACCTCAAGGTTCAATTCTGGGACCTCTTTTATTCAACCTCTACATGCTCCCGCTAGGCCTCATTATGGAAAAGAACTAAATCACTTACCATAACTATGCGGACAACGCTCAATTACACAGTACATAGCTCTCTCACCAAGTGACTATATTCCTATAGACTCACTAGGTCTATGCAATGACCAAATCAGTGACTGGATGTGCCAGAATTTCCTACAACTAAAAAAAGAATAATCTGAGATCATTGTCCTTGGTGCAAAAGAAGGAAGGCTGAAAGTTGTGGCTCATCTTGATTCCCTTTCTTTAAAGTCCAAAAATCAAGTCAGAAATCTTGTTGTTATTATTTATTCACATCTAAATTTTAACACCCACATCAAGTCAATAACAAAATCGGCCTATTGTCATCTTTAAAATATAGCAAGAATTAGAGGATACCTGTCCAAACAAGACCTAGAAAAACTAATCCATGCTTTTATTTCTAGTAGGTTAGACTCCTGTAATAGTCTCGTTTCAGGCCTTCCCAAAAAGCACTTGGGCAGTTACAGCTCATTCAGATTGCTGCTGCTAGAGTTCTAACAAAAACTAAGAAACTAAGAGTATATTACACCAGTCCTCAGGTCTCTGCATTGGCTCCCAGTGTGCCATAGAATTGATTTCAAAATACTGTCACTTGTCTATAAATCACTCGGTGGTTTAGGGACAAAATACATCTCTGACTTGCTTTCATCCTATGTACCCAATAGACTTCTTAGGTCATCAGGGACCAGGCTGCTAACTGTTACTAGGATTAAAACAAAACATGGTGAAGCCGCATTCAGCTATTATGCTACACATAGCTGGAATAAACTTAGATCTGCCCCAACTCTAGCTACTTTTAGAAACAGGCCAAAGACATGTGTGTGAATGTTCACCTTTGTCTTTAACTGCTGCTAACAACTGCACTCTGACTCTATGCTCTTTCCTTATTTATCTATTTTATGTAAAGCACTTTGAATTGCCTTTGTGTATGAAATGTACTATACAAATAAACTCGCCTTGCCTCACCTATTATTCAGATGTTTTTATTGAGTTTACAAATATTTACAATTACAAAGCTAGTATTCCAACCACCCCACCCACTGGAGGACTGGCCAACACACAGAAACACACAATCACAAGACATTCAAAACACAAAACATGACACACGCCTGGAACTTGATTGGCCAACCCAGAAGCCTCCCCAAAATTTCTGGGTGGGTGTTGGCAAGTGGGCTGTCAAGTTGTTCTTACAAACCTCATTATAAAAGTATAGGTAGCAAAATAAAGATGCATTTAAAAAAAAAAAGAATGCCTTATGCACTCACACCAAAACAGATTGCCACCCTCATTCAACATGAAGCCTCTGTTGGCCTCCTTATTTCAAAAATCCTGTAGCTGCCACAGGTATGTTTTTGACTCAGCAGCTGTCAGATTGATGTCCAGAGCAGCCACACAGTTCATATAGATCAGCGGGAAATGTGAATTGAGCAGATTTGTTTTCTTAGATTAAAATGAAATGCTCATCTTGCAGCAAGGTGTTATTCTGTTCAATTTGTGCAAAAATGCACATTGATGGAAATAATATATTATGGATGAATTTGAATATGAATTGCCTGAATCAGACTTTTTAAGCTTGGCTTGAACTGATTTTTTTTTCTCCAATTTCACAAAAAGTCAAACGTGTACATCTTGGACCACTTAAAGACCAGACAGAAAAGACAGCAGGGAAGCAAACCATTTCAACATTATCTCATGAGAAAGAGAAAAAAAACTGAAGCATGAGGAATAACAACATAACATTTTCCAGAAAAAAAGTTTTAATACATGTTTTTGATAAACATAAATTCTAGAAACAATTTTGAGATACACGACATAAATAGCAACATAATTCATATGGTCAGAATGAAACTTTATATTGTAATTTCAAATCCATGTGAAGATCTGCATGTAATATAAATGAAGATGTAAGCATCACATTCAGAAGCTTTGGTCCATTATGAGTCATTTGTGGTGTGTTACTTTGCTCTGTTACACATTGATACACACTATTTTATAAAACGTCTAATTTCAGTCAGTATTAAAATTTGGTGTTTACATTTTCTAAACACAGATGTTTAGCTACCTTAGGTAGAGGGTGTTGTGAGAGAGCAGAGCTAATTTGTTCTTGTAGTTAAGGTGTTGAGCGGCCTGGAGGTTATTTTCTTTACCTGCTTTACCTGAGCAGGTTAGCAAAATGATGATGATGATGATGATGATGATGATGATGATGATGATGATGATGATGGTGGTGGTCTTTGGCCTGCCAGTATGATCAAAAACTGCACTTGGGCTTAAATGTGCTTAACAGTGCATTTTATATTTTTACTAAAATTTTACACGTTATACAGTCATACTTGTGAATGAAATTTTAATGTATTTTTCACATCCTAATAAGTACTGATAGTTTGTGTGTGTAATTTAACAAATGTTATATATAATTGGAGGCTGACTGGAGATAAAATATATTAGTTCATTTTTATATAAAGGTTTTTCATATAAAGGTTTTTTTATGCAAAGGATTAACATGATTGAGAGACAGTATACTGTTCAAATAAGAAGTTCAAAAAATTCTTGCCAAATGTTTTTGCATAAATATATTCGGTGCATTTTGTTGTGTTTATTGAGTGCAAAAATATCAAGTACAAAAGAAGAACAAGAGGCTCTTCAGAAAGCATGATATAATGTAAGAATAACCATATTTAGTTATTATTCTATTGGTAAAAGATATGTATAGCATTTTGGTTGCAGTTTATCCCGGGCTATAAAGCCAGTGTTAGTGCTGGCCAGAAACCAGGGTCAGATGGCAAGATTTGCAAAGCATCCTCCCATCCAAAGGATAGCAGCCGTGGTCATTTGGTTCAGGAGAGAGCTGGATGACGCAGACCTGCAGACAATATGAAAGACTTATTGCCTGGAGATGATTAATGTGTATCTTGTGTGTTTGCTTACTTGTCAGTGTGCCTATGTACTGTTTGCATGCTGAACGCCTACCTCACATCTGTAGCAGTTCTCATGGTAGGAGCGTCCCAGGCATTCAACAGTATAGCTGTCAGTACCGTCTTCTTTGGGAATGATTAGCTGGTTGCAGGCGCTACACATTGGAGCATACTTCCTTCATGGACATAGTTTTTGAGGAAATATTAGGCAAAGCAAGGCAACTTTATTAACAACACCTTTCAAACACAGAGGTAATTCAAATTGCTTTACATGAAGCAAAGAAATGCATAAGAGCAACACTTAAAAGCAGGATAAAAAGGAAAATATGGTAAATTCAAACAGGACAGAAAAATGGATAATGCCATCATTTTAAATTTACATACCTGTAGTAGTCCTGGAGGCAGTAAACTTCTCCAACTTCTCCCTGTGCAAAGCTTTGCTCTCCAATTTGCTGTTTACATGTTGCACAGGTGAAACAAGAAAGGTGGTATACTCGCTCAAGTGCGCGGATCACATGATCTTTGATAACCTCACCGCATGCCCAGCAAAGTTCAAGACTGGCCTGAGGGACACAGAAAGAAAACGTGGTCAATACAATAAACTTCTGTATTAACATATGATACCCACATTTTTGACAGTTTAACCCATTTACTACAAACCATTTGTATTTTTTAATTGTGATTTCCCACTTTCTAAGCAGCCATTGACTTCCATTATTTACAGTACAATGTGAAAAACAACTTGAAGAGACTTGAAACTTAGTTAATATGGACAATCCATCACAATTAACATAATTTCTGCATTTATTTTTAGATTACAGTCAAGCTTGTATTCAATCTCCAGTTGTAATTGCATCAAAGCAGAACAATAACATACATTTTACTTTAACAGCTGAGATTATGTTAACTATGATGGATGGATTTCAAGCAAGTTTCAAGTCTGTGCAAGGTGATTTTCATAATCTAGTGAAATGAATGGAAATAGCAGCCTGAAGGTAAAAAAAACACACACACAATTCAAAAATGTAAAACACTACTGTGAAGTTTTGAAAACAGGTAGTAGTGAAATAAAGTATACACCATTTGAAGATAATAAGTTAAAATATGCAAAAACATTGGTTTGGCCCTTTGAAAGGATTTGCATTTATATTTTCAGCTTTGATAACAGCCTATAGTGGAGGCTGTGTTGACGTTGATCTACCTGGTAGCAGTCTTCACAGAGTGGGATTCCTGCCTTGTTGTAGTACTGTTTACCAGCCAGAGGAATGTGACAAGATCTACACTGGAAGCAACCGTCATGGTAATTCCTGTTTAAGGCCTCTATCACAGGTTCAGAAGGAGCCACGGGCTTCCGACAGAAGCCGCACACCTCTGCATTGTACACAAAGATCAAATGTCAAAATAGGTTATAGTAACACATGCATTATCAAAGAAGAACAGTTAAAAGCCGGAGTAGTAAATGTGTCAATAAGAGATCATGTTACCTTTATTCTTCTCACCCATGTCTTGGTCATTTGTGTGGATCCCTCGGGATTGTTCATTTTGTTTTAACCCACTAGATGGTGTGCTTGTTTCCACCTTAAATGTAAAGCACATTGTTGAAAGCTGAACTTTAAACTGAGACAACTGACAATTTCACATTTGAGTTTGGTCTCAAATGGAGGCAAGAGGGCAAAAGGATGAGGAGTGGCTGTGAACGTTACACGCTGGACTCAGGACTGGCATCACTAATTTGTGGACCTCTTAGTATGTGGATCTCCCAGTATGTTGACATTAAAATTTTTAAAATGTTGCAGACTGACAGAGCAGCTATTGTTATTCCAAACATTCCACCATACATACCAACATCCTTCTTCTGCTTTAAATGAAGATCAGGTTCAAAAAGTCATGCAATTTTTTGCTCTAAAACACTCATCATTTGAAGCTCTTCTAAATCTTAGGACTTTTCCAAGGCTGAAGCAGCATCAAATCAGTCTTCAAAGTCTCTGTATTCAACATTTAAATTAAGAATATATATGAAAACGTGACCTAAATCCGCCCAGAAGTTGTGACATTTTCTCAAACCGGAAAGAAGTTACAAAATTATTGTAAGCCTGCAATTAATTGTGCAGATAAACATAAGAGGTGCCTCTTAAGGAATTAAATAATTGTAAGATTTAAGGTATACAAGTCATATTTATTAAATCCCTTACATAATATAATGAAAAATACAACAATAAATCTTTAAAACATGGGACGCCTTGTGATAGATGCATAGAAAAAGCTAGGCACATAGACCAAGAAAAGAAAAGTCTGTGCTTTCTACACAGAGATGTGGCTATAATGATGGGAACAAAAGTTTCTTATAAAGATATCAACAGCCTGGAAAGTACTCTGTTTGTGAAGGGAAAATCCATACAGTTCATAAAGTGTTTTTGATCATTTACCAACATCTAAAAGACAGCTGCTTTCCCTTCAATAATGTGTTTTGCAGATGATTCTGCAGATGATCTTTATTACCACTGCACAACACTATACGGTATTTGTAAAAGCTGTGGAAAGTTGTAATCTTTGACTATGGGAAAAAAAATTATATGTCTACTTCAAGAGGAATTTATGCTAAAAATGGGAATCAGCAGTAAAACAGTAAACGACAGTGGTAAAGGTGAGGATATGAGTGATGCTAATGTGTTTTAGCAGCATTGCAAGAAAAGTCTGCATACCTCTCTGTTGTAAACTGGCTGCTGGCCTGGGGTCGGAGGGTGGGAGAGAGGTGTTTGGGCAGAGGGAGGTGGTGGAGGTGCTGAATCTTCAGACAGCAATGGTCCCAGAGATGAAGGCAGTACGACAGGAGGAGGAGGAGGAGGAGGGATGAACTCTGTATGACAGGAAAAGACAGACTTATTTTAAATCACCTTGCAGAAAACATGCTTTTTATAAAAGCTGGGTGGTATAAATCCAATTCAAAATTAATATAAAACTCAACCAAAAAAATACAAATAAATAAACATGTACAGTACATATACATACATATGTATGCACATGCATGTTTACACAAATGCACATGCATATACGCATGTATAGAGACCCTCCTCCAAAGACAGAGAAATTATGAAATAGGTAATTTAGGAAAAATAAAGAAATTTAAAAAAAAAAATCATAATAATAAATCAACATATAATAGTAAAATAAGGGGAGAAATTGAAGATGGGGTTATGTCTTTCTGGCTCATGTTTTGCTCTTCATATATAGTCAAACTAAAGTGACAACTGTTCTACTTGTTCCGGAGAAGGAAGACAAATGCGATCAAATTTAGGAAGCAATACAAGAATAACACATTATCTTTTTCAGCCTTACACAGACAGCATCCTGGGTACATCCTGAATCCAGTGAGCGTTAGAGGAGGGATACAAATTCTTCCAATTATTCAATTCAATACAACTTTATTTATTCTTGTAAGGGCAATTGTATGCAGCAGCTCGCCACCCAGATTAACAGATACACACACAGTTAATAGGAAATAAAGACAAAACAATGTTAAACACAAAGTTAAAAACAATGAATGTTGCAAGCTTAAAAACATATTAAGCTATTGAACAATATTAAACCTCTTGCAAAAAAGTTCAGGAAAGCAACTAAATCTTATTTGTATCTAGGTGGACGCGCTGCCTCAGAGAGGATCCTGAAAGAACAACAAGTGATTCAGAACACCAGGTTCAAACATATGATAGAGGTCAGCTGGGCCCTGATGGCACTGATACATTTTGGGTCAACTTCTGAATATATTCTTGTAAACTCTAAGTTTATTCCAGTGCACCTTGTGTACTATTTTGCACTGAATCCAAGAAGAAAAGGTTTTTTTATATGCATACCTGCAGCACCCCTGTCGTTTTTGTCCTCTTGCAGCTTTCCTCTGCTGGGTCCAGGTGGGACAGTTTTGGGACTCTGAGGTTCTGAGGCTCGAGCCGAGTCCCCTGCAAGAGTCCGGCCTTTCTTGTCTACTCTGCTGTAGATCTCAGCAGGCGAGTGGTCCTCTTTTTTCTGTCGGAGGGCGGGGATGCTGTCACTTGGGTTGACTCGTACAGCAGTGTGCTGCTGGTCTCTAGCTGGGGCACTGTGAGCTTGGAGGGTGGGTTGTTGCTGTGTTACAGTGGCTCGGTAGGGAGACGCCAGGGTGATGAAGACCGAGGACACCATCCTTTTTGGTGAAGCTGCTGATGCCATGATTGTCTATAACCCAAATACAGTCTAACAGAAGTACAGAACAATTATTATCTCAACTCAAGAAGGCTTACATTTATTGTTTTATAGTCCTGTTTAAAAGGGTAATCATAAAAACACAGACACACATCACAGACCTCACTTTATCCTTTTAAGCAACAATGAAATATAAGAATAATACATACAAACAGTGAACATGACATTTTATCTCTACCATCTCAATAATGTTTAAGTGTAAACGCCCTCTCAGTCAACTTTGTGGGAGCGCTCACTTTCACTTTAGAGAAGTAAATTCACACACTCAACAGCCCTCATTACCCATAATGAAAGGTTTTAGAGGCAGAAAGCACAAATCTGAATCATCTGTTTCCTTTAAAACCCACTCACACTGGCTGTGAGCTGCCATTACACTACATACCTGGGAGAAACAGTGGTTTGAAGTCTTCTCTCCTTTCTCCTTCCCTGCTTTGTATCTTAACACTTCTGGTTTGTTTCTCTGTTTTCCCTCCTGCAAGCTGCCACTGAGAAGAGAGGACTTAAACTCCGGCAAAGAGGGCGACTATCTACAGAAGGCCACTCCTTTTCCTTCTGTACCTCCCTCCCCAACTCTCGTCCGTCGACCCCTCCTCCTGCTCTGGCTGAATGACAATACCACCTCCCTCCCAACCGTAAAAGGTGAACAGTTAATCTCGGGCAAAGTGCAGTAAAAAACATGACACATCCATCCACTATGAAAACTTGGCAGGCACACACACACACACACACACACACACACACACACACACACACACACACACACACGTACACTGGCATGCATGCACACAGACAGACACACACTCACAAAGAAAAGTCATGCAACAGTTGTGCAATCCAACCAAAAGCACAGTCAGACTTCTTATAAACGCAATATACAGCATCTTAAAGTACCTGATAAGGTTTTCGCCCTTACACAAGACACACAGTCACTTCCCACCTCCTTATCTTTTTGCATGCCAGCAGGATGTGACTGTACCTGCCTTTTCCAGCAAACCTCTATCTCAAACTGTCCTCCTTCTCTCTCCTGTGCAGCTCTGCCTTATTGTTCTGTCAGCTTTATTTTCCCTACCTCCCTCATTGAGTCTGCCTCCTTTTTTCTTCTCCCTCTTTCCTTCTTCCCTTCCCCCACTACATTATATCACTTTAGCCTTGACTCACTATCAGTGTCACATGGCATTGCCTCCGTCTGTGCCTCATTGACATCCAGAGCACCGTTTGGTTATTATTTGTGGTGGACTTCATCAGACCTTCCTGACGAACCTTTTGTGTTGAAAATAAAGGAGCAGCAGCATAACAGTGCAATGAATCAGGGCATTGTGCAAAAGGAGATGTTGGTATATTAGGAGAGGGGGGAACCGTGAGTGATGTCTGTGAGAGCTATGAAAAAGCTGCTTTGTTGTGTTTGCTGCTCTCCACCAGAGTGAGCCTGAGCAATATCAGGTCTGCTGATCAGCAAATATTGTGGTTAGTTTCTGGAGCCAAACCTTGTGAGGTCTACTCCCCTCCAAAGAGTCAAAGGGGAGGAGGATGGAGCGAGAAACCAAATGTTGGATAAAACTTTCCTGCGCAGAGATGAATGTGGGTCAACGTGAAAGAAGAGTGAGGCAGGAATGTGCGAGAGAGAGGGTTAACAGGAGACGGAGATGAGAAAAGTGATGGGGGTCTCTGTTGTTCCAGCTCTGTGGAAAGGAATGCTGCAGTGATGTCACGGCTGCAGGAGGGAGCATGCCTAGTGATGACACAATCCCCAGACCTCTATGCTCCGCCCCCCCAAAAGCCAAAATCCTCATTAAACCCTCTGAACCTCATGCACTGCTTCATGACTTCTCAGTTACGAGTGTCACTATATAGTATAATGTTTACTGAAAATGTTATGGTAATTATTTGGTGGATCTACCAGACGACAATGAAAAGAAAATTAAATGAATGAAGAGAAATTATGGGAAAGGAACAGGAAGAGGAGCAACAATAATTTTGATTCTGACTTCCTAGTTGTAAACATTTTCAGGGTTGGAACAACTACTGGAATGTCCTACTTAAGTAAATACTGTTACTTTACCCAAATATCCCTCAAGTAGCTGAAAATTATGCTAGTAAATGTAAAAGAGAAGCTTTATTTGAAGACTGCTTTGAATAACAGTTAAATACTCCAGCAGTTCAGTATTGCACTGTCATAAAGTTGGAGCAGACAGAATAAAAAGAAAATAGGGAAAAATACCCTGACTTTTTGTCCCTGCTAAGGGTCAAGCTCCAAAAAACACTGGATCCAAATTTCCCATGATGCAACCGAATATTGTCTTTCATTAGATCTCCCCTCTGCCTCCAATATGCCCTCTTCTTTAAAACCACACACTTCCAGTTTGTAACGCAGGCTTTCTGCTAAACATGTGAAGTCTCACACCTAAGCTGATAACCCTGATGACATCACTATGACATCATCAGAGTTCCCTGCAGAGCCACAGAGGACATTGTGTAAAATTGGTGGAGTGCACCTTTAATTAGTGACATACTGTATGGTCACTGTCAGTGGCCCAATGCATGATATTTTATTTTATTTTAAAATGAACAATCCCTCTACAATTCATCGACACCTTTCAAAGTAGCAACTGTTCATACTTCATAAAGAGATCTCAATGAGTAACTAATGAGTTAAATTAAGTTCAAAGTGAATTTGACAGGTATAGTATAATATATAGGTAAAGTATGACTGGACCATAGTAGCAGAATTGTAGGCCACTGTGATTCTCGGCTTTCCAAAAAATATTTGAGTAAAATATCTGATAAAAATTGATTCAAGCCAAAGTAGAATTAATATACAAAGAGTACATCAAAAAGCTTCTCAATTACCGCAATTAGTGCTTGTAATTCATATTTTCTACCTGACCATACGGAAGACTGGTATACATATTTTAAAACATATTTTTGACAAGCCCTCATCCTCTGCTGGTGGAATCTATTTGCACTTTCTAGCTCATCTGTATTCTACTCTATGACGTTTTAAAACTCTTCCAGCTTGAGATGTTGTATTACTAGAGAAAATCAATCATTAATACAAAACATTTAATATGCAGTTTTCCACTCCTTTTTCATTTTTCATGTATTTGTCTTCCATTAAATGAAGCATTACAGTGCACCATTATAAAAAAATAACCTCTCCAATGAATCATAATTGCTGAAGCTCCCAATATTCCAGTTAAAACTGTGAAGAAATCAGCAGTTGCTATATCACATATGAAGAGTTACAAATTTTATTATGTTTAAAACAGCCATGAGACATTAGAAACCATGAGTACAACATTTATACCATCAAGAATAATACTGAATATGAGTATATCTTGGCATTTGAGGTAGTCACTTGTATTGGAGGTAGACTTGAGGTTTACCATCATCTGCCATTAGATGATGTTTTGGTTGTGTGTTCTCTTGTTCTGTGACTGGAGCTTTGTTCACGTTTGCTCAAGGTGGTGTCTTCCTCCTAAAAATGAAGAATGACAATTTGAGTCATGTCATTTTTACATTTGTTAACATGATTGACAAATAAGTTAATAAATACAGCAATAGTTGTGTTGTAGAAGTAACTGCTTGTGCAAAAAAAGGGAAGCATAAAATATACTGGTAAAATCACAGTTTTTGAGTTTCACACAGACCTTTAACACGACCTGTAGCAGGTCCTGAGAGGGCAGCAGGCAGGCAGCTTCTCCCAGGAAAGTGATGAGGACGTGGAGGACATCAGACCACTGACCCACCGTCAGCATGAGCACCAGCAGGGCTCCCAGCCGCAGCACTACAGTGTGCAACAGTGCCTCTGCACCAGTCCGCCGATGCTGACCCTCTGTGTGAAATATAAAAAAGTTACACTAGAGACAATGGCAAGAGTCCAAAAGGAGCCTTTTCATTCCCCCAAAGAGTTGCCCTGATCATCACCTTGAACATAGACTACCAGCATAGTGTAGCACAGTGTGAGTGGAGTCCAAAGCTTGAGAGCATCCTTCTGGGAGAGGAAGTGGTCATAAACCGTAGCGGTGGAGGCCACAGTTGCTAGAGTGAAAGCCAAGACAACCACTCTTTGCAGTGAAGCGAGTATGGTGTGTCCAGAGGTCAGGAGGGTGATGCACTTCCCACAGTAACGCTCTGTGCTATGCAGCGGGTAGAGTCTGGCCACATGGCTCCACAGACTGCTGCAGTAGCCTGCCAGTCCCCAGCTGAGTGCAGCAGCCAGAAACAAGCTGAGGGAACTGTGTGGAGCCCCCTGATGGAGGAAGACCAGAGTACAGGTGAGGCCGCAACCCAGGGAAAACTGGCACTGGATCAGGAGCAGCTCCAGGCCTCTGCCATCAGCATCCTGAATTAAGATAGATTGGGTGGATAAAAGTGGGTCAGTTCAGTATTAGAAAGATCTATACACAATGAACACAAGAACAAACTGAAAGTACGCTCTGATGAAGATGTAAAACAAGCTAAAAGGAACTCACCAGTCCCGCTGATGCCCAGGCAGAAACAGCTCTGAGGGAAAACTCCAGGACTATCAGAGAGGAAACCCGTGAGCCGACCAGAGACAGGAGGACAGTCAGGGACCAGAACTGGACTATGGTTCTCCAGTTCCTTCTCAGTGGACTGCCTGGTGAGGATGACCTCTGTTTGCTTTCAGTTTCATTTTCAGAGTCACTGTTTGGAGAGACATTTAAATAATTTAATAATGCACTCGAAAATGTGTGACATTCTTCCTTTTCTTTTCCAAGAATAAACTCACCTGCATGTTTGACTGAAGTAGTAAACTCTCATCAGATTGCACAGCACTGATACTCCACATGCACCAACAAGACCTTTAAAACACAGATGACAACACAACCAAAAATTAAGTTTGTAAAGAAACTACTTGAATGCAGACGTATTATAAGTGGTCACTCAGTCAGTGGGGACACCAACCAGCTGGGCGGACTTGACATGCTCTAAGAACGGTTGCCAAATTTTTGCAAATTTTACATTAGTGCCATGAAGGGAGTGTTTAATCTTCTCTAATTTCACAAAGGATAGGGCATCCTTTATCCAATGGATGTGAGAGGGGGGATGACTATTCCAGTGCATCAGAATAACACAACCTGCAAGTAATGTAAGAAAAGCTACAAGTTCAGTGAAGTATGACGGCAGTGGATGGTCAGTGTGTAAAGCACCCAACAGGCCAACTAAGTGTGAGGGGTGGATATTAGCAGATGTGCTGGTAGAGAGTGAGTCAAAGACAGATGGGCAGGTCCAAAACATGTGGGTGAGATTAGCTGGTCCTAGTGACATTTATCACAATTAGGGTCAGTGCCAAGATAAATGCAAGCCAGTTTGCTTTTAGAACAGTGGACTCTATGAACTACTTTACATTGTAAGACTCTATGATGGGCACAAATAGATTACGTGTGGACATGTTTCAAAACTGACTGCCAAACCACCCATTTCTTTGGTTTTTTGTAGAATGCTTTTACGATTTTTTTTTTGTTCCATACAAACTGAGAAATAGAGCTATCAAGTGAATGGAAAGATGTTTTTTGGAATGAAACCAGGCATGCATTGAAAGAGATGCAGAAATTTGGGAAGCACATTCATTTTTACACAATTTATCCTGCTAGCCAGAGATAGAGGTAAAAGATACCAACAGTGGAAGTCTTCAGCCAGTTGGGCAGGCAAAGGCGAGAAATTATATTTAAACAAATCTGAATAGTTCATGGTTACACAGATGCACAATCTTCCTTCTGTCCAAAAATGTATTTAAACGTTTATCTGAAGCTAATATGAAGCTTTAGCCATCCAATTAGTCAAATCAAATAGATATCTTTCAATGTTACTGTCTTTTCAGTGCCAAAACCCCTCTTTTTTTTTGCTATACTCCCTGCAGCTCAACAAGGAAACACTGTCTGTCAAGACACAAAGAGGGATTTTGTCACTAAAAAGACTGTACATGTGGAAGATATCTACTTTATTTAACTAACTCAGATGACTGAAGCCTCATATTATCTTCAGATTGACTTTTAAATACATTTTTTGCACAAAATGAGGACCGTAGGTTTATTCCCCCATCACTTACAATGTAAATGCATTTGGATCTTCTAATAGTCAGTATGAACAGGAGGAATGATTATAGCAAGTAAAACCTGTTTCAATGTTCATTTGGGTACCTGACAATTGTTCTAAGGCTTGAAAAATTGTGAACCTATCCTTTAAACTCACCTTGAAAAAAGCAGTCAACTGGATTTGAATCAAACGGCATCCACTCAGAAGTTCCCAGGATCCAGGAGAACGGGAGAAACATTTTTATGTTTTCCTTGTAATATCCCAACAAGGACACTCACAAAAAGAGTGCTATGATCTCTCATCTGTTTATGTTGAATTCCTGTGAGCCAAAACTAACTTGGTAAAGATTTCAAGTTGCCTTTGTTTCTTCCTGCTGATCAGTTCTGAGTGCGCTGCATGGTTAAGTTCCAAAGGTCAAATGTGATTTAACTGTGGTTGTTAGTCTAATCATTTCCTGATGAAAGAGGCTGAAAGTCCTCTCAAAAAAAGATGATTAGCCTTACAATCAGATATCTTTTAACTGGGTCAAAATAAAACCACACTTTGCTTACAATGTCACGTAGATATCACATATTTCAAAAATGAAGCAATACAAAGGATACAAAAGCACATTTATTTATTGCATTTTATACAAAATTGTCTTTATTATTATTATTATTGATTGCTGTCCAAAGGCATGAAATACCCGTAGGATTTCTGTAATACATCAAATGGCCCTGTTCTTGGCATTAGGTACCAGTAGTTCAAATGTCAGTAAATAAAAACATTCCCATCACGTATCTTTCTTCACATATAACAGACAAGGCAACTAGAATTATTAATTTAACTGTGAAACATAACAGCAGCCACACTGGACTATACACATGGAATACAGAGCTTATGTTTTAATAATCTGGACTTGATCTTCATGTCATTAGTACTTCACTGATATCCTTACAAGCCATATACGTTCCACTTCTGTCATTTCACTTCTGCTTCAAGCTGACATACAAAAGCCCAAAAGATTGCTTGTAAATTCATTTGAGGTATTAAGGTAAAACCTGATACTTCTTCAGCAACTTTAATGCATTTGAGAAATTTGATGGGAACTCCTCAAAATATTTCTTGGAGTGTGTGCAATGCATGTTCGTCCTTCATCCATTCATTGGTACATCCTGTCAAGTACTTCAATGTTCATCCATCTTCTGCACTGCAACAAAAATAGTTTGTACTGCTGGAGAGTCTGTCCTTGAGCAAGACTTTCTTCCTGGGATTTGCTTAAAGGAATAGTTCAACATTTTGGGAAATAAGCTTATTTGCTTTCTGGCAGAGAGTTAGATGAGAAGATCAATGCCACTTTCATCACGGTGAGTGGTATCAATCTTCTCATCTAACTCTTGGCAAGAAAGAAAAAGAGCATTTCCCAAAATGTCAAACCTTAGCATTAAATTCAGTGTTTCATCAATTGATGGACCGCTTAGATAGTTACAACTGAGTCCAGTCAATCCTGTGCAGGCATTTGGAGTGATTTAGCTCCTTCCCTGGCTCTGGCGGTCCCTCACAGTCTGTTGTCTCATCAGATCCCAGAACAGCATGCTGAGCACTGTGTGTGGGGCCAAGCGCAGAAACACGGGGCCCATGCCTTTATACAACCCCACCAGGCCCTCAGATTGGCACACCTTTAGCATGCAATCTGAAAATCCATGGTACAGGCGTCCCTAAAGGGCAGATAAAGAAAAACAGTAAGTCTCCAGAGCTTTCGTCTTAGCATTGTATGCATTTAGTGGGAAAACTTGATCCCACAACACAATTTTTGTGTCATTATTGAGTGCAAGGACCATTTTATCACTTAAACTCACCCTGCGAAACTCATCCACCGGCTGGTTGTAGAGCCGTGTACTGATGACATCAAATGGCGTCATGGTGATCGCCACAGCGACTCCGCTGATCATGGCAGCTATCAAAGCCGTGAGCCAGCTGCTTGGAGTAAACCACTGCAAGAACACAAAGACACTGAGGATTAACTCAAGTTTGACGTGTGGCTGACGGCGTGACAGCAGCTGTTCGGTCTCATGTGCTACAAAAATGCAGGCTCTTTATCACATCTACCTGGGAATGTGACACCCAGTCCTTGGCCGAGGTGAAGGTTGCCAGTTGAGCAGCTGATCCTACCATGACTCGAGGCACAGCCCCGTTCACTCCCCTCCAAAGGCCAATTAAACCCTCTCTTCTATAGATGGTAACAAAGGCATCGAACACTCCCTGAAATGGAAGAAAACAATGACGTTGGTGTGCTGGAAGTAGCAGATAATAGCATTTAATACTGTTATGTTCCTCTATTATGTGGCAGTAGTAGCACAGAGCAATAGAAATGTGTTTTTCTTATTTCTTAGTAATTTCCTGTTGTATTAAAAGCCTTTTTCATGCATAGAACCACAAGTCATACTAGTGAAAAGTAGTCTGCTTAAAACATAACTTTAATCCTCTTGAATTAATTATAAATGTGTATTGATCAGGCCACATAATCTGCACTTTCTGATTTTGTATTTATCCACTGATTTATTGTGTAAATGAGACACCTACATGGATGATGATGATTGGTCTTACCAGATGGTTGTGCTGGTGGCCTACTGCTATGGCTGCCACAGTTTGAGCCTGCAGATGAGTCTTCACCTATGAAGGAAATGCAGCACAGTTATTGCGCATTCAGTTTTATACACCAGACTTCAGCAGATACACTGTGCCGAAAATTAATCCTATTACAGAGAAAACCAGACTAAATCGGATAATCTCTGAGTCAGATGCCAGGATGAGTTATGTAACAGTTACAGGTAACTCTGTTAATGTTCAACCAGGTATGAATTACTTAACACTTTGTTCTGCCAGGAACTGGTCTGACAAATTCCTCCGCAATTAATTTGCACCATATCTTGACCGTCAAACTGTTGAAACAATTTTATCACGCCTCTCTGCCTGATGTCATGCAGCGTCAATAAAATAACCTTCATACCCTTATTCCTTCATTCACTGACGACAGCACGCAGAGAGGGGCTGCAAGATTCTGTGTATTTTTAGTAGCAGTGGGTAGGTTGAAGCTACGTGCAGGGTATATTTAGTGACCTAGATATAGACAAACATGTCAACACAGAATATTATCTTTCCGTGGTGCAAAAGGTTAGATGGCTTATAAGTATTGGCTGACAGCTGAGGCAGAAAAACAACAACACTACTGTGGTCGTATACGAGGGGACATGCAGAGGACGTTCATAAAAATGTGCAATAAATCAAGGACAGTGGCCCTTGAGGCTAGTGTGGATGTCAAAATGTACAGTACATTGTGAGTGCTTTCAAGGATAGGTTCACAATTTTTCAAGTCTGTCTTAAGACAAGTCAGGTGTCCACATGAATATTGAAACAGCTTTTGCGCGCTGTAATCATTCCTCCTTAATACTGGCCTTTTAAAGATCCTTTCTTAACATGCTTTCAATGTAAGTGATGGGGGACTAAATACACAGCCCTCAGTTTGTGTAAAAAATGTATTTTAAAAAGTTTATCTGAAGCTAATATGAGATTTCAGCAGTGTAAATTATTCAAATCAAGTGGATATTTTTCAAAGTTACTATCTTCTTAGTGCTACTGTTACTGTTCCTCCATAGTAGCTCAACAGGGAACAGCATCCAGGGAAACGAAAAGAGGGAATTTGGCACTAAAAAGACTAACTTTGAAAGATATCCACTTGATTTGATTAACTCAGACTGCTGATGCCTCATATTAGCCTCAGATAAACTTCTGAATACATTTTTTACACAAAAGAGGACTGTGGACTTTGTCCCTCATCACTGACATTTAAATGAGATTAGGAAGTGATCTTTAAACATCCAATATGAACATGATAAATGATCACAGCAAGAAAAACCTCTTTCAGTATTCATATGAGCACCTGACTGTTGTTTTCAGACAGACTCGAAAAATTGTGAACATACCCTTTAAATCTGGCATGGTTTCATGGATGTACATTAAATCTGTATCAATTTTGAAAAACAAAGCAGATTGGGACCTGAATGTGGACAACATTGGGTTCAGGTTCTGACTCAGTTTAAGATCAACACTTCTGTGACTAACCTGAATCTGTCTTCCACACCCTTGAAATGGTACGTTACCTCGAAAGACCTCACGCTGGATTAAAATAGATTTAGGACATTTAAGACGTCTTTGAAATGGAGCTGATGTGCCTTCATGTCTGTGTTTGTGTCGATTTACAGTACTGCTGTTCAGGACTAATGATGACGGTACTGATCGCTTAATGTTTTGTTAGATTTAAGAGTAACATCTATGCAATGTTAAGTTTGAATTGGAATTTAATTAAAGTGCGACGCTCGTTTATTTCCTTTAGTAGCGCAAAACTTAACTGTTCATGTAGAAATGTCCAACTGTACCACACAAAAGTCCGATAGTGACTAATCTGAATGAACTCTTCTTGCTTTACATTGTTGTACAAACCTTCTGCTGTACTATAACTTTAAGATGCTGTCAGTCACTAATCTGTTTACAAAGGTTGACATCTGTATTATGTTGCTATGCATTACTACTTCAAGGAAGATGACCTAACTGGTTTGTCATCCAGGATACAGATTAACAGTGAAAACATCTGTTTCTGTACATACTGTACATGTGTGTACATTATCTATTCAAAAACAGCTCCATTTGCATGAAAATAGTGTTACACTGAAAGCTTTTGCATAATATATCAATGGCTTGCCTCAGAAGACAATTACCCATATCATCTTTCCACAGTAGCTTGTTTTATGTCGATTGTGTGGCTGTCATTATTTGACAGTGTAACCCAATACAGTGTTTTACTCTCAATGGTACATAGGGTTCCAATTACCAATTACATTTACTTTTTGACCTATTGGGCTCACACACAAACACACACACACACACACACACACACACACACACACACACACACACACACACACACACACACACACACACCATCATAACAACATAATGGTTGGCATCTCGTGCAGAATTAGAGGATCATACTCCATTTGACATTATGCCCAAACAGTAACATCTACAGCATATATCCTGAATGCAGTATTAAGTTATGACACAAAACACACAAATCTCATACTTGCGACTGTAATCTTTGAACACAATATGAATAAATGTACCTACATGTGCCTTGCAACACGTACTGATTAAATCAAGAAGACCTATAGAGCAGTGGTTCCCGACCTGGCAGTCAGGAATCCCTCAAAGGACATTTCAAAAAAATGTCAGGAGCCACTGATATAAAGGATGCAATAGCAACTTACTAGGTAGGCAGGAGAGGCAATGAAGGCACCAAGCGCTCCGGCCCCTGCCCCTGACAGAAGACTCCCCCCGTGGAACGAGGTGATACCCAGAGCTTCACAGTAGGAGTAGGAGCCCAGCCTCACACCGTTCATCACACCCTGGTAAATCAGCCCGACTGAGAGCCCCTTCTGCAGGCCCCGAAGCCCGTCTGTGCGGCCCACCACCCACAGGGCCTGGAGGACTCCACGGTAGTGTCTCTGGTAGGAGCCCCGTGCAAGCAGCTCTCCCTGGAGCTGCAGACGGGTCTTCACAACCTCCAAAGGATTGGTGAACACGCAGGCTGCGCAGCAGGCAAGGGCACCCAGGGCGAAGTCCAGAGGAGGCCAGACAGCTGGAGGGGGAGGAGAGGGTCCGAAAACGCTGTGAGGTACAGTGGACACAGTGGACGCCATCCTCTGGGAAGGCTGGGCACCAAATACAGACTCGTTGGGTGAAGTTTTCAGCAGCTGTGTGCTGGTCATCCCTGAGAAGTGATCTTCACAGTTTGTCCCTTTAGTCCTTGTGATAACTTTGTCCCCCTTGTTGTTTGTTAGGGAACAGGAGAGTTTTGTACCTACAGAACGGTTGAGTCAGAGACAAATACTATCAAGTTCTGTGATACGTCATTTAATATCTGCCTTGCATGTGTCTGACAAGACACTGCAGGTCACTGCGTCACTCTGGCGTCCTTCTGTAGTGACTTTCGTTAGCTTCCTTGGCTGTCAGTCTGATCACAAGAGGCACCATCTGTAAGAGAATTTAAGTGAGCACTTTTATCAGGAAGAAAGGTGGTGTGCAGTCCTGTAGAAATGGAAACATTCAGGTTTTATTTCATGACAGGTATATTTTAAAAAACTATCAGAAAACATTTCCTGCTGTTTAACTCTCTAAAGTTGCACCATGTTGACATTCAACAATACTACATCTGAAAATGCAAAAACAGATAAAGAAGGGCTTTTAAAATGACAAACTCATACATTAAGAGATGCTTCTCAATGAGCGATCTCACACACAACATCACCTGATACGGGACAAGTCTCACACACACACACACACACACACACACACCCCACTCCAGTCAAATTAATTCGAACCAACACACAACTACACAAACAAGAACATTACAGCTACCACAGACAAACACACTCACATAGAGAACTCCCCTCGTGTGTCTTTCACACAGTTGTCTACTTCATTCAGAAACTCACTCACAGTGTTTTGAGATCCTGTTCAGCTCCATTCTTCCTCTCTCCCCCATCATTGTAAACATGTGTCCTCAGCATATTCATTGTCAATGTCTCCTCCCACTGCCTCAGGCCAGAACCAATACAGATCTAGTCCAGTTTGCCACCTCCCCATATCCCTGAGTCTGCGCCAATCAAATGGCTCTGCTCTAAACTGCCCCTGCTTTGGTCCTATAGGATCTCTCTGGGTAAAAGGTTATTGTTGGACAGAGGGGGGTGGAGTGTCTCGGGGAAAAGGGAGGCAAGGATCTGACTGGTATAGGTTCTGAAATCTGCCAAATATAGTATGGATCATCTCACAACCAAAACAAACAAACCTATGCTTTATATCCACTTAGCATTATATATATTAAATAGAAAAAATCTGATAGGAACATTTGTTTCAGAAAACTTTTGAGCATAAAAGTGAATTTTGTTTACAGAAAATAATTAAAATGGTTTATCTTCATCTAAATTCTTAAATGACCAGAAGCATTTGTTCTGAAATGTTTGTGTTATAAATTCAATTTGTAAGTAATTATGTTACTTGCAGCTAAAATGATTCACCTACAATGACGTGTTCATTTCTTCTTGTCATGTGCACAAGAGCCACTAGACGGTGCTCTTCTACAGCAAGTACAACAACTCCAAACACCATCAACTTCAAACGCTCCTGCATGCATAAATTAAATGCCACAAGTTGAGGCTAAAAGTTAATAATGGGACTTGTTCTGTCATCAATCATATTACATGATCTTGTTCTGCCCAGTTATGGAATTGTAGATGTTCATGTGTTTCTTTGTTTCTGAACACTTTAAAGACTTTTGATGGAAGCAAAGGCTTCAACAATTTGAATCGTAAAAGCAACTGACCACCTAATTGTGAAAATTTAATCCTCACTTAAGACTTAATATGTCAATACAACAGTATTTATAGCACTGACATATTTTTTTCTTTGTTTGTTGCAAAATGACTTCTGACTTTGAAACTGATTTTTTAGTTTTTGTTTGTTTTCTCAAATTCAGACAGAAAATTTAAGTGTCCAATATTTAAAAATAAATATTCAAGTTGTTGAAGTAGTTTAATTTTTGGATCTCATCATTTAAGTGGAGTAAAAAAAAAAATCAAGGTGCTTAAGTTGGACTGGTTCAATTTAAGACACCGAAATTTGAACATCTACCAATAATAATAAAGCTGTCAGACTTCTTTCCTATTAGTTAATGTTCTGTCAGTCATTGTATTTTTAGATGCAAAAAGTTGTAATTTTTTGAGTAATGGACACTTTAATTTTCAACATGAAGTATTGAGTAATGATAAAATAAATTTTTTTCAGTGGCTTATAAAATTTAAATTGTTATGGCGCTTCTTTGCTTCCATATCTTTTGTCTACGTTGGCTTACAAGATGGGAAATTTCAATATCTACAATACCATGGCAACTAAGAAAACTCCAATCTGCTGATGAAGATCGTGTGAAACTGCTGAAAGCTCCAGAACAGCTACTACCGGACCTTGTATTGAGATTGTTTTGTGAACAATGTTTGACAGAAAACAAACACGCAAAGCAGAAATTTTAAGACTGTAACAGAGGAGACATGGAGGCCTTTATTGTTTAACTATGTTTATAGTACAGTGCCACATCTCTCACCCACCGTGGCCCCCGACACACATTAGTCAACAACTTTTAACCACCACCGTGCACACACATACACACACACACTCACACTGTTTTCACTGCAGGCTTAAAGAGTGATACCAAAAGCAAGTGAAGCATCAACCATTTCTGTGGACAGCATCCGTTGTCAAGAGTTCAGAAGAGGATGACAAAGAAAAACTGAAATGTTACTTTCTGGTTGATCAACTTTTTGGGAACAACAAAACAATGTCCTGTTATCTTGAATCACTGAAGTAAAAAAAAAAACAAAAAAAATCCACACACACACACACACACAGTCAAGACTCTCATTCGACCAAATGCTTTTATCAAAGTGTAGTTAGTGTTTTATTTTGAATTCTTGCAGAAGGGAGAATAGTGAAGTTCTGAAGTGGAACATCAAACAATGATTATGTTCTTTCCCAATAATCCTTCCTATAGGAAAAAGGCCTTGTGTGTCGATTCCCTTGTGTGGTCACAGGGTGGAACGTCTGTCTTCCCTATCCCGCCTAGAGCTGCATTACCTTTTCGCGCGAACAAAGTACAAGGCGTTGGTTTTAGGGTAGTACTTCACATTCTGTTTTTTGTCCATGAGGCCCCCAAAAATGATGAGCTCTCCCCTGCCCTGTACCACGGTGTGAAGGCTGGTCTCCGGTGGCCCCGTGACTGCAGCGGGAGTCCCGTTCCCGTAAACTCTCCAGGACACCACGCCAGCGGATTTGGCCCGTGACACATCCAACACGTACATCTGCATGGGCTTGCAGTTGAGCGACTGGTACAGAGGTTTCCCTACGTTCAGGCTCTGAGGGGGGTGATGGCCGAGACGCCGTGCAATAGGAGGGATAGCGTGTCCGTCAGCTCCAACAGCCTGCGGAGGGCTGGAGGACGATGACGGAGGGGTACCAGGAGGACCTACTCCTCCTCCACCACTTCCTCCTCCAGGAGAAGCTCCCTGTGTCTGAAGGGAAGACGATGATGATGAAGACGGTAAAGATGAGGAAGATTTGTTTTTCACTGCCTCCAGACCTCGTCGTAAGGCAGCGGGGGACACTCCTCCTGGGGGAGTGCACGGGGAACCTGCAGGAGGTGTATGCAGGCCATTAGTGCTGGGCACCTCAGGGTGGTGAGCGGCCGTAGAGGGAGACTCCCAGCCATAGTCTGTGGAGGCGGGCGGGTGAGGGCGAGAGGGTGGAGACGCAGCCTGAGCTGGGCTGGTCCGGGGTGAGGGGGAGGATCCATTTAATAACGGGGGCAGTGGAGGAAGAGGAGGGCTGTCAGGGCCTTGTGAAGGAGAGGGCTGTTGGGATGAGGATGGGCTCCCATCTCTGGCACTTCCTCTCGCTGAAGGTCGGGGTCTCAATGTGCCCCATCGACCGTTTACACACGGAGCCTCTTCAACAGCTCCCAGGACAACACCGGCGGCCCCGCTCCGAACAGGAGACTGAGAGCGCAGGGAAGGCGGTTCAGGGCCCAGAGGGGCAGGTGTGGCACTTATTGGGGAGGGACGAGAGTTAAGACTCGGGCTGAGCGGTGCACGGCCAGACGGAGCCTGTGAGAAAACCACCACACACTGGCCCACCTTGAGGGAAAGTTGAACAAGATGATTAATAAAAAAAGACACAGTCACTGATTTAATAATTACACACACATGTAGATTAAGACCAACAGCTAAGACACAAACTTACTCTACAAGCTGGGTGACACCAAAGCTCTGGAGCTCCATGGTCCTCATTTTCCACCTGCAGCTGCTGCCACCTCCATGGTGGCGCATCCATGTGAAGCAGCCAGGCATCCTTGAGGAGCTTTAAAGGACAAGACAAACAGGATAAATCAAAACTGCAGTCAATTGTGGTCACATGACACCTTTGCTACAGGAGGAGATACAGATATATTCTGATACTGGAATAAAGTAAAACAAACTTACTGCATTAGGGCCTCCACAGCCTCCCAAGATGAGCAATGTCTGATCGTCAATCACAATCTATCAGGAAAACATTAAAAGAAAAGGTACCATTTAAAAGGTATAACATGTAATTATTCCACATTAAAATGTCTAAAAACAACTAGACCTATGTTATATATTTTGTTGAGTTGTGTACTTAGATTATCCCAAATGTTTCCAACAACTTTCAAACCCAGAGAAATCTGCAATTTAACGACTATTTCATTTGGTCACATGTCAATGGTGTCATACCTCCTCTACCAAAGAGTAAACATGCACAAAATGCATATGGCGGCGCTGTGTTTGTCCGCTACAATGGTGTCTACCAAAGAGTAACTTACACACATACAAGATAATACATCAGCGTTGTGGTTGTTCCACAGAAACTGTTATAAATTGACTTTTATTCAGTTTTAAGCCACATTTTCATGATAAATTTAGGTCGCTTTTAACTATATCTTTTAGCTGGAAGAAGGATTTTATTCATTGGATGTCTGGATCTTAAGTTATCAGAGAAAAAAACTGGGCAAACGTTAGCAGCAGCTCAGCTAACAGCCCTTCCAGGAAGTCCGGTGGTCACCAAACATCGTCGGAGAAATATTGATTTTTTTAGGTGAAACAGCTTAAATTAGTATTTTAACGATTTTAATCTACATATACGTTTGTTTCTGGAGAGAAGGAGACCTCTGCGGATAATTCGGCTCCCGGGAGAAACCGGCTGAATGTCTGGATCTAAAGTTATACGAGAAATTAAAGTGAAATTACATATTGTGCATTTAATCTTATATAAGAGTTAATCAGGGGGCTTCTGGCACAACTTCATTGAGTGCATGGAAAAAGGAAAGCGGTCTCAAAGGGTCAAAACTCCAGAAAGTACAACTTCATTGTCACATCTAAAAATCAAAAAAAATTGCAATGAGCAATAAAATTATCTAAGATTGTCAAAAAAAGAGAATGGATTATTCTGTCTAACTTAAATGTTGAAGCATTCTTACTTGTGACTGGCCTCCTCGCGGATGTGGGGATGGTCCAGATATGGGTGGTTTGGACCAGGACCATTGCTCCAGATCCAGAACCCAGACCTCATTACTCCTGATCAGAACCAACAGAGAGAACAACATGATGAGGTGTGAGAGCCAAACTCATGAATACACTTAATTAACTGCAGTATGTAGGGCTGGGTGATTAAGCTTTATTTTCAATCATGATTTTGGCTTCCAACGATTATGAAAACAAGATAATCAAAATAAAACTACTATTGTGCCGCATTCTGTTTCACAATGATGCTCTTGTTTTGTCTTGTGTTATAAACCCAGTGCAACCCTTTCCTTTAAAGGGGTGCTTTATCACCCCTCCCAGTCCAAATTCACCCTCACTGGGAATCCACATAGTAAGCATACTCTATCCGTTCAATCCACACCAACTCCAACCTGAGTTCAGTGTTTCTGTCAACAGAAACAGCCGCCTGTTAGCAGCAGCTCCTGGGGAGCTGAGAGGACCCTAGAGGACCCTAACCCCACCCACCGTAGCGAGTGAGGGGAATCTGTCTGTAATGAAACCGGCAGCTCACAGGCAGACTGGGAGCCTTGATAAATCAACATAGATAAGTTAATAAGTTCAAAACACATATACAGCGGGATATTTGTGTGATTTAAACAGCTGTCTGTGCAGATTACGCTTCACTAAATCCAACAGAAATAGACTGGGACCTTAAAAAACACTCGTGCATCTTGGAGTCTGTGTAGATTGATACATTTCATAAAATTAAAGCGTATCTGTTTTAGTCAATGAGTAATCATGTTAAATAACCTTGATCTCAGTATTGACCGAAAATAATTATGATTTTTGCCATAATCAAGCAACCCTAACAGTATGTAAGACTTACAGCTGAAATCTGTGAGGTTTTTTAATTAAATATCATTACATCCATACATTCTGTATGGTGGATTTTGGTTAACTATTACAGTGGGCCAAGAGTCTCTCCATTGTGTATTATTGAGAAATGTTGATTGGATTTTGTCAGGTTCCACCTTTCCAGGTGACGTGTTGATGTGTTTTAACTTCATCTTCTTAGTAAATGATACACTCGCTATCACCTGACACCTGATAGGTCAATGACATGTTTACTGCATACTGACGAGGTGAAACACAGCGCTATGCTTTGTCATCTTTGCTTCTATAAATGCTGTTCGGTTGTTGTATAACATGTAATCAAATACAAGTAAGACATGCATACATTTGACGTGCTCCTAATGATCCCCCAAACACCACCATGGTGTTTCCAATTACAGACGACGAGTGGCCAGCCATAGGTGGAGGTCCATGTGTTGTTACTATACAGTTCCACCTGGGACAACAGAAGAATATATGAATCACACTTAGAGAGAAAAAGCAAATAATAATGAAGAGTTAAACTGTACTAAGTCTCAACTTGTTCATCACTTGTCACTTTAACTCTTGAGGTCTCTCTCACCAGTTCTTTGAAGGAGAGTAGGTGTGGATTTCATCAAAAAACCTTTCTGGTTGGTGCAGTGGATAAGGGCTGGGGCGAGTCCATCCCCCAAACAGCACTAACAGATCTTTGTGCATCACTAGAGTTGCTCCAGCTTTAGGCGATGGATAAGAGCCTGAAAGAGAAGAGAGCAAAGATGTAACTATTTCAAATGCATATATCTATGTTTAAATCTATAACTGAATGTACCCCAAAATATTTTAGTGGAGTAAAATTTTACGAATGATACCAATCAAGACTTTTTTTGTCAACTCCTACTTAATTCTTTAAGTGAAAATGGCTAAAAAAGAAATGGAAAACATGACACACATTAATACTAGGCAGTGCTTTTTCAACTTCAGCTCACATATAAGTGATAAAAATATTTTATTTTAAAAAATGACAGGGACATTAGTTTTATGCCCTAGACCAATCCTATCCCAGTAATGCTCTTTACAGAGGTGACATACAGAGCGTTCTACCACTTAATCCCTGGCGTGCAATTTCATAAAAGGTACAATAAGCTCTAAAGTTTACAGCAATAAAATGCATCAGCCAAATCATTTCACTAAAATCTTGTTTTTTATTGCCACCTCCTTAAATACTGTGTACTGCGCCCTCACACAGTTCCCCTTACATAATCCCAATGTGTTGTTACTTTTTTACCCGAGTCACAGATCGTAAAAAGAGCAATGATTCCTCTTTCCCGTTGGCTTTTAAGACTCGTAACATACTCATACCTGAGGCTAAAGGGCGGATCCACTCCTTGCTGTTGAGGTCAAGTCTCCATAGATCATTGAAGGCAGCATTGCAGCTACTCTGAGTGCAACCCCCAAACACATACATGGACTGGTTTGAGTCATAATAACATGCACCTGAAATCCAAAATAGTAAAATTCAACAATCAATAGGAAGCAAAGACTATTATTACACAGTAGTAGAAACACAGAAACTTGCAGATGTTAAAAATAATAGAGATGAAGGAGCTGATGATTATTTATGTATGCAACACAAGGTGCATCAGCTGAAGCGTTCTATTTTTACTTGCTGGCTATGCATCCTTTATTTGAAGATAATAAGCAACTTCATTAGTTTATTGAAGAAAAAGTGGTTTTATTAAAAACTATATCTTGTGTAACTCATTTTGACATGAAGTATTGTAAAGCAGCAGCAGATACTGACTGTGTGAAAAGCGCTGAGTGATAGGTGTTCCTGGATATGGGTATGTTCGGCTTTCCCACTGGATATTTCCCTCCTGGACAGCTCTCAAGAAACCGTGGTAGCACTGATAAGCAACACCTAGTTCAGAGAAAATATTCGTAAGCAACAGGAGCACAAAAACTTCAAAGTGAACTACAAGTGCATTTGAATGAATGTGTACTTGTTAAACTTTAATTCTCAGGTATTTTTAAACATTGGTTCACTGCTCTGCTCATGATATAATTCCCACTCACACCCCCGGTTTACCTTATGATTCAGTTTTACGCAAGATTATGCAGATATGAGAGTCATACCTTTAATGAGGCGATACCACTGCTTACATACGAGCGCAGCAGTCTTGTGCTCCTGGTAAGGTGAGAGAAAGGACAGAATGTATTCGAGAACTTCCTCTGGCAACTCCACCATTGTTCTCCCCGCTCCTTTGGCACCGCTGTCCATGTTCCCCTCTTGTCGGCAGGACCCCATTTTTGCCTCCACTTCTTCTGTTATTCCGGCAGGCTCTGCACCATCGTCCTCCGTATCCATGGCAACAAAGCATCCATCGTCATGGTCGGGGGATCGGGACATTATTGTCTGTAAAGACATGGGGAGACATGCTAGTGATGCGTGCACTAATAGTTCATGATGGTCAGCAGTAGGTTTACCATCAGCTACTCTAAATAACTAAAGGTCATTCATTCATTATACTAGACTCACACATTTCACACAAACACTTTATGTTCTTTATTGGATTGTTACAACTCAAATTTTAAGAAGGGTGAAGCCTTTTAATAAGACTGTAAGAGATGTGGGCCAACCCAAGAAACCCAATGACACCCACAAAAAAAAAAAAGCTGTAACCAGCTTAAATTCTGGCGCAGCTTCCTCTGTGGCATTTAGTGCTTTATTGTTACATCCATTGTCTGAAACGGGTGGTGCCCTTTCTTTAGACTGAGCAGCTGGCTCCTCCACACAGCACGTCCCACTCACATCGTTAACTAGCTGTCGTTAGCAATCACATGAAATGAAATATTGGGCTGCTAACGCTCATTATCACCTAAAGCTAAATGTGTAGGGAAAATACC
The DNA here is from genome assembly GCF_910596095.1 of Thunnus maccoyii. NCBI lineage: Eukaryota > Metazoa > Chordata > Actinopteri > Scombriformes > Scombridae > Thunnus > Thunnus maccoyii. The sequence continues at coordinate 17,697,517 of NC_056535.1, read as the reverse complement.
TGAAACCTGAATGTGATATCCTCTTTTTTTAATACAAATCAATATGTCAAGGACTAATTGGCGTTAACAGGTTGATGAATTTAACGTTTGATCCTTAGAAAATATTATGCTAGCACCGGCTAACGCTAGCTAAATTATCATGGGCATCGTAGCTAACGGTAGCTGCAGATTACGCGTTTTCTTTCAAACACACCTGCCTAAATAGACACAGTAAAACACCTACATCTTAACTAGCTTACTGACACGACATTCCTGCGGCAAAACACCCTCAGTTACACCCTTCTAGATAACAAACAAGTTAGCTGATGTCCTCTTCCTTGTCTGATGCTGATAATCTTTGCTAGCGTTAGCAGTAATTAGCTCCTCTGATGTCAAGATACTTTGTCCGTCAAATGTTGTCAATTGCACTCCTTTCACTGTGGCAGCGTTAATAATACCGTTGTTTTAGACGTGGTGTGCAGTAGGCTCTATGTGTGTGGGTCTTTCCTCTCCTCTTCCCCGGTATCAGCTCCGGAGGGTTCTCTGCAGCCGCCAAACAGTCGCCATCTTCCGCTCAGTGAACGGCGTCCTCCGCAGCACAGCGACGCTCCGGCGGCCGCTGCCTGTCTGTGGCAGCAGGGTGGGTCCTCTGCCTCAAACACTGCGCCCCCTGCTGCTGCAGGATGATGCATGTGCGGAGGCTGACAGTTATCAGCTGAAGGGGGGGCGGGCATGCGCTGCTTGGCATAATTAATTGTGTCTGACGTGTTTTGTCTGCAAATAATGTTCAGTTACCCAGTTAAAAATCCTTAAAATGGCATCTACTGCTTCTCCCTCATTAAAAATACAGAATCAATGAATATGCAAATATGTTTCATTTCAAAAGTTTAACTACTGGACACAAGATGTCTCCTGCTTCACTGGAAAGTTCATTCTCAGTGTTTGTGCACTGGAGGTTTCAAGTTTCCACATCATACTAGTGTAAGTTGTATACAACTATAACTAGTTATGATGTCACAAATCAAGCTTGTACAGACATGCCTTAAACTCAGATTTAAGGTGAGCACAGAGAAACTCTCCTCCTTCAGCAGATGAATGTGAAAACAGTCTTCAAGTGTCAAACTCTGCACAAACATCTTTCTGCATAGGGAAGCTCAAACATCAAACTGAAGGAACAAGAAGAAAAACATATTTTTGAATGGAGGGGGGCTTAAAGATTTCTAGGTACATTCAGGATTTTGAGACATCACAGCTAGTTTGGAGGCCAATCATGGTTCATTCTGCAACTTTAGTGTTTGTGATTGCATCCAGCAGTTAAACATTTGAAATGAAAAATATTTGCATAATCATAGATTGTATTTTTTTAATGAGGGAGAAGAGTCTATTTCCTTCTAGATTGACAACAAAGTCCTGCTACTCACATATAAATCCATCAATGGACATGTGCCTTTCTACCCTTTACCTACAAGAACTGTTCATACCACAAACCTGCACCCCAACCCTCACATCTACCAGTAATTTCCTTCTCAAGGCCCCCAGTACTGAGCTCCACACCATGGGGGATCAGGCCTTCTGCTCCGCTGCACCACACTTGTGGAACAGCTTTCCTAACCATCTAAGGGCAGCACAGACCCTAGACTCCTTTAAAATAGGCCTAAAAACCTTTCTTGTCAAATAAGTTCTTTCATCTTTACTCTTATTGTGTATATTTTCTTTATGTTGTGTGATCTATGTTATTAACACTGCCACGAGGCAATTGAACGTTTTTTGCGGAAAAACCATATCGAGCATACGAATGATTCTACAAATCACAGTATTTTTTATATATGTTAAGATATGTGGAACTTAAACCACTAGTAAAGCCATAAGATACAACACTTCAACGCCTCCCCTCACCGCAAGGAATCACCCCCCCATTTAGTCACAAACAGAAAAACCCGGCTATATCACTAACGATACACTGGATAACACATTCCTCCATTACATCTCTGCTAAGTTATAACCGTTGTCTGCACATTTTTGGACTTTTTGCAGCACGGATTTTTGCCCCAAAAGACGCTTCAACCAGCCTGAGAACCATAGCAGAAAGGTTTGTCATACAATTTGATTGAAGTCCTAGTTGAGCAAAAGTTGAGTAGAGGTTTGTTGTTCCACTTCATCAGTTTCTGCAAAGACAATACTGGTTACCGCAGCTGCACTTCCTGGATGGTATTTCATTGTCTTGTGCCACCACACAGCCCTGGTGCTGTTTTAGCTCTGAATTCAAATGACTCAAGTAAACTCCACTGACAGAAGCAGCTTGATTCAGGCCTACCATAGGTCTATTCATATAATCCAAAAATGACCCATGTATGGTTTGTGCCCTGGTAGCCCAGCGGTTACTGCACAGGCCCCCGGAACGGGAAAGTCGCCGGTTCGATTCCAGCCCGCTGCGTACTCCTGTTGTATGAGATACACAGCTCTCTCCCCTTGTTTCCACCATCCAGTGGAAGCAAAAGTCTCACTTATTTATTCTCCAAAAACAAATGTTTCAAAAAAGAAACTATTAACGCCACACATGATGAGAAGTTTACACACCAGCCATACAATGAATGGAGAAAACCAACAAGGATTTCACCCTGGTGAAAATCAAGCCTCAGAGAATCTGAATGGACATTCAGAAACCACAAACTGCTGTGCCACTTGTTCACCAACCCTAGATTGTTGGTGTAGAGACCCAGTGAAAAGTATCCACTTCTTCAAAGACGGATGGGAACAAACCACAAACTGTCCTGACAAAGTGGAAGTGTATAATCGCATAATGCGACTGAGTCCTCATGGAAGAGAGGAAGATAACGCTGGGTACTCTGACCCAGTATGGGGATCATTCATACAATCCTCAAATACAAAACAACTTGGAAGACACAAGCAATATGCGTTTGCTGTTGTGGTCATGAGAGACAAGAGGAAAATGATACTTCCAGAAGTTTATCCGGATTTTCAAAAGAAGAAGGAGGATCCTGGTGCAGCACACGTCCAGCCAAACCAGACTGGAGTGACGGATAAAAGAGCCATACACAGCGAAGAAAAGTTAATCAAACAACTGGATGACTTGCTACGCTGTGATGGACCAATGGTGCAACATATCAAGATTTACACTTACAATAGCCCGTGTTTGAAAAGGGAAAACAAAACTGAACCCTGTATGTTTCAACTTTTACGCAAAGCCTATGACTGGTATGAAAAATATAAGGTTTTAACTGACGTGGCGTTCACTCAGTTTTGGGGACTAAGCGGTCCGAATTACTGGAAAAATCTCACCTTTTCCACCATCTCATGTCCCAGGAGTGATTTTCATTCACGTATTGAAAAATGCAAGGAGATCCCTTTCAAACTGGACCATAAGTATTTGGGAGACCTGTTTAGGAAGAGTGATATTTACAACACACTATCACAAGTCAAAGGCCGTGATAGAAACACACTCCGGGAGGATATCGCTTCGGCTCGAAAAGCCCTTTCAAGACTGGCAGAAAGTCCGTTTGGTCTGCGGAAGGATCATTTGGACCGTGGAAAACAGAAGATTGATTCTTTCCAATTTCTACCAGAAGTACATGATAAAATTTGTGAAAAATTGCAGAAGGAGTGGAAGGAAATGGTTGACAACAGTTCAATGACACCCATCAGAGAAGATATCACAGAAGAATTCAACAGCGCCGTAGTTCATGTCTTCGGAGAACGGTTCAAGTCATTTCTGGGGAAAAACAGCCCGCTACGGCTTTACCGCCTTCCTCACATGTCATGTGAGAATTTGATGATTTGTGACAATGTAAAATTAGAAAAAAGCATTTGAATGAAATGTAAGAAATACAGAAAGAAAATGTTTAGTGTTGATACTTTCATTTGAATAAAAAACTTCAATGAGCCAAAAGTAATATTTGTGTCATTGTCTCCTTTGTGTTAGTTTGGACTTTAAAGTGCTACTATTACCCAATAGAAATAAAATACTACATGGATGGGCTCCTTCCCACCTGTTTGATCTCCTACAGCCTTACAGATGCACATATCACATCCATGGCTTTATTCCAGATTAACACAGCAAAGGGTACAGATGGACAATGTGGCCAAAACAACTGACTTTTCTATTGATAGTAATCATTTAGACTCACCGAGTCACATTTTGCCTTCTGTGTTATCAATCCAACAAGTGCACTGAAAATGAAAGGAGCTTTGTCACATAATACTAAATTTCCTTCTTTTTTTCTCCACAACCTTTCTATTCATTAAAGCTCTTTCATCTTTACTCTTATTGTGTATATTTTCTTTATGTTGTGTGATCTATGTTATTAACACTGCCACGAGGCAATTGAACGTTTTTTGCGGAAAAACCATATCGAGCATACGAGTGATTCTACAAATCACAGTATTTTTTATATATGTTAAGATATGTGGAACTTAAACCACTAGTAAAGCCATAAGATACAACACTTCAACGCCTCCCCTCACCGCAAGGAATCACCCCCCCATTTAGTCACAAACAGAAAAACCGGCTATATCACTAATGATACACTGGATAACACATTCCTCCATTACATCTCTGCTAAGTTATAACCGTTGTCTGCACATTTTTGGACTTTTTGCAGCACGGATTTTTGCCCCAAAAGACGCTTCAACCAGCCTGAGAACCATAGCAGAAAGGTTTGTCATACAATTTGATTGAAGTCCTAGTTGAGCAAAAGTTGAGTAGAGGTTTGTTGTTCCACTTCATCAGTTTCTGCAAAGACAATACTGGTTACCGCAGCTGCACTTCCTGGATGGTATTTCATTGTCTTGTGCCACCACACAGCCCTGGTGCTGTTTTAGCTCTGAATTCAAATGACTCAAGTAAACTCCACTGACAGAAGCAGCTTGATTCAGGCCTACCATAGGTCTATTCATATAATCCAAAAATGACCCATGTATGGTTTGTGCCCTGGTAGCCCAGCGGTTACTGCACAGGCCCCCGGAACGGGAAAGTCGCCGGTTCGATTCCAGCCCGCTGCGTACTCCTGTTGTATGAGATACACAGCTCTCTCCCCTTGTTTCCACCGTCCAGTGGAAGCAAAAGTCTCACTTATTTATTCTCCAAAAAGAAATGTTTCAAAAAAGAAACTATTAACGCCACACATGATGAGAAGTTTACACACCAGCCATACAATGAATGGAGAAAACCAACAAGGATTTCACCCTGGTGAAAATCAAGCCTCAGAGAATCTGAATGGACATTCAGAAACCACAAACTGCTGTGCCACTTGTTCACCAACCCTAGATTGTTGGTGTAGAGACCCAGTGAAAAGTATCCACTTCTTCAAAGACGGATGGGAACAAACCACAAACTGTCCTGACAAAGTGGAAGTGTATAATCGCATAATGCGACTGAGTCCTCATGGAAGAGAGGAAGATAACGCTGGGTACTCTGACCCAGTATGGGGATCATTCATACAATCCTCAAATACAAAACAACTTGGAAGACACAAGCAATATGCGTTTGCTGTTGTGGTCATGAGAGACAAGAGGAAAATGATACTTCCAGAAGTTTATCCGGATTTTCAAAAGAAGAAGGAGGATCCTGGTGCAGCACACGTCCAGCCAAACCAGACTGGAGTGACGGATAAAAGAGCCATACACAGCGAAGAAAAGTTAATCAAACAACTGGATGACTTGCTACGCTGTGATGGACCAATGGTGCAACATATCAAGATTTACACTTACAATAGCCCGTGTTTGAAAAGGGAAAACAAAACTGAACCTTGTATGTTTCAACTTTTACGCAAAGCCTATGACTGGTATGAAAAATATAAGGTTTTAACTGACGTGGCGTTCACTCAGTTTTGGGGACTAAGCGGTCCGAATTACTGGAAAAATCTCACCTTTTCCACCATCTCATGTCCCAGGAGTGATTTTCATTCACGTATTGAAAAATGCAAGGAGATCCCTTTCAAACTGGACCATAAGTATTTGGGAGACCTGTTTAGGAAGAGTGATATTTACAACACACTATCACAAGTCAAAGGCCCTGATAGAAACACACTCCGGAAGGATATCGCTTCGGCTCGAAAAGCCCTTTCAAGACTGGCAGAAAGTCCGTTTGGTCTGCGGAAGGATCATTTGGACCGTGGAAAACAGAAGATTGATTCTTTCCAATTTCTACCAGAAGTACATGATAAAATTTGTGAAAAATTGCAGAAGGAGTGGAAGGAAATGGTTGACAACAGTTCAATGACACCCATCAGAGAAGATATCACAGAAGAATTCAACAGCGCCGTAGTTCATGTCTTCGGAGAACGGTTCAAGTCATTTCTGGGGAAAAACAGCCCGCTACGGCTTTACCGCCTTCCTCACATGTCATGTGAGAATTTGATGATTTGTGACAATGTAAAATTAGAAAAAAGCATTTGAAAGAAATGTAAGAAATACAGAAAGAAAATGTTTAGTGTTGATACTTTCATTTGAATAAAAAACTTCAATGAGCCAAAAGTAATATTTGTGTCATTGTCTCCTTTGTGTTAGTTTGGACTTTAAAGTGCTACTATTACCCAATAGAAATAAAATACTACATGGATGGGCTCCTTCCCACCTGTTTGATCTCCTACAGCCTTACAGATGCACATATCACATCCATGGCTTTATTCCAGATTAACACAGCAAAGGGTACAGATGGACAATGTGGCCAAAACAACTGACTTTTCTATTGATAGTAATCATTTAGACTCACCGAGTCACATTTTGCCTTCTGTGTTATCAATCCAACAAGTGCACTGAAAATGAAAGGAGCTTTGTCACATAATACTAAATTTCCTTCATTTTTTCTCCACAACCTTTCTATTCATTAAAGCTCTTTCATCTTTACTCTTATTGTGTATATTTTCTTTATGTTGTGTGATCTATGTTATTAACACTGCCACGAGGCAATTGAACGTTTTTTGCGGAAAAACCATATCGAGCATACGAGTGATTCTACAAATCACAGTATTTTTTATATATGTTAAGATATGTGGAACTTAAACCACTAGTAAAGCCATAAGATACAACACTTCAACGCCTCCCCTCACCGCAAGGAATCACCCCCCCATTTAGTCACAAACAGAAAAACCCGGCTATATCACTAACGATACACTGGATAACACATTCCTCCATTACATCTCTGCTAAGTTATAACCGTTGTCTGCACATTTTTGGACTTTTTGCAGCACGGATTTTTGCCCCAAAAGACGCTTCAACCAGCCTGAGAACCATAGCAGAAAGGTTTGTCATACAATTTGATTGAAGTCCTAGTTGAGCAAAAGTTGAGTAGAGGTTTGTTGTTCCACCTCATCAGTTTCTGCAAAGACAATACTGGTTACCGCAGCTGCACTTCCTGGATGGTATTTCATTGTCTTGTGCCACCACACAGCCCTGGTGCTGTTTTAGCTCTGAATTCAAATGACTCAAGTAAACTCCACTGACAGAAGCAGCTTGATTCAGGCCTACCATAGGTCTATTCATATAATCCAAAAATGACCCATGTATGGTTTGTGCCCTGGTAGCCCAGTGGTTACTGCACAGGCCCCCGGAACGGGAAAGTCGCCGGTTCGATTCCAGCCCGCTGCGTACTCCTGTTGTATGAGATACACAGCTCTCTCCCCTTGTTTCCACTGTCCAGTGGAAGCAAAAGTCTCACTTATTTATTCTCCAAAAACAAATGTTTCAAAAAAGAAACTATTAACGCCACACATGATGAGAAGTTTACACACCAGCCATACAATGAATGGAGAAAACCAACAAGGATTTCACCCTGGTGAAAATCAAGCCTCAGAGAATCTGAATGGACATTCAGAAACCACAAACTGCTGTGCCACTTGTTCACCAACCCTAGATTGTTGGTGTAGAGACCCAGTGAAAAGTATCCACTTCTTCAAAGACGGATGGGAACAAACCACAAACTGTCCTGACAAAGTGGAAGTGTATAATCGCATAATGCGACTGAGTCCTCATGGAAGAGAGGAAGATAACGCTGGGTACTCTGACCCAGTATGGGGATCATTCATACAATCCTCAAATACAAAACAACTTGGAAGACACAAGCAATATGCGTTTGCTGTTGTGGTCATGAGAGACAAGAGGAAAATGATACTTCCAGAAGTTTATCCGGATTTTCAAAAGAAGAAGGAGGATCCTGGTGCAGCACACGTCCAGCCAAACCAGACTGGAGTGACGGATAAAAGAGCCATACACAGCGAAGAAAAGTTAATCAAACAACTGGATGACTTGCTACGCTGTGATGGACCAATGGTGCAACATATCAAGATTTACACTTACAATAGCCCGTGTTTGAAAAGGGAAAACAAAACTGAACCTTGTATGTTTCAACTTTTACGCAAAGCCTATGACTGGTATGAAAAATATAAGGTTTTAACTGACGTGGCGTTCACTCAGTTTTGGGGACTAAGCGGTCCGAATTACTGGAAAAATCTCACCTTTTCCACCATCTCATGTCCCAGGAGTGATTTTCATTCACGTATTGAAAAATGCAAGGAGATCCCTTTCAAACTGGACCATAAGTATTTGGGAGACCTGTTTAGGAAGAGTGATATTTACAACACACTATCACAAGTCAAAGGCCCTGATAGAAACACACTCCGGAAGGATATCGCTTCGGCTCGAAAAGCCCTTTCAAGACTGGCAGAAAGTCCGTTTGGTCTGCGGAAGGATCATTTGGACCGTGGAAAACAGAAGATTGATTCTTTCCAATTTCTACCAGAAGTACATGATAAAATTTGTGAAAAATTGCAGAAGGAGTGGAAGGAAATGGTTGACAACAGTTCAATGACACCCATCAGAGAAGATATCACAGAAGAATTCAACAGCGCCGTAGTTCATGTCTTCGGAGAACGGTTCAAGTCATTTCTGGGGAAAAACAGCCCGCTACGGCTTTACCGCCTTCCTCACATGTCATGTGAGAATTTGATGATTTGTGACAATGTAAAATTAGAAAAAAGCATTTGAAAGAAATGTAAGAAATACAGAAAGAAAATGTTTAGTGTTGATACTTTCATTTGAATAAAAAACTTCAATGAGCCAAAAGTAATATTTGTGTCATTGTCTCCTTTGTGTTAGTTTGGACTTTAAAGTGCTACTATTACCCAATAGAAATAAAATACTACATGGATGGGCTCCTTCCCACCTGTTTGATCTCCTACAGCCTTACAGATGCACATATCACATCCATGGCTTTATTCCAGATTAACACAGCAAAGGGTACAGATGGACAATGTGGCCAAAACAACTGACTTTTCTATTGATAGTAATCATTTAGACTCACCGAGTCACATTTTGCCTTCTGTGTTATCAATCCAACAAGTGCACTGAAAATGAAAGGAGCTTTGTCACATAATACTAAATTTCCTTCATTTTTTCTCCACAACCTTTCTATTCATTAAAGCTCTTTCATCTTTACTCTTATTGTGTATATTTTCTTTATGTTGTGTGATCTATGTTATTAACACTGCCACGAGGCAATTGAACGTTTTTTGCGGAAAAACCATATTGAGCATACGAATGATTCTACAAATCACAGTATTTTTTATATATGTTAAGATATGCGGAACTTAAACCACTAGTAAAGCCATAAGATACAACACTTCAACGCCTCCCCTCACCGCAAGGAATCACCCCCCCATTTAGTCACAAACAGAAAAACCGGCTATATCACTAATGATACACTGGATAACACATTCCTCCATTACATCTCTGCTAAGTTATAACCGTTGTCTGCACATTTTTGGACTTTTTGCAGCACGGATTTTTGCCCCAAAAGACGCTTCAAGCAGCCTGAGAACCATAGCAGAAAGGTTTGTCATACAATTTGATTGAAGTCCTAGTTGAGCAAAAGTTGAGTAGAGGTTTGTTGTTCCACTTCATCAGTTTCTGCAAAGACAATACTGGTTACCGCAGCTGCACTTCCTGGATGGTATTTCATTGTCTTGTGCCACCACACAGCCCTGGTGCTGTTTTAGCTCTGAATTCAAATGACTCAAGTAAACTCCACTGACAGAAGCAGCTTGATTCAGGCCTACCATAGGTCTATTCATATAATCCAAAAATGACCCATGTATGGTTTGTGCCCTGGTAGCCCAGCGGTTACTGCACAGGCCCCCGGAACGGGAAAGTCGCCGGTTCGATTCCAGCCCGCTGCGTACTCCTGTTGTATGAGATACACAGCTCTCTCCCCTTGTTTCCACCGTCCAGTGGAAGCAAAAGTCTCACTTATTTATTCTCCAAAAAGAAATGTTTCAAAAAGAAACTATTAACGCCACACATGATGAGAAGTTTACAGACCAGCCATACAATGAATGGAGAAAACCAACAAGGATTTCACCCTGGTGAAAATCAAGCCTCAGAGAATCTGAATGGACATTCAGAAACCACAAACTGCTGTGCCACTTGTTCACCAACCCTAGATTGTTGGTGTAGAGACCCAGTGAAAAGTATCCACTTCTTCAAAGACGGATGGGAACAAACCACAAACTGTCCTGACAAAGTGGAAGTGTATAATCGCATAATGCGACTGAGTCCTCATGGAAGAGAGGAAGATAACGCTGGGTACTCTGACCCAGTATGGGGATCATTCATACAATCCTCAAATACAAAACAACTTGGAAGACACAAGCAATATGCGTTTGCTGTTGTGGTCATGAGAGACAAGAGGAAAATGATACTTCCAGAAGTTTATCCGGATTTTCAAAAGAAGAAGGAGGATCCTGGTGCAGCACACGTCCAGCCAAACCAGACTGGAGTGACGGATAAAAGAGCCATACACAGCGAAGAAAAGTTAATCAAACAACTGGATGACTTGCTACGCTGTGATGGACCAATGGTGCAACATATCAAGATTTACACTTACAATAGCCCGTGTTTGAAAAGGGAAAACAAAACTGAACCTTGTATGTTTCAACTTTTACGCAAAGCCTATGACTGGTATGAAAAATATAAGGTTTTAACTGACGTGGCGTTCACTCAGTTTTGGGGACTAAGCGGTCCGAATTACTGGAAAAATCTCACCTTTTCCACCATCTCATGTCCCAGGAGTGATTTTCATTCACGTATTGAAAAATGCAAGGAGATCCCTTTCAAACTGGACCATAAGTATTTGGGAGACCTGTTTAGGAAGAGTGATATTTACAACACACTATCACAAGTCAAAGGCCCTGATAGAAACACACTCCGGAAGGATATCGCTTCGGCTCGAAAAGCCCTTTCAAGACTGGCAGAAAGTCCGTTTGGTCTGCGGAAGGATCATTTGGACCGTGGAAAACAGAAGATTGATTCTTTCCAATTTCTACCAGAAGTACATGATAAAATTTGTGAAAAATTGCAGAAGGAGTGGAAGGAAATGGTTGACAACAGTTCAATGACACCCATCAGAGAAGATATCACAGAAGAATTCAACAGCGCCGTAGTTCATGTCTTCGGAGAACGGTTCAAGTCATTTCTGGGGAAAAACAGCCCGCTACGGCTTTACCGCCTTCCTCACATGTCATGTGAGAATTTGATGATTTGTGACAATGTAAAATTAGAAAAAAGCATTTGAATGAAATGTAAGAAATACAGAAAGAAAATGTTTAGTGTTGATACTTTCATTTGAATAAAAAACTTCAATGAGCCAAAAGTAATATTTGTCTCATTGTCTCTTTTGTGTTAGTTTGGATTTTAAAGTGCTACTATTACCCAATAGAAATAAAATACTACATGGATGGGCTCCTTCCCACCTGTTTGATCTCCTACAGCCTTACAGATGCACATATTACATCCATGGCTTTATTCCAGATTAACACAGCAAAGGGTACAGATGGACAATGTGGCCAAAACAACTGACTTTTCTATTGATAGTAATCATTTAGACTCACCGAGTCACATTTTGCCTTCTGTGTTATCAATCCAACAAGTGCACTGAAAATTAAAGGGGACATATTATTCTTTTTGTGATTTTCTGTTATTTATACATTGTTATGATGTCCAATATCTATGTTAAACTATATAAAACTAATCTGTTAAATATATCATGTTCCAAAACCTGAGGTAAAAGGATCTGGATGGCGATTTTTTACATATTTTTCTTATTGTCCACAAATCTCATGTGCAGAGCCAAACTAACAATGAACTCATACTACTTACAAGTAGCCTATTGTGCGTGTATCCAAAGCCTGATATATCATATTCCTCTGTGCCGTAGTGCTCCATTGTCCAAAAATTGTTAAAAACACATCAGTGAGCCACACTGCTGCACTGGGTGACGTGTTCCTTCTTCCCTGAAGAATTTGTTGTTGCTGCTGTAAGTCAAATTCCAGGCTTCAACCTGCTCTGTACACTTTGTTTGTGACAGTTTTTCCTATCTTGCAGACAAGTTGACATCAACTTGTTGCACATGCCCATAAATGGCTGTCTGTTTCACAGCCTTTGTTGCTAAGGTTGTTGCTTAGGTTGTTCCACGTTTGTTTGTGTTGTCCACTTCCATACTCCCGATTGGATTTCGGCTTGAACATGTACAGATTTATTTAAGAAGTTGACATTTTGAGTAAAGAACAAGAAAAAGTAGTGAAATAATTCTATGTCTTTCTAACTGTCATCTCTCCAGTGGCTCTCTCCCTCTTCTCCCTGCGCATGTGTCTGATTGTCTGAGTGGAGACAGGTATGCCGGAGTCAGAGCAGAGCACCACCAGCGGCACCTCATCCTGCAATCAACCCTGCCTATATATTCTCAGCTCTACCAGATCGTAGCCTCTGCTGGATTCTGTCTGTGCTGCTCTCTGGCCCTTGTCTCCTGGACCTTGCCTCACCTTGTCTGCCCCACTCCCCTAACCTGGACCCACCAGGCTCCATACTTCACCTTTTGGGATCTCCACCTGGCTTTGCTGTGAACCGTTCCCTGGGCCTCATGTGGCTAATTAACAGTGCCGTGCTTAAATAAACACGATTTCATTCCAGCCCTGTCTCTGGCCAGTCTGTGTTTGCACCTCAGTGTGTTTGGACCTGCTTAGTTGCCACCTGACAGGTGGATGTCAAGGGACAGTTTCCAAAAACCAATCAATCAGAGCAGAGTGGGCTCACTGGGAGGAGGGCCTTGAAGAGACGGGAGCTAAAACAACCTGTTTCAGACAGAGGCTGAACTGAGGGGCTGCATAAAGGGCCAGTATAAGATAAATAAATATTTTTTTAAATATAAGTAAATTAATATTTAAAAGTATTTTACAGTCATTGTTTTCTTTCTAGGCGGCGTGGTGACGTCACAAGTAGTCGCTTGATTTACCGAGGTGGACGTGACGTCAGATTTAAAGCAACAGGCAGGGGGTTACCCTCAGTGGCGCTTCAAGCTAGCAGGCTAACACGCGGCCAAGGAAAGCTTTGCTAATCTGTTCAATCAGCACTCGCCTGACAAGAAAAAGTCGCAAAATTTAGCTCCCGGCGATCCTGCGTGAACGCTGCCCACCGTCCCATGCCTGTGTCTGCGGGGACGGGAGACAGTTAGCCGGGGGAGCCGAAGAGGAAAGCAGCGAGCAGCGCTGATCAACATGGAGGATGAAGAGGTTGCAGAGAGCTGGGAAGAGGCGGCGGACAGCGGGGTGAGAAACACGAACCTCACATATTGTGTTTACAGAGGCTCTAGTTAACAAGATTTCAGTTTGACAGTCAACCGGTTACTGAGCAAATATCCGTGATAGGTTGGATGTGTCTGGAGCTTGAATATGTGGTTTCGTTTTTGAAATACGGCCAGAGAAACAGTCTGCAGGCCCCGCTGTCCCTCAACGACGTGGGACTGAGCCTGCCGTCATGTTATTTTACTTGTTGAACGAAAATTAGCTTTTTATGTGCGGGGAAAGCCATGTAACATTATGAAATAAATAATTATTCTTAACAAAGTCGAGATTTCCCTATATTATCCTCATTGTGTAGACCCGCCCATTGCGGAAACGACAGGCTGCACTGAAGTAATAACACCACAACAGTGTAGTATGTTCAGGGCTGCTGCGTTTTATTGATCCAGTCTGATGTTACAAAAGCACTGAGAAAGTGCCACAACGGTGACGTTTGTTTCAGTGCATATTATGTCATGTTTTTTGGATTTCAGTGTAATGTAAACTTTTGTATATGATAAATGACATATTGCCAACAAAAGACCAAAGTAGAGGCACAATTGTAAATTTCTGAACAAATGTAATCTGATTAATGTAAGACCCTCTATGTGACTCTACTGAGTGAAGCAAATCTATATTGTCCATTATAGTTGCACTATAAGAGCAAATGTATTGATTTATGCATCGAATAGCACCTGTTATGTGATAGCACTACAATCAGCATAATTACCTGTCAAACTTTGATCAGAGATTAAATTGGAATATATTTCTCACCGTAGTGAGAGATTATTGGTTTGTGATGATTGAACTCTGTCGTAATATCTGTCAAAAGTTTGTTTTCTAAGATGCCAGTGACAAATTAGCAACTCAGAAATCCAGATCTTGTGAACATGTTTGCGATACAGGTCAATGAGACATGCGTGAAAGAAGTTGTTGGACAGCAATAAAAATGTATTAAATATTTGTTTCTCCTCAGGAAATAGAGAGAAGACTTGAGGCTAAGCTGAAAATAAATCAGGAGGCAAAGTAAGCAATCAAGAACTTTATTGAAAATGTTTAAAATATGGTAAGAATATATAAATGCAAATAGTTTTATTCCTCTTAACATTTTCTCACCTGTGCAGGAAATCCAGTTTGGGTTCAGGTGGTTCACCTGTGCGAACAGCTATTGTAATCCAGGACGACTCTCTTCCTGCGGCACCGCCACCACAAATTAGAATTTTAAAGCGTCCTTCAAATAACGGTACTGCAGGAAACCTTGCGTCCTCGTCCCGTCCCTCTCAGCAGATGAAGTCTTTGGCGCAGCGGGAGGCGGAGTATGCAGAAGCCCGGAGAAGGATTTTGGGTAGTGCTTCCTCAGATGATACGCCTCAGGACAATCCATGCCAGGACAGGTAAGATTTCTTAAAGCTCTTAAAGCAAAAACAACAAAATTTCTACATTTCTACACTTGTTAAAATTGAAAAGAGAATACATGGATGGATAAATTAGAAGTGAAAAAAAACAACACTTTTTATGATTCATTCTCATTTCTCCTCATCATCAGGCCAGTTCGTGTGAGTGCGCAGCAACCATCAGAACCAGTTCGTCCTAACAATCACGTGATCCGCCAGCCCACCGGCCCAGACGGCACCTCAGGCTTCCGACTCTGCAGATAAACAGGAGCTGCTGCTGCTGCAAGGGATCAGCTGTCTCCCTGAGAGGGCGTGAAGGGTGGCAGTTACTGGGGTTGTGCGTGGTGTGAAGAGCAGAGTGGTGGGGCAACACAAAATTTGACAGACATTAGAAATATGAAGACGCACCATGGGGATTGAGACGAACTATGCCACCCTCTCTCTACTCTGCTTACTGGCATGGTCTTTGCCTTTCGCCTTGTCTTTTCCCTCTGTGGAACGATGCAAGGGGCTGGCAGAGATCAGCCAAAGATCCGAAACCCCTTCTGTTCCACACTGTGGACAGGCTTTTGCCTCACGTCCCTACACACTGTGATACTTTGATGTACCATGAGGTGCCCTATGATTCTTACTCTCATTGGCCGGCTGAGTGCCAGGGCATCAGGTGTCTGTCCCTTCAGGGAGAGTAAGGAGAGCTCGTCAATCTGCGGGAAGTCCCCGGAGACGTGCAAACGAGTGAGCTGGCCTTTCCACTGAAGGTATCGGTGGGAAGTGGAGTCAGTCATGGCTGTGTGTCCATCGGGAAGCCGGGTTCGGTGGAAATAAAGTGCTTGACAGTGCCGAGAGTTAACTATGGGTTCAGCAGCTTGAGTGTAAGGTGATAGAAAGTCATACTGATATAGATAGATATATTCAGTAAAAGTACACTGTGCTCAGAAGTGTGTTTTAATACTGTAGTTGCATAGCAATGGGAGCAGCCCAGACCAGCATTTTCCACAGTCCAGAGGCCTCTGTTTGGCACTGGTGGCTATAAAAGAAATGTCCGGTGGGCACACAGCCTGTGGCCAAAGATTATAGATCGAAAGGACAGAGTGTCATTAAATCTAAGCTTATTCAAGCAATAATAATGAAATTACTCCCTGGGTTGTTTTGTTTTTTTACATATTGCCTAATTATCTGTGTTGTTTCAAATCTTTTATTTGAAACACTTAACATTGTTTTCTCAAGTTTGTGTTTTTTTTTTTTTCTTTTTTAGTTTGAGACATGTTTAAGTCAGGAGATCAGTAGTTTATAGGCGACTAGATGATGTAGCCTGCATAGCTAACTTAATTGGTAGTGTCATATAAAATTTTTATAAAAATAGGAAAAGTCTGACCTATTCATGAATTGAAAATCTGAAGTGCATAGTGATGCATTAATGTCCCTGCTTGTGTTGCCTTGCTTAGCATGGCTAAGTTGGAACTTCTCTTATAGCCAACGACAACGCAGACTGGTTTGTTTTAATATATTGACTGACTGTGTGTTATTGAAATGATGGCTGGTAAATTCTTCAAAAATAACTTTTTGATGGCCAGTGTGGAGGATGACTCCACATGACAACTGCTTCATTTGGAAAACATTCTGTCAGGGGAGTTTGTGCTGAAAACTACAAAAAAAATCATCTTTTAATCGGTGTCCTTAAGTATGAAGCCAAATTCTACTGTCTGGTCTTTCCTGAAGTGTTTTTCACACAACAGGATTTTAGACCATTGTCGCCTCGTTTGCAACTGATTGAAAATAAAAGTTTGCAAACCTTGAAAACCAACAATCTAATCAAATACTGACGAGTTAGCAGTACTGACAGTTACTGACAGGTTCGAAATAAACGATACCTGCAGCAATTTTTGAACTTTTGACCCTTTTTATGCCTTAAGTGATAAATGATACCTGTGGTTACATAAGTATACTGTCCAACAGGAAGAGCTTGTTAATCTAGTGCTGTTTTGTGCACTCGTGATTGGTTCATTATTCCATTGAATAAACTCTACGTAACTGAGGCTCAGTTTATAGCTGAACTAAGCAAGAGTTTTAGGAAGTATAAAACCAGACAAAGTAAGAGTGCAATAATGCTTTTCTCACAGAAGTGCTCCGTGACTGCTTTCAGCAGAGTTTGTCCAAATAGTTTCAGGTGTCAGTCAAAATCATTGATTGGAAATATTCATAGGACGTGTAGGCTTCACAGAGAGTAATTAATTGAAATGGTAAATTATACACCTTGCGTTTAAACAGTAGTGAGCAAATTCTCCATGACGCAAACTTACAAATAAAGCTGAAAAAAAAAACTGCATTTGTACCACCTGTTTTAACCTCACCAACTGCTAAAAATAAGACATTTAAGTTCGGATTGCATCATTAACTGATGATTTCTGGGAAATGAAGTTACCTTTACATTGCTCTTCAGTTGTCTATTGCAGTTCCTATATCTCAGTATTTTTATTTTATGAGATAGTATACACTGAGTACTTTTACATGCACATAAGTATCCCAGTTTTGAGTCTTATTCTGGTTTTGATCTTATTTGGGATATGACGTTTAAATATGTAAATGATAACAGTATTCAGGTTTCTAACAAGTGGGCCTTATCCAGCTCTCTGAAACCAGGATGTGATGTTTACATGTGCAAACAACCTGAATACTCAAAAAAAACAACAACCCCAAAACAAATAAACATCATAACCAGCATACTTGTGCGCATGTAAACACTCACTGTTAGGAGGAGTGGACCATCTCATCATGAATACATGCCCTTAATACACTGTTCCCAAGGATCAGGTTCAGTTATTGAGATGAAATTGTTCTGTAATCATTTTAAACTGATATTGAAGAGTAAATAACCATCACCGCCACCACCTACAGTAGATAACCATCCTGTACCTGTGTGATCTACCCATGAAGCTTTGTTTCAGTCCTTTACAGCCGCCTGTCTAGTTTGAGGCTGACTTGATGTCATTGTTATTTTGAGACTTGAAAACACAGATGGAAATTGATTACCCTTTAATAAAGACACTTAAAACAAAGAGAACTTGGTATATGTTTGTTTTGTATTATGTGAAACAGCTTAGTTCTTCAGCAGGAGGTTGTTTGAGTATGAGGCATTTATTTTCAATACCACAATGTAAAATTACTTTACATTACTTGTAAAAGTCCTGCATTTAAGATATACTTAAGTAGAAGTACAAAAGTATTATCAGCTAAATTTACATAAAGTATTAAAAGTAAAAGTAGTTTTGCAAAAAATCAGCTGCTGTGACTAATGTCAGCTGGGTATAGGAAAGAAGAAAAACTTAAGCAAAGTTTAGAGAAAACTTAAGAGAACTTATTTGTTAAATATTGGGCCTGAACAAGTATTTATTTGGTGAAAGTACAATATTTCCCTCTGAAATGCAGTGGAGTGGAAGTATAAAGTAGCAGAAAATGGAAATACTCAAGTAAAGTACAAAGTACTTAAGAAGGACAGTACTTGATGTACTGAGTTACTTTCCACCACTGTATTGAATTGCAATATTGCACAGATGTTCCTAATAAAATGCTTGGTGAGTGTATATCCACAGAATGTATCAAAAATGAATGGACATTTGTTGCAAAATATATACAATACAAATGCAACATAACAAAACAAGACTGCACAGATTTTTTTTTCTGAAAACATTCAAAAAACCTTTAAAACAACATTTAAAGGACCATAGTATAGTTTAAAAGGACATCATTTAAATACCGATTGAAATTGGTATTCAACCAATTTCAAGAGAAGAAAAAAGAAAAATTTAATTTAATTTATTGTCATGCACCTGACCATAATATAGAAATATAATAATGTACGCTGTGAATGTACATCCTCACCGACACATAACTGTCACTGTGGCCGTGGGAGATTTACACTGTCACATATTTTTGCTCAAACCATCCTCACCGGACGCGGCGCTGTTTGAAGCGAGCACGACGGCTCGTTGTTCGGTTGGTTCAGTTGCTCGGTGTCCATTGAAAACGGTCGTGTCGTAGATGGTAACCCTAGATTTGAAAAAAAAAAAAAAAAACTCTCGCGAGAGAGTACGCGTTGTTCTTTCATTGTGCGCGTTGTTTGTCATTTCACAAAATAATTATGCTCAATGATGTGACAACGCCGTGGTTAAGGTCTGGTTGGATTTAGTCGGAAAAACAATTGGTTTGGGTTAAGTAAAGATCATGGTTTGGGTTAAAATGAACACTTAATAGAAATCTCGCGAGAGTTATCGCAAATCTAGGGTTACCATCTAGGCACGAACAACGCGTTGAAAGTCGGAAGTTTGCCTTTAGTTAGTGTGACACTTGACAAAATGGCAGAAGATAACAGTTATGAGTCGATGCTCTGTGTGAAGCCCGAGGTTCACGTTTACCGGATCCCACCGCGGGCCACTAACCGTGGATATCGGTAAGATAACCGCAGAAACACGAAACGTTAGCAGCGGTTAACTGACGAGTCTGACTGCCTGCGAGTGTCTGTCAGCTAGCTAATACAATGCACCCATTATCGGACAGTTATTAGGATAGAAGTTTGCTTCTTTGAACTTGTTGTAACTAAATTGTGTCGGATGTTTCCAGCCCAGACAGCCAGATACGACAAACGATGAAGCTAAATGAACAAAACTGGCTAGATGCGCTAAAAAACGCCATTTAGAAACACAATTTTACCGCAGTAGAAGTTAGTTAGCTTAACCTGTGTTTAGATTACGGAACTCGGACCCCGTCATCCAGACTTGATCTTTATTTTACTTGCGACTTACACCTGTTGTTCTAAAAAAAAATTGACTTAAGTCGTGGGGGACATTTGAAATGATGACATTAGAGATAACTTCATATCCGGACGTTTCAAAAAAAGATTACTCGACATACATCTGTCCGATAATGGATGCAAGAGCGTAAAGCTAATTCCTAATGCGTTTGTGTGTGTGTGTGTGTGTAGCTGAAAGTGCAAGTATTTACATACAGTTTATGTACATTTTATCGCTGCTCATAAATTGTTTGTCTCTCTACATAAAGAAACTGTCATGCAAAATATTTTGGTCTGAAAAAACAATTTTCAGGATCATGTTCAGTGTTTTACAAACTTCACTGAACAGTAAATCTACATCTTCCCTCCCTCACAGTTTGTTTTTGTGCTTAGGTAACATCATAAACTTACATTCAAACCCAACCAGCAAGGATTTAGGGCCTAATAAGAGCTTTAAAGGATCCACAGATGTCACATATTTTATATTAGTTCATCCTACTGTAAGTCTTGATAAGATGTATTGGAAGGAGCCAATAGATTTGAAGGGATTCACAATTTTAAGACTTGAACAATTTCTAAAGACATGTTGGCTGATCTTTACAGTGTTGCTATTCTTTAGTTGGCAACAAAAGATCACTGTTTCCATGAACATCTCATATTTAGCCTTCTCGAAATTTCTCAATTTCACTTCCTCCTCCTCCTGCTGTGAAAAAGCCACAGCTGCTTGGTGATGAAGTCAGCTGCTTCTGTAAATTAGAATCACAAACTACTTTCATGTTCAGCTTTTGTGTTCATCTGTGTTTCTAGCGCTGCTGACTGGAAGCTGGATGAACCTGCATGGAGCGGCAGGATGAAAATCACAGCTAAAGGCAAGATGGCCTTCATCAAGTTAGAGGACAAAAACACAGGTAGACAAAAACATTTCCTTGTGTCAGTGTGCTCATACGTAAATCACCACATTGGATATTTGTGTGTCTTCTTTACAATTCACTGTAACACCTGCCAGCATCTTGTAGTACCCACTGTTTCATCCATCTTTAACACATGACACTTTGGTCACAGTGTGATTAAAGCAGCTGTCAACAAGTTTTGCTACCTTGCGTTGTCCTTTTCGACCACGTTTTTTTTACTTTATTACTCGCAACACAGAAAGTAACAATGAGGCACTGATTGCTGTGTTCTTTGCAGGAGAGCTGTTTGCCCAAGCTCCGGTCGAACAGTATCCAGGCTGTGTAGTTGAAGCAGTAACAGACTCCAGCAGGTACTTTGTGATCCGGATAGAGGACGGCAATGGTAAGCAACTTTCATGTGAACTATATCAATGAAAATATAAAGGTAAACTGGTTTAATTGAGTTATTATACTGGTCCAAATATAAGACGAATCTGATCATAAGACTGAATTAAGTAGGAGGAGATTTACTGTACTAAACATCTCTTAAGTGTAATGTCACATTGATGTAGTAGGACTGTATTGATTTAAAAAACAAATCCGTTTAAATACAAATGTATACATTTATTTTAAATTAGACGAAATATGACAAAGCCAACAAGTTCTTCTGGTTTCCATTTCAAGTGCATCAGCATTCAGATTGGACTATGGACGTGGAATAATCAGCTTTACCCTGAACAATGGAAAGATTTTCTCTTTGTTTTTACATTTTAAAAAGTGTATTTCTTGGCTGCTTGAAAGCTGTTTGACGGCTCTGCGTTGTTGATCATCATGATCTTTAAAGGTGCCTTCAGAGCTCCTGAAGACTTGGTTAACTTGACTCATCTGTCACTGTAACACTGGAGCTGTCAGTTGATAGTAGATTATTAATTCAAAAAGGATTTTTTTTTTACAAACATGCCCTATGTGTTGCTGTTAATGGCATTTACCTAGTCGTTAGATAAACTTCACTTAAATAGTCTTATATTTGGGTTAATATGGTGGAAACTTGATCCATCGCTAAGTCCCAGTTGTCCTCTGCTCTTCTTTGACTTTTTTTTTATATATATCTTACTGCAGGAATATGTATGTTTTATGTTTTAATGTGTTTTTGTCTTTACAATTGCTTCGAATGCAGGTCGTCATGCTTTTATCGGTCTTGGCTTTGCTGATCGTGGAGACTCATTTGACTTCAACGTAGCTTTACAAGACCATTTTAAGTAAGTTAAACTTCCATTACACTGACTTTTTACCGTCTGGATCCGTATTAACAAAACATCCTAAAAGTTTCTCCTAACAGGCAGAGTTAGGAGAAACTTCTAAAAATAAGCTGTG
The DNA here is from genome assembly GCF_910596095.1 of Thunnus maccoyii. Taxonomy (NCBI): domain Eukaryota; kingdom Metazoa; phylum Chordata; class Actinopteri; order Scombriformes; family Scombridae; genus Thunnus; species Thunnus maccoyii. The sequence goes on along the minus strand of NC_056535.1, from coordinate 17,675,469 downwards.
TGTCATTTCTCAATTTGAGATGCCTACATTTTTGGTGTAAAAGTATTTCGCAAAGCATTTTAGCACTAAAACAATCTTATAAATATGTGAACGAGACCTACTCACAGTCAGTCTGCTGCAACATGCTCATGGTGTATTATGCCAGGATAGAAAAATCCTTGCACTCCTGCATATTGATTTTCTTTTTTAAATTCACACTCAATGTTACACATTTGTCTTATCATGTAAATGTTTTTGTTAAACTATATCATAACTATTAACTACATATATAGTTGTTAAAACTATGTCAGCAGTTAACAAAGTGGCCGATACTTTGACGCTCTGTAGAAGCATCATTAAACTGTCTTTCGAAACTAATTTCATTGATAATCATTATGCTTTCATGCTCTTTTTCTAAAGGTGGGTGAAGCAGGAAGGCGAGCTTGCAAAACTGGAAGCCTCTCAGAGCGCCGCACCTAAGCTGGACCTGAGCTTCAAGGAAGGACAGACTATCAAGATCAGCATTGGGGTGAGCATGTAGCCCAGTGAAATAGTCATTTGGAAGTGACTCAGATCTGATTTTTGTTCTCGGAAGTGTGAACAAACCAAATCAGATTTTTTTTTTTTTTTTTTTTGTAATATCAGATCTGGGCCACTTGCATGTATAGTCCTTGATTTTAGACGACGTTTAGCAAGAAAAGAGTAACTATTTGGAACTATTTGTTTAGAAACTGTCATGATTGTCTGTATCACAGAACATCAAGAAGAAGGAGGCAGGTGGTGCCAAACCGCGGCCCATGGGTGGAGGTCTGCTCCCACCTCCACCAGGAGTGAAGGCTGGAGGTGTCATACCGCCTCCTGGAGGCCAGCAGACGGCCCCAGCTGAACAAACAAACGCTGGTGATCACTGTGCATATATTTTCTTCTTCACATGATGTTTAAAAAAAAAAAAAAAAAAGTTCACACTTATCATATTGACACAAGACTATTTTCCCCCTCATCCAGCCACTCTTTTAGACTTCGGGTCCCCCGTCCCTGCAGCTCAGCCCAGCTCTGACATGTGGGGAGATTTCACATCAGCAGGTTCCAAGTAAGTTTCTACAAAGATGGCGTCACATCATCCATCCATCATATGTGTTTTTGTGTTGTTTTTTTGTGTGTGTGTGTGTGTGTCCTCACTCCCATCATCACTCTCATGTCCTCATCGCCTCTTCTCCACAGCTCCAGTAAAGATGCTGTCACATCGGGATGGGTGCAGTTTAGTTGAGTGTGGTGAGAAAACGTTTGCACACTCAGGTTCCAAACATTCCACGGACAGGATGATTGTGGCAAAAACAAAAAAAAGAAACTAAAAGTGGGGAACTGTTAGCAAACTTGACCGTCTCGTTGGCTGCACTCGTGCTGTAAAGAGTTTGTACACGTAAACAGTAGCTCGCCGACCAACAAACTCTGGAGGAACAAACAGTAAAATGTACATATTTTTTTTTTACAATCATATCCCCTTTTTTCCCCTCATTGCTATGCAGTAGGATTCTTTGATTTTTAGTAGTCAGGTCACCACTACACCTGTCATTGTTGGAGTCTCTGCTCTATTTGAGACAAGCGAGCATATTGAAGGTTGTCGGGTTACACTAAGCAGGTGATAATCTTGCCTTAAATCACACGTTCCCTCATTTTCATTGTTTCTAGTCCTCTCACCGACCTCCTGTCTGCTCATCTGCCCAGAATCAGATCAGATTTGTGTCCCTTTTCTTTACAACATCATGCATTACATTTTCCTGTTTTCCTGTCATACAGTTATCTCATTATGACAGCGCCACTCATCTCAAGGTTGTTTTTGGGAAAGTTGAATAGTTTACCTATTGAAGTATCCATGTTTTGTTTTCACTCTATGCCATGTATGTGTGTTTTGTTTTCGGTTTGTAACTTTGCCATCTCCCTTGGTTTTTTTTGTTTTAGGCGTTCTTGCAAAGCTGAGATGATTCACGGTGATATTAATATTTGATGATTAGTTTTACATTAAAGCTCTTAAGCCTTCATCAAATATACCAAGATTTGTTTTTAATCAGCGGTGTTGGGAAAAGGATTTGAATGCCGTTTCATGTTTTGTTGTTCACGTTCATCTTGGTATACACCCTTCATTCATCTTTGCCTCATGTGTTTTTGCTTTTTTTTTTAATTGTGCCTTTTACCAAATTGAAATTTCCTTAATCTTATTGATAATTTGCATCAAGTATTTGATCAAGTGCCTTTCTGGAAAAAAAAAGAAACCTAAAATGTAAACCTATGTCTTCTTGTAAATAAACAATATATTTCATTTGCCCTTGTTTTTTATGTTTAATAGGATAATGTAGACGGTCTGTCTGTGTTATTGATATTTTAGCTCTTCACACTTGCATCACATTGTCCTCAATCAGTTTTAAAAGCTTCTGGTTTTACAGGAAGTTGTTGATAACACAGCACATGGAGCCATAGATGAGTACCTCAGTGTCATCAGTAACATAATCTGAGGGATTATAAGTAATATCCAGTCAGTAATTTATTAATTAATGTAAGAAACTGGGCTACAAACTGATTTATTGTTATGAAGTTGAGAATATGTCCATGAAATGAACATGATTTAATGGGCAACTTTTCATCTAAAACAATGAAGAGGAGCAACAAATATTATTTTATGAACAGTCACATTCAAAGATCACTCAGGTTTTATCTTCAGTTATTTGTTGTATTGATCAGTTGGTGCTGTAGGCAATTAGGTTTTTTCTGATACACTTTGTGACCTATAGTTGCACAATGTTGCTTTTATATTTCAATAATCGGAGAGAAAGGATTCACTTAAAACACAATTTGTAACATCTAGATGAACATCAAAAATATATTTGATCCCTATTTATTTACCAGAATACAAACTTCTCATGTCAAAAGTAAATTGGTAATAAAAAGAATTTGAAAAACCTACATGTTTCACAATCCTTTTTCCTTTTTTAAAATAAAATGTCCAAATTTCCTGGTTGCAGCTGCGATTTATTTATATCTGGTTCATTGTAATTGGCCATATGTGCTATATAAGACACTGGACTCTGGGGTATAGCTAGAATTTCCGGACCCCTAAATAATATTGATTGTCCTCTGAGGCTGTTTTCACATTCATCTGCTGAAAGGTTTAAGTTTCTCTGCTACCAAAGAGAATGATTTATGACATCACAACTAGTTTTGAGCCAATCACAGTCCAGTATGCATTTTACAGAAGTGTTGTGGGAACTTGAAGCTACCAGTGCACACATACACTGACAATAGACGATTCAGTGAAGTAGGAGACATCTTGTGTTTAGTAGTTTAATCTTTAAAACTACAAATTAGTATTTACAGTCTCTGGATTCTTCAAACAGGGACAAATGGTAGATGTAATTTTAAGAATTTTTGTGGAAAACGCAAAACAGAAACAAATGATGCTGCCAAGCGGATTATTTTATGTCTTAAAACATGTCTGGAGGAGATTATTAACCTTATCGGTTATCAGTAACCTTAGTTTAAAATATTCCCTGAGCCTCTTGCTTCACAGAAAATATTCAATATAAGAAAGAAATGACTAATTTACCAAAGATTCGTCATAAAAGTATTAAGATTTGGATTTTGAGACTTTCTGAGGCGATAGGTTTGAGTACTTTAGAATATATTTTGGGATTTTTCTCAGTTATTTGTAGGGAAAACCATATTTACTGATGGATTTCATTAGAAATGTTATGACAGAGATGAGATGCGTGTCGTCGTGTCTGCGGATCTGCGCACAGACTTCAGGCTGCTGAGTGAACTGGAAGTCCCTCCCCGGAAAAAGCGTGGAGGAGATTTCGGAACAAGGCAACACTGCCTGCAAGCAGCTGAGGATATGTTTATAACTTCAGCCGCTGTGGATGAGCTTCATGTTTGGCTATTATCTCAAAAAAAACCCGCTCAGAGGAATGGAGGGATGGCAGAGTGAAGCTCAACAAACCGAAGACTCGAGGTGAGTATAGAAAAGGGAAGTCACTGCGTACATGCGGCGAGATGTGGATGTTTAAGATGCTTTTCATATTCAGGCTGATTCAACAGCAGCGAGGTTCAGACTTAATTCATCTGCAGTTCAGTTTAGTTACATGCTGCATAGTTTAATAATCAACCCCCCCTCTTCTTCCTCCCCTCCTCCTCCTCCTCCTCTTGTCACAGACTTTTGAAAACTCGGGCGTGTCTGTTTGGATGAATATCTGTTGTCTCGGGATGTTAGTGATGAATGGAAAACACAGTAGTTCCCTTTTGTGCACCAAAACGACACGTTAAAGGCAAGAACTGGAGAGGAAGCAGTTGAGATCATTGTATGTGTTTATTGTCGCATCACTGGCTGTAAAACATAAAGGCTGTGAAAGTGAAGTTACAGTGAAAAGTCAACAAGTCTGGGTTGTAATCTGGTTCGGTTTGTCTGTGGAGATGAAGGATCAACAGGTGTGTAGTTCAACAGATACGAGGCTCACATCTCACACACTGAAATCAGTGCCTGACGTTTTTTTTATTGCACCAGTTCGGGGTGCCACAAATGTCTGGCAATTAAAACTGATAAAGTTTGATTGATTTCATGCAGGCGTGTCACTTCACACACACTAACAGCATCAAAGTCCAGTAATCATCATGAAGCAGAAACTTTATTTAGACGTTCAGATACAAAATAAATTAAGAAAAAAAACAAAAACACTTAAATGAAAACCCAAGTCAGACAGTAGCTATAAATCATTATTATCAATATGGATTTATATATTATTATTATTATTATATTTACTGACATGTTTAAGTATCTTGAAACCAGAAATGTATGGCAGTTTGTATTTAGAGTGATGGTTGTAAGTCACTTTGTGTGACTCTTTAACTTTGTGTGAGCTCTTGTACTTCTATATTTATGGGGACCGTGTGTGTGTGTGTGTGTGTGTGTGTGTGTGTGTGTGTGTGTGTGTGTGTGTTGTTAAGGCTGTGTTGGGGGTCTTGTACTGACACAATGGTCCTCTTGTTTGTAACTATGACAATCCAAACACCAAGTAGTACAGTGCAGAAATGCTCGTGTTTAAATGGTTTTGTCACAGTTTCTTATTCAGACTCTTTTACAGAAACATTATTGTTCTGAGGCTGCAGATACATCCGTGTGTTTAACAGAAAACAGACATTTAACCTCAAAAACGTTTTATAACACCAAAGAAGCACAAAGACGTGTCCAAAGATTGACAGATCATCTGTGTAGTTTTTATTATGAGTTTACTATTGTATTGAGAAGTTGAGTAAAGTATCTTATGGTATTAGGTATTAACTTAAGCTGCATTATAAATGTTGCAGTGATGCTTCAGTGGTGGATAACGAGGTCAGCTGTACCACCTTTCCTCCAATCAGACACTTGATGTCACCCTTTACCCCACAACACAATACAGCCACAACACATTTTGTTGATTTTAAAGACATTATTGCATTAAAGGTGCATTTGAGGTGTGATTCATAATATTTTCATCTCTCTTGTGTTTTGTGCTGCTGCCCACAGATTCAGACACACCAAGTAGTCTGTTTCTCTGTTGACGTTAGCTCCAACCAACCTAAACCAGTAATCTTAAAGTCCTCCTCCACTCAAAAATGTGTTTTTGTTTAATGTTGCTCCAGTTGGACATTTGAGCTTCACTGTGCAGAATGATGTATGTGCAGAGTTTGACACTAGAAGGCTGTCTTCACATTTTTCTACTGAAGGAGGAACCTTTCTCTGAGTGAAAGGTGTGTAGCTGACCTACAAGTGTGATTTGTGACATCACAACTAGTTTGGAGCCAATCGGGGACCATGGTCCAATATGCACACAATAAGTGTGATGTGGAAATTTCAAACCGCCAGTGCACAAACACTGAGAAAGGACTTTTCAGTGAAGTAGGAGACATTTAGCATCTAGCAGTCAAAATGAACAATATTTGTATATTTATAGCTTCTGGATTTTTCAAGAGGGAGACGGAGTCAATGTCATTTTAAGGATTTTAACAAGGTAATTGAACTTTTTTTTGTGGAATAACCATATTGGACACAAATTATTATTCAAACAGAGTGTTTTTTAAAAAAAAAATCTTTTAAAACATGTCTGGAGGAGATCTTTAACCTTAACTTAAATGGTCTCCATGCCAACTACAAAGGGCAGCACCACAGGAAATAACCTACTGTTTGAAAGGGAAACCACCTTTGAGGAAAGACTGTCATTGTTTTGGTTTGTCTGTGAAAATATTTACTTAAAAATCTCAAAATTGGCTGTTGATTCTCAGTGGGTTTGCCAGTATAATACTATCACACACAGGCTGGGAGTCATCTGACTCATTGGTGACATCATATTGCTGCTTGCTGTTAAATTTGTGCACATAGAGAAGACCTGCTGTCACGAATAAAAAGTAAATACAAATTGACAAATCAAAAGATAAATATCAGAATTTGATTTTAAAATGAAAAAGTTTCCCTGCAACATTTGTGTTCAAAACGCCTTCGGATATATATATTTTTCTTTGTGAAAAATAGGAGGAGGGCTGATAATGTTTTATTTTAATGTATCCATTGTGCAGCTGAATAGCAGAGGTCTGTGGAGGGTTTTAAATGCGAGCAGTGAGAGTGGGGAGGTGGAGGTGGAGGTGGAGGGGAGGGTGTGCATCTTAAAACCTGCTAATCCTGCAGTCTCTGTCTCTAATCTCTGCCTGGCTGCGTGGAGGAGGCGAGCAGGACGGTCACACTCTGCACCTCTCCGACCAATTAACTTTTCCGAGCTCCAACAGCAACTAATAAATAACTCAGCTTCGGGTTTTGATCTTCCTCTTTATTTTTTTTATCGCACTCGTTGGAAAGCAAAAGACGATCATTCATCTTGTGAGGACGTAGATTTATTTATTCGGACTTAATCCTCTTCGCTGGAGGTGTTTAAATATCTGCGATGAGCACAGCGGAAAACTCGGACACCGACTCCAACAAACTGGAGTCTGTGATACAGGTGAGCTGCGCCTTCATCCATCTCCCATCGCTTATTAATAATACGTGTAAGTGCTGGCAGGTGTGTGATGTGATACATAAAGCTGCTGACTTGTGTTGACTTGTGTTTGTGTTGGAGGATCGTATTGTGTTTTCATTACGCAGCAGTTTTGGACTTGTGTGACTGCTGTGGCCCCACTATTCCTGGTCTTGTGGCACTTTTCAATCACATCACCATACTTTGGTGTATTCATAGTTTTCATTACCTGTAGAGCTGCAACGATTAATCGATCAACAGGTTAATTGCCAACTATTAATTAATTGGCAACTATTTGGATAATCAATTCATCATTTTGAGTCATTTTTTTAAGAAGAAAAATTCAAATTCTCAGTTTCCAACTTCTCAAATGTGAATGTTTTATGGTGTCTTTAGTCTTTTATGACCGTAAACTGAATATCTTTGTGTTGTGAACTGTTGGTCGGGACGGTTATCAACATTTTTCACTATTTTCTGACTTTTATAGACTAAAAATAATGAATCGATTAATCATGAAAATAATCGTTAATTGCAGCCTGCATATGGAGTTTTACTCCATATTTGCTGTGATTTTTGTCGGGTGTAAACTGTTTGTCATCGCTGTTTTTCTCTCCAAATGTCACAAAATTTAAGTCCAAATGTTTGTGTTTTGCCCATCAGAGGTTGGAGGAGAGTGTCTTGTCTGAGGAGAAGAGGCTGACAGTCCGGGGTCCTTCACCAGATGCCCCCCCTACATGTCTACCAGCCCGAGTGCGGGAGATTGTCACAAAGAACCTAAACGATAGCCGTAAGTAGCCGGAGTCTGCTCTCAGCCATAGAACACTGTATTTAATGTATATCTTGATCCTTTTCTTTGCCTAATCACTGTCTCTGTCTGCCCTCTTTCTCAGCAGCGGGGGCCATGTCCTCGGTCATGTCCCTCCAGGAGGAGAACCGCGTGCTGCAGGGAGAGCTAGCGAGGCTGGAGGACCTGCTGGCTCACAGCAGAGCGGACCGAGACGAGCTCGCCATCAAGTACGGTGCAATTAGTGAGAGGGTAAGACAAGGCAGCAGGACAACAGCAACAACTGACATTGATGGCAAGATGGGCAGAGCTGCACTAAAACATGAAATAGGAACAGTGAGTTTAGAGGTCTTGTTAGTTTGATAAAAAAGAAAACTGAGAGAAATGTTAGATATTACTGAGAATAACACGCTGCTCAAGTATCCTGGATTCTTTACGTGATCGACCCACGTCCATCATCTTCACTCTTTGTTTAAAAAGTACGAATGTCAAGGAAACGCTTTGGCACTTTCCCTTTTTCCCATTTCAGTATTTTCTTGGTCTTTGTTTGAGATTTGCTGGTCTCCCAGGTGATGGGGCCTGGAATGAAGTGAAGTGGCATGTTGCCATGGCGTCTGTCACCCTGGGCGACTGTAAACAGGGGCTTCAGTGGAGTGGAGATGAGGTCTGGCGGTGGGTGGGCGCCACATTGGGGTTGAACATTACTGAAGGAAGCATGCAGTCTGGGTCCAACAACAAAAGGCAACTCAGATTAAAGAAAATAATCCCTTTACAGAATAATTCAATGAATTTGAACCAACAGTTGAGTTCGGTTGAGGGCTGCTATTCAGACTTGCACCATCTATGACAGATGTCCCAAATCCAACCTGTAGAAGTTTCTCTGCAACGTTTTTCATTAGAAAGTTCTTCAGATCTTGCGACTCTTTTTTTTCTTTTTTCTGATCACCAGATTTATCAGAACATTAACATAAAGCGATTGTCCCAACACTGTGATGCTCCAACTCTTTCTACTGTAGAGACCGATTGAAGCAAAGATTTTCAGAAGTAATCCTTTTTGTTTTAAGGCTCCAGGCTCTCTGACTGCTGTTTATTATACTTGAAGTCATAATCCTAATTAAACTAGTTAAATATGCATTGATCTACATGTACGAAACTGTAGTGTTAACATTCATGAACAACAGCATATTGATAAACTGAGTTGACAATCATAAGTTTCAATAGTGATGTTCTTTGACAGCATCTAGTACAAACATTTGTGCCTTTCCACACCACAGTCCATATAGTTTTCTAAGTATTATCACAATAAAGAACTCATCCTTTGTTATTAATGCCACGCTATTTGTTATAAGACTTTTTTTTCATTGGTCCTTATAAACTGGAGAGATTTGATCAGGGGCTTTATGTCCTATAATAAACATAATGTTACATGTATATTCACACATGTTTGGGTATGTGTCAGATATTAGGAAGTTACTGGAGAAACACCTTTTTAAGAAAAATATATTATCATACTGTAAATACTATGTTACTGCTTTTGTGCACTTTTGTAATTTTTTTTTTTAAACTTCATGCCGTCATTACATAGTTGACAGTAGAGAGACAACGGGAAATAGGTGGAGAGAGAGATGGAAAAAAGGTCCAGGCTACATTTAAACAATGTGGTTCATGGTTGTTGCCCCAAACCCCAAGGCCACCAGGGCGCCCAAATAAAGCATACTTATATTCATAATCTAAAACATAACTATTTGATTTAATGGAACACTGCATTAGAGCACCAATTTGCACAGAATAAATGATGAGTTACTACAAGAAAAACCAAAGTTAAGTTGCAAGTTACTCGAAAAACTCGACACTATGTAGGTCTATGATCATCTGTGAAATATCCTTGTATAACATTAAACATCACACACCACCACCCCCCCCCCCCCCCCCAAACTCTTACTTTTAATTGAACCCACAGCTGGAGCAGGCGCTACGTTTCGATGCGGGAGACGGGGACCATGATTCACTGGAGTCACGCAGCCTGGCGCAGCAGAACGTGGACTTACGCAGACGTCTGGACGAGGAGCAAGCGTCCTACAAGAGAAAACTCACTGCGTACCAGGAGGGGCAGCAGAGGCAGGCGCAGCTCGTGCAGAAGTTGCAGGCCAAGGTACGAGTATTTTATTCTGTCTTTAGCTGAGATGTAGTTATAGGCGGTAATTATAGGTAGTAATTATTTTCCTGCTACTTCAGGTACTCCAGTACAAAAAGAGGTGTGGAGATCTGGAGCAGATGGTGCAGGAGAAGTCCTCAGAGTTGGAGAAACACAGGAGTGTAAGTGGAGATTCTTGGTATCAGGATTTTTATTCATACCACTACAACGTTCCACAACTAAGACTTTAACTATCAAATCCTCCTATTTAGGGTCACAGTGACACATCCAATGGTCGCCATCAAGACGAATCAGGCAGCAACCTGGAAGATGCTTTAATCCGTCTGGAGGAAGAACAACAGAGGTAATTACACCAAAGATGTAATATGGCATGTTTACTGAACACGTCAGAATATCACGTTGTTTTTGTCTGTTCTGCTCTGTCAATATAACATGTTTTTCCTTGTTCTATTTTAAGGAGCAGCAGTTTGTCTGCAGTGAACGCCATGCTGAGAGAGCAGCTGGAGCAGGCGGGTTTGGCCAATGAGGCTCTCAGCCAGGACATTCGCAGGCTCACTGCTGATTGGACCAAAGCCAGAGAGGAACTGGAGCAAAAGGAGTCTGACTGGAGGAGAGAAGAAGAGGTGGGAGAGGGATGCGCACCAAACAGTAAAGCATTTTAAATGTGAAGTCTCAATTATTTACCACTTATTTCTGTCTTTCCTTTCAGTCTTTCCACAGTTACTTCAGCAGTGAGCACAGTCGCCTGCTGATGCTGTGGCGGCAAGTGGTCGGATTTCGGAGGCACGTGTGTGAACTGAAGAGCGCCACTGAAAGGTTCAGATAAACAATTTGTAAACTGCGTGTTGATGCTTAAACAGCTTCTGATTTCTGTTCTGTGCTAACATTTTGACACTCCTTTGATCCCTGCCAATCTCTCTCCAATCTCAGGGACTTGTCCGACATGCGTAATGAGCTGGCTCGGGCGTCCCACTCTGCTCAGGTGTCCTGTGCAGGTCTGTCCGCCACACTGCATAGCCGAGAGGGAGGAGCGGCTCTGGCCCTGGAGCGGGAGAAGGCTCTGCGGGATCAGCTGGAGCAGCAGCTGAGAGAACGAGTGGCAGAAATGATGAATCTTCAGACCAGGACGGATGCGGAGAGAAGCGAACTCAACGTCAGGTCAGTCAACACATTGATCTCTCGTATTGTTGTTGTGTATTTAACAACTTTTGTCTAAAAAAAAAGGTCTTTTTCATCAGGTTGTCGGATTCAGTGCGAGAGGGGGAGAGACTAAAGGGGCAGATTGAAGAGAAAGACAGAGAAATTGTCTTACTGACGAGGAGGCTTGAGGTGAGAGGCCTTAAAAAGAATTGCCTGAGTATCCAACACCTGATATATCTTACTCCTCTGTTCCATAAACCTCAATAGCTTTTCAAACACTATTAAAAACAATCCAATGAGCCACACTGTGTGCACTGGGTGACAGGTTCTTTCATTGCATGGACACTGTAGTTTATTTTGAGTTGATCACACATATGCTGTCCCCCTGGTCCCATAAATACTCGCTTGTGGACCATAAATGTGGCTGAAAATAGTCCCCAACAAATTAACTACTTACTGACATTTGCTAAAAACTACAGCACCAAGCTGTATAAAAAATATGTAGCTTGTTTGGAAAATGAAAGTAAAACTATAAAAGTGAACTTTTCATGGGATTTGTAAGAAAAATATAGAAGAATTCCATCTTTATCCTTCAAAGGATTTCTTAGTGGTCAGTTGAATTAATCTTCCTTCTCCAGATGACTGAGGTGTCTGTGCTTCATATTCCTGGTTTTCCCTTCAGGAGCAGAATGGCAACGATGAGACTGACATGCAGATGATGAGAACACACAATGAGACACTATTAGACACACTGCGGGACATTGCACAGGTAAACAGTAAAACATACATTTTCGCATCAGTGAACGCCACATGAGGATGGGAGGGCATCATCTGCTTCAATCTGCTTTTTTTTTTATTTATTTATTTATTTTTTAGACGGTTTCGTCAGATGGAGAGTCTTCCTCAGAGGCAGACCAGGACAACTCTGGGGCTCCGCTGCTGGCCTTAATCCGTGGCTCCTCCCCTCACCGTTCCTCCTCTCCCAGGAGGTCGTCCTCTCCCTCTCGGCTCACCTCGCTGTCTCATCTCCCGGAAGCAGCACTGTCAGCTCTACGCTCTGCAGTCACAAACAAGACGCTCCAGCTGCAGGTGACATGCTAATTTTAAAACACTCTACTCATATAGTTCACCGTTTCGGGTTCACACTGTTTCCATTTATACACACACAGTAAAAGGTTCAAGCGGATAGCAGACTTCATGTGGTCTTGTTTATAGAGATAGCACAGATTAGACCAAGACAAAGGTAGATAAATTAAAATAACATAAAATAATGTTAATTTTCCAAGAACTGTGTGTGAGATCTTTTTGTCATATTAATACTTTCACAATTCATTCTGATAAGCCTCTATTGAATATGAATTGAGCATATTTTTGAAAGAGATTGACTGTGTTTTATTCATTTCCAGCAAAGATTTAATCTTAAATCAGTTTACAGCAGTTCTTAAACCTTAAAGGATAAGTTCACAATTATTTAAATCTGTCTTAAAAGTTGAAAGTTTATCTGAAGATAATATGAGGCTTCAACGTCTGAGTTAGTCAAATCAAGTGGATATCTTCCACAGTTACAGTCTTTTTAATAAAGAATTCCCTCCTTGTGTCGCGACAGACAATGTTTTCCTGTTCAGCTGCAGTGGAGGGATAGTAACAAAAAGAGGGAATTTGGCACTAAAAATACATTAACTTCTAAATATATTGACTTGATTTGACTAATACATTTTTTCAAGGATGGAGGGCTGTGGATTTTTTTCCCATTATGAAGGGATCTCTTAATGGCCAGTATGAACAGGAGGAATGATAACAGCAAAAAAAGAAAGTGTCAAAAAATGTGCCATTGTTCATTTTGGCACCTAACTATTGTTTTAAGACAGACTTGAAAAATTATGAACCTGTCCTTTAAGGCTCCACAGCCACAGAGTGGAGCTTAAGATACATTTGGAAATGATCTATATTTTTCTTATTGACAACAAATTCCATGAGAAGAGTCCGTCTCTCAGTACTTTGTGACCTGTCTGTGGTACTGAACCTTGAGTCTGTTGGTTGCTACGAACAACATCAATCTTTAAAAACAGGTCACAAATGTATAGTTTCATGTATAGCTTCAAAAAGTAAGTAATTAGTCAGTAATTTGCTAAAAGCTAGAATGTGGATATGTATCACCAAACTTATCCTTTAAAACTCCTGATACTCTTACTGTTGCTGTTATTATATACATATGACATGTTTCGTCCTCTACTGTCTTGTTGTCTTTACAGGATATTCGAGGGCGTCTGCTCTCCTCTCAGTCCTCATTACAACAGGTACGAAAGCAGCTTGCAGAGAGCGACTCAGCTAAAAGAGACGCGGAACAGAGAAACCAAGCCCTGCAGAGAGAGAGGGACGCCGCTCAGAGAGAGAGGGAGACCACACAGAGAGAAAAGGACCGTCTGAAGCAGGAGAGAGACACGCTGGCCAGGTTTACTGACAGTTACATCACCTTTCACAATCTGCGTCCAAGCAGTCATTTACTTAATCCTTGAATCCTGTAGTGTATAACTATCTCTACTATACTTGTATGTTCTCCCTATGAACGTTGCAGTGAGAAGGCGAGCTTGGAGAAGACAGCCCAGGCTGTACAGAGCAGCAACCAGATCCTGCAGATGGACTGTGAGAAGCTGCAGTTGGCCGTGACGTCCACGCAGCGAGAGAGAGACCACGAGAGGGAGGAGAAGGAAGCCGTCATTCAGGAGAGAGACCGGGCGAAGGCAGAGACTCAGAGGATGTAAGTAGGCTAATTGATGGTGATTGGGTGAATGCGATGCAGACACTAATCCACAGAGTCTAGCCAACGCACAGTGCATATGTTCACAGGAAGCCATTTAATAGATCTTCATTAACAGCTCATGGTAGCTCACTGACCTCCTTCGCCAACACAAGCCCAAACACGATTCAAACGGTCTTTTCCACTGCCCTGACACATTTACGCCATGAAATTCAAGCCAGTTTACACACTTCCTTTAAGATTTCTGACAAAACCTGTAATTTTTGGACTTTTCAGACATCTGTCGGAGAATTTCAGACTTAGAAACTTAGAAATTGAAATGAAACAGTAAGAAATTAAATATCTGGGTATGTAGATGTCCAACAGCTTCACCGATGCATCAGGTTTCATCTGATAGCACACACTATATTTCACCCACCCGCTGCACATGTAAATAAGCTTTACACGCTACCAAACACACACACCCTGAGTCAGACTCTCTCAGAAATAGGTCAGCAACTAACGATTATTTACATCATTGATGATTATTATCTCAATTTTGTCACATATGACATAGAAAAGCAGCGAATCCTCACATTTGAGAGACTGAAACCAGAGAATATTTGGCCTTTATGCTTGAAAAATGACAGAAATTATGATTAGTTGATTATCAAAATAATCGCTGATTAATTTTCTGTCGACTGTATGTATGTTCTGTTTTTCTACAGACAGATGCAGTGGGATCAGAGTGAGAATCGGGCCTCTGCTCAGCGTGGGGAGCTGTCTGTAGTGAAGGAGACTCACCAGCAGGGGGAGGTTGAGAGGCAGCTGCTGGAGCGAGAGAAGACCCAACTGTCTGAAGCACTGGCTCGGGTAATAAAAAGTCAGAACGTGTGTAAAAATGCTGCTTTGTGTGTTCTCTTGTTGGTTGTGACCTTTATATGACCCTCATCTTCCCTCCAGACTGAGAGCAGTAACGCAGAGCTTTCTCTGCTGCTCAACAAGCTCCAGTCTGAGGATGCAGCTCTCAGAGACTCTCTGGCCAAGATGGGCAGCATGAATGAAGGCCTGGCCCAAGATAAAACTGACCTTAATACCTACATCCTCCAGGTAAGGGTGTTTCATGAGTATATCCTGAAATACCCTTATATCACTCATTTTAATGAGTATATTTAACCTCTGAAGGGTCCAAAACACATTTCTTATTCTCCGAGTCTCACTCTGAACTCTGTCTCTTAGCTGGAGGAGGAGAAGGCCCTTCTGCAGGCTCAGAAACGGGAGGCGGAGCAAGAGAAGCTGGCCATCAGAGATGAGCTGGTCCGGTTGGAGCAGGACAGGCTGGAGCTGGACTCGACCCGCATCACGCTGCACCAGTCACTGCAGGACACTGAGCTAAGCCGAGCAGGGATGGAGGCAGAGCTCCAGAGTCTCAGGGTTGAGAGACTTAAGCTGCAGGAGAGAGTCACCCAGGTGCATAACAGATTATATTACATCACCATTTAAAGGATAAGTCCAACCTAAAAACACTTAATTGGTGATGCAACTTGTTTTTATGAGCCCTTATTAGTTCCCTTATTAGTTGGTGATGTGACCTCATGTAGAGAAACTTCCTTTCCCAGTTACAGAAGATGAATTTGGCTAAAACAACAATGAATTCACTTCTATTTGGCTGTTCCATTGACAGCTTTGTGGCGAGGTGACCTCTCTGGGTTCAGAGTTAAGTCTTGCCAGAGGCGAGAGCCAGCGGAACGAAGTGGCCTTGGAGGAGGCCGGCCGTGGTCGGGCAGAACTGGCCCGAGACAAAGCAGCACTGGTGGTCCAGCTGACGGCATCTGAGAGAGAGAACACCGTGCTGTCAGAGGAGCTGGCTGCCTTCAGGTGTGTGTTGTCAGTGACACTGTGTGCAGCACATCCTCACGTGTGTCTGTGTGTTTAACGTGTGTTTGTAATCCCGCAGGTCGGAGCGTGAGTCCCTGGAAACCAGTCTGTTCGAGGTGCAGCAGCAACTGGTTCAGGTGGAGTCTCGCAGAGAGCAGCTTGAGACGGAGAACCAAAACCTTCGAGTCCGCAGCGAGACTGCAGCAGGTGAGTGGTGAGAAGAGGAGAAGAGGCTGACAGACATATGTGAGGAAAACATGAAAACAAAGAGAGAAAGATATTTTGATTAGAGGATTGGACGAATAAAGCAGAAGAGATAACCTTCTTCTTTATGAGCTAAACGGAAGATGTTTGGTACAGTATAATGGGAAAGACAGTTGGTCAGTAATATATCAGAAAAAGAAGCTAATGTTTGAGTTCTGTCTTTGCCTCTCTTGTTTTCCTGGATGGGATTTCCAGCTGAACTGAGGCGTGTTCGCTCAGACTGGGAGAATGCGTTGGCCCAGGCTGAGAGGGAGAAACAGGCTCTGACTCAGACTCTAAATTCTGCACAGCTGGAGGCCCAGCAGGCCTTACGCAAGGCCATCTCTGAACATCAAGAGGAGGTGGAGAGACTCATCTCAGAAAAGGTGAGAAGGTTTGAACATATTTTACTTTTTAGGATTGTGATAAAGAGTAAGTTTGTGACTCTTTAATCCTAATGTTTGTGCTACACAGGAAGTCCTGCGGCACAGCCTGCTGATGGAGCATGAGGGCGCTCTGAGGAAGCTGAGGCAGGAGGTGGAGGATCAGCTGCACAGAGCGCAGAGAGAAAGAGAGGAGCTGCAGGATGAACTGAGGACTCTTCAGCACGACAGAGATCAGAGTCTCCTGCAGGCTGAGACTGAGAAACAACAGGTCTGTTCTGGGTGCTGTAGCGAGGAGTTGGGTTCATCATCATTCAGCATCATTAATTGAATCCTGATATCATGATAAACAATGCAACCCACAATTTTTTATTGAAATGATAACTTACTCTGGTACATCCGCCGTAAGTTCCACCACATTGTTAAACAGATTTTTTTCTTTTCTCTCCAGGCTCTTTCTCTGAAGGAGGCAGAGAAAGCAGTCCTGTCTGACAGGGTGTCCAGCCTGCAGGCTGAGGTGTCAGCTGCAGCCCTGGAGGCCGAGCGGATGGCCAGAGAAGCAGCTCATTGCAAAGAGCAGGAGCAGGTGAAAGAAGAATCCTGACTTCCTGTCTGAATTCTGTTGTTGTTGAATGATCTTTTCTGTCTTATGTTGCATAAACGATTAATTAATCTAACTTTCTGTTTTGTTTTTCAAGATCAGAGTTGGGGCTCTGACCAGCGAGCTGCAGGAGCTTCGCTCTCAGCTGGAGGATGCAGCCTCGCTTCATGAGAGGGAACTTCATAGTCTGCGAGAGACTTGTACGGACCTTCAGTCACGCGCTGATGTTGCTCTCAAAGAGGTAGATGATCCTGCACAAGAGAGAACATGAAACTGATAGAGTACAAATCTAGAAAGCTTCCAGAGAGCACATAGTGTACCAACCACCAAAGATGCACAATCCTTTGAATTTGTTATTTTAATATTGTGCAGAATTTTTGTCTGCATCTGCACATTATGAGAAAATAATGCAAACGTAAAAACAGTACCTGGCTGCATGATTAATCAAATAAAATTTCTTGATCGGCACCAAAAAATGATCAATTGTTTCTTGACTAATGGCCTAAATTTCCACCAAACTTAGTTGAAAAATGTTAAAAAAATGTTTGAGATAAGCTGCTATCACCTCCTGGGTGGATGTAATTAAATAATTCACCCATTTTCTGTTACATTACATTACACCTTTTAACACACATGACACTTTCGCCCTCCAGCTGGACCAATACAGAGCTTCTCTCTCAGCTAACGAGGAGAGTCGGGATCATCTGAGGCGGGACATGCTGGAGGTGGAGCGTCGTCTCAACCAAACTCAGGACATGGCAGAAAAACACAGGAGAGAAGGGACAGAGCTGCGTCGCAGCCTCGGGGACGTCACCAAGGAGAGAGACACTCTCAGCCAGTCAAACACCCAACTAAGGGAAACTCTGCGAATTGCAGAAACAGAGAGAATCAGGTAAAAACTTGAAAGAAATAAGAGAGATGCAGGTATGTTCAGAGTAAAATAGTTAAAAATAGTTACTGAGTTTGTGTTTGTTGGGTTTGTCAGTGTGAAACGACAGTGTGAGGAGAAGGAGCAGAGGCTGGCTGTGCTGGAGGAGAATTTCTCATCTACTCAGAAAGAGGTGACGGAGCTGCGTAGCTGCCTGAGGGAGGTTGAGAGGTCACGTCTTGAGGCTCGGCGAGAACTCCAGGAGCTCCGTAGACAGGTCATACATCTAGTCACCTCTCCTTCACACCTGTAAAACATTAAAACAGAAGCTTAGGATCTACTGGCACTCTATAGGCACTTTAAAATTAAAAATCCCAAACTTTGGTTTTCAGTCTAGACTAGACTCTGATCTGTGCTTTTTTTCTCTCCAGCTGAAAGTTCTGGATGGAGAAAAGGAGCAGAAAGAGAGGGAGGTGGCAGAGCTGCAGACTCGCCTGTCACTGGAGGAGCAAAGGGAAGAGGAGAAAGGGAAAGAGGCTTTCACCCTCAAACAGAAGTTAACTGAAGCTGAAACTGCTCGAGATTCCCTCAAGAAGGAGGTGAGGATTGAGGACAGTGAAGAGAGATTTCCAGGTTCTTCTCTTAGTTTTGGGCTTGATGGTTTCATGATTTTTCTTCCATTTATTTTTCAATGTAGCTTTCCCTGATTCAAAAGCGCCTGGTGGAGTCGGAGGGGAGCTGGAGGGGCTGCGAGAGAGAACTGACCGCTCAGCTGCAGGAGGCGCGAGGCTGTGAGAAGAAGCTGCAGGATGAAGCCAAGAATCTGGCCCTGCGCGCCCAGGCAGCCCAGGACGCCTCTGCTCTGTCCAGCCTGCAGCTGAGCGAGGCTCAAGGCCGCCTAGCTGCCACAGAGGCAGAGCTGTCCCGGGCTGAGGTTGGGAGGAGAGAGCTGGAGTATCGTCTGAGCAGCCTCCAGTCGGTACTGACACGTACACTGGGCATCGGAGCAGGGGGCAGAGGATCCAGGGGGAGGAGCCCGGGGGGGAGCTCCACATCAGCCGGCACCATGTCACGCCACCCCAGCATCTCACCTCTACGCTCCTCACTGTCACCTCCTAAAGGTAATAATTAAATGTGCAGGGATACTTCTACATTTATCACTCAGAGCTTCTTTTTTTTTACTGTTTTAATGTTATTTGGATCCACAGCTGATTTATCTTTTGGGGAACATGAATGCCTGTACAAAAGTTCACATCAATCCATCAAATAGTTGTTGAGATATTTCAGTTTGGAACAAAGTGGTGGACCAATCAACCAACACTGTCATAGCTAGAGCAGCAAAAGGAAGAATAGATTTATAGCAACTACAATAATATTTACATTATTGGCATCTACCACAAGAAACATTTAAAATATAGGTATTATATACATGATATATACACATTAACAACAGAAATGTATTGAGACACAAATAACATAGTACATAATGTAACATAATAAAACATAACAACATAGTAAATGGATGTATAGGCTGCAATAAATCACAGTGAATAAGGTTTCTACAGACAGCAGCTACAGTTAAATAAATATACAGTTATGCAATCACATCAAAAATATATATGACAGACAAAACATTAAAGGACCAGTGTGTAGGATTTAGTGACATCCAGTGGTGAGGTTGCAGATTGCAACCAAGTGAATACTCCTCCCCTCATCCTCCCCTTCCAAGCATGTAGAAGAATCTACGGTGGCCACGAAACTTGCGAAAAACATGTGAAAGGCCCTCTCTAGAGCCAGTGTTTGGTTTGTCCATTCTGGGTTGCTGTAGAAACATTATGGGGAACATGGTGGCGTCCGTTATAAGAGGACCTGCTCACTATGTAGATATAAAGGGCTCATTCTAAGGTAACAAAAACATGATCCTTGTTTTCAGGTGATTATATACTAATTAAAACATACTTATGAATATTATATTCCATTTCTGCCAATAGATACCCCTAAATCTTACACACTTGTCCTTTTAAAGAGAGTAATTGACCAGTAAAACAAACCATAAAAAATCTCATTTGTACTGCAAAAATGGTAAAAAAGTTAAAGAATATTTAAACTATTTATTTGGTGGACTTGTCTCCAAGAATAACCTTTAGTTGCTTCTTAAAATGTGTAAAGTGTAGTATACTATTCCAGCGAGATACTGTATGGTTATGTTACATTTGTCTTTGGTTGGCGTTGCGTAATGTGAGCCCTCCTGCTTGAACATAAAAAAACATTTGATTATACACGTTGCTTGCAGCTCTTTTTATTTAATATTTACAGAATTTCGAGTAAGCACCCCTGACAACACTTTAGGCTCAGGAGCTGTGTCTCCTGAGAGAGGGGATACTCCACTGCCTCTCCCTCAGCCAGAGCTGGACCCTGAGACCCTACGAAGTGGTCTGAGAGACTTCCTCCAGGAGCTGCGTGAGGCACAGAAAGAGCGGGTAATAGAGCTGCACGGCATGAAAAAAGCACACAATAAATGTTGTCATAATTTAAGGATATGTTTGTGTTTGCATGGTTCAAGTCTTTGGTTATTGCTGATTTTCAAGGATGATGCCCGATGCCAGCTGGGGGCCCTGCAGCGGGAGGTGGAGGAGCTGAAGGGGGAGCGAGACTTGGCTCAGAGTCGTCTCTCTCAGCTACAAAACACCTTACAGGAATACCAAGAAGGCAAAACATTTTTTTGTTTGAAAGTGAACCAAAAGGCAAAAACAAGCACAAGCATTTCTTGTCAAACTGTGTTTTCACTGTAGGAGATCTTGAATGCGTGTTTAATGTGTGTGATTGTAGCGAAGTGCGGGCTGGACGAGCGTCTGACGGCCACTCAGATTCTGCTGCAGCAGCAGGAGGAGTTAGTGAGGAGAGGAGACAGAGAGAGGAGAGCTCTCACCGACAGGGTGAAGGATTTGGAGCGAGCGCTGCAGGCCTCTGAGACGGATAAGAAACACACGCAGGTACACACACACACACACACACATTTGTGTACTTTGTGTACATGAACACCGTGTGTTTGTATTGTCACTTGCTCAGCAGTGAGCACTGATCTGCCATGATCACCATATGGCTGTACTCAACGGTAGAGGCAATATCTAGAGGCAAAAACTATCAGGGAATGTAATAACAGCAGACGCAGCGCACACACAGTGTTACGCCGCTTGTGGTGTCACATGTCAGCTCTCCTTATGTCTGTTTTTCATGCCAGCACCTTTCAACATAATTCACCTTATGGGCAACAGGAGGAGCAGGGACACAAAGTGAAAGTGAGGCTCTCAGTGGGATTTTGTTTGGGGGAGGGGGAGGGGGGGGGGGGGTGCTACTGAGCTGTGGAGCATCTGTGTGTGCTTTGTGTCTGTCTGGTCTCTTAGAAACCGTGTTTTGGACTAGTCTAAAACTCAAATCTCCATTTCACAACAAAGAAATCTACACCCTAAATGTCCGCCAACTGGTCTTTCATTATGTCTGTGCTCTCTCCATCTCCGCAGGAGCAGTTAAATAAGCAACGTGCGGCTGAAATGCGTCTGGAGGCAGAGAGGAGGCGTCTGCGGGAGGCGCTGGAGGCAGCTGAGGCCCGGGCCACCAGAGTGGAGTTGGGGAGGCGCAGTGTGGAGGGGGAGCTGCAGAGACTCAAACTGAGTCTGGGAGACCGCGAGGCTGAGAGCCAGGCCTCCCATGAACGCCATGACACTCTACTCAAACAGGTACAGCATGGTGGTTTTCATATCTCTGAGTGCTGAATGGGATTATTTTGGCCTTAAATGCACAGATATGGGCCCTCTTTAATTTGGCAATGCTTTATTTTATGGGAAGTTACTCTAATTTTAGGGAAAATAGAAATATTGTTTAATTGGTACACTTCCAATGAATTAATTCAAATTAATTGTGAGTGTAATCTTTTAGTCAGTGCACAGCAGATCAGCTGAATATGCAACAATGTGAAATTTGTCTACAGGCAAGAATGCAGAATAAAGTTTCCAATAATGAATTAATAATGAGTGAATTTTAACTCTATTCTCTCTACTCTACTCCAAACTATTTTCTCTTAAATTAGTACCAAATTTGTTAGTCTTTTGCTGAAAACCTTTTAGAAAATATTTAAGAACATTACAGATCCATAAAATAAAGGGTTGTCTTTAAATCTTACATGACAATAATTTCCCTGATTTGACAAGGAGGCTCTTTGCCGGTTTGCTCACTGACAAGTTCATTTGATGTCCACAAATTGCAGGTAGCAGAGGGAGAAGTCCGTGTGTCGTTGCTTCAGAGAGACGTGGAGAGGCTGAGCCAGGCTCTGCTCAAAGCGCAGGAAGGCGAATCTTTGCTGAAAGAGAGAGTCACTTCCCTCAACCAGAGCCTCCAGGAGGTGGCGGCTGCTCACAGCAGCACAGAGACTCGCCTGGTTGCTCTGCAGAAGTCGCTGAGTGTGGCTGAACAGGACAAAAGGCATCTACAGGTGAGTGAGACAAAGACAAAAACAGGCAGTGGACAATGTAGACAAAAGCTGAATGGTGTTGTGATTATTATTATGTGTCGATCAGGAAAGGATCGATGAATCCCGTGTATCATTAGCTGAATGGAAGAGAAACATGGCCACCCTCACTGAGCGTGTGCAAAGCCTGCAGAGTGAGCTGAACCAGAGCGAGCTGAGACGAGAGGCGCTTGAGGCCGAGCTCACCAACACTCAAGAGGTAACAGAGATATAAATGACTACAATTCAATTTTCAGGGCTGCTGATGTGAAGCTGTATCAGTGCCTCACTCAAGGCAGAAAACTGAAAAAAAAATGAAATTCCACACAAGGTATCAATAAAGTATAAAACAAAACAGTAACACGCTCAATGTGGCTGCTTTGGCTGGTCATGTCTTTGTGTGAGTGTGTGTGTGATCTCTGTTTTCCCTCTGTTAGGCTCTGCGTCAGCGTTCAGCCAGTCTCGTGGAGGCTCAGCGCAGCGCCCAGGCGGCTCAGACAGAGCGGGCCACTGTAGAGGAGCGGCTGCGTGGGCTGCAGAGAGCGGTCGCCATGCTCGAGACGGAGAAAAAAGATGCTGAGAGACAGGCTGTGAGGCTGGAGAAAGACAAAAACGCACTGAGGAATACACTGGATAAGGTCAGCGCTGTATCTTGTCCATAAATGTGCAGCTTGTTTCCTTCGGTCACTTCTGAACAAAGAGCCTTTTGTGAGTGAAAAAAGTCAGAAGTTCATGGACACATGTAAGGTTTAGTCAGTGGTGTGTAGAGCAAAAACACTGGTAAACCACAGGAGGTACAAAATTTTCATAACTTTCTTAAAACCTTATAAAGTTGATCTGGAAATCTTGTTATTAAACAGCAGCAGACACAAAGGCTTCTGGTTTCAAGTCCAATATTCTCTCCTTCTGGCTTTGTTTTTGTCACTAACTCCTGAGGGAAATATGTGGCTCTTTAGCAGCTAAATCCTCCATTATGTTCACCAGCTGGTCGCTAACTGTGTCTGTCTGCCATTTGGTGCTCGACAGGTAGTGCACAGCGGGTTCACAATCACAACCACCTACCTATGAATTGGAAGTTTTTTACCTGATGTAAAACTGTGTCCATTTTTGCAAGGGATCTCATGATTTCTACTGGTTATATGTTCATAAATACTGTCATTAGGTTGAACGTCAGAAGCTGAAGACTGAAGAAGGCAGCATGCGTCTGTCTGCAGAGAGAAGCCGCTTGGATCGCTCTCTGAACACCGCTGAACAGGAGCTGCAGGAGGCACAGCAACAGATACTAATGCTGCAGGTGATCCACTGATCCACGTGACACTTACAGATTCATCATAAATCATACTGGCCTTCACTACTTTTACTGTGTGTAATAAAAGCAAAAACTCCTCAGAAGTTACACCAAAGTGTTGCTGATCAGCAGACTGACTCTTGGTGACACGACTTCCCACAGAATTTGTTTTCTTAGCTGCTTCACACCTCAGCTTGTGGTCAGGAGGACAACCTCAATTAGCCCATAGTTTGGGCTTTATATGTTTTTGTTTTGTATAAATTATTTCACTTACTATTAAACCACACACCCTCCAGTGAACAGACATTTACATTGTGTCTTTACTGACTTGAGAAATGAGGGTTTTGTGGTTTCAAGAGAAAAAAAAACATTCTCTCTCATCAGTGTGAGCGCAGGAGGCTTGCTTGTGCCTTGGGAGGTTTGAAAATAGCTCAGAAATCAGTCGGACAAAACATTATTAGTGTATGTATTAATTTTGCAATTTAACCCTCCCTAAAGTTTTCCGTAGATTACACCGAAAGTTTGGAGCGTCCGCTAAGTGTGAAGTGAGGTCAGTGTAACCGATGTCTCCAGCTGTGGATACATCTGCTTCCTGTAAGGCATCAAAAATTAGCTGGAAAAATCCTTTTTTATTTTCTCTTCACAACTCATTCTTGTCACTGCTTCACTCCAGAGGACTCTTACTGTAACATGAGATTCTTATTGTTACATGAATGACGCCAAAAAACAAAGCAGACCAAAGCATTTAGTGTTTCTGGGTAGGCGTCATTTTTCTGTCATGATCCAAAACAAACATCATAACTTTTGTTTTTTTAAAACCAGACATGATATAAACAAGCAAATAAAGAAGTTACACTGGGTTTTTGAAGAATTTAGAAAGAGTCATTAAAGTTGTTTATCTCAGACCACTGTTCATTTCTCCTCATTTAGTCAAAAATCTTTCCAGGCTGCAGAACTGTTTATCAACTAGAGCAGTGATCCACAACTGCGTTTGCTACCGGGCTGCGAGGAACGCTGCTGTAACTATATAACTTTATAGGCTATTGTTGTAATAAACTTCAATTTTGTACGCTTTGTCTGTGCTGCATCTTTCCTCGTTACTTTATGCCACGCAAAAAAAATACAGATTTTAAACAAAAGTATGTGAAGAAACCAGTCTGTGGTGCAAAAAAAAGTTGAAAGTAAGTAAAAAAATAGTTTGAGAATGAACACTTGGTGTCATTTACCTAGAAACAAATCAACATGTTGAAACTCTCTCTGCATGGGGCCATCAACCATTTGTCAGAGGACAAATAAAAACCTCCAGACTAATAAAAATCCCAGCTGTTAATTGTCTCAGAAATGTGAGCGACAGATTTGTGATGTTTGTTTCCTCATCTGTTAATGCTTTGACACAACACCCACAGTAATTACAAAGTGTAAGTGTGGAATGTAATATAGACACTAACTGTATTCATTTATTCGGACTTTTCCTTTTTAAAATACTTTTTTATTTGATTTTCTGATCTGGAAACAACAAAGTGTGACTGTAGTATAAAACTCAGACATATAGTTAATTTGTTCGGTATCACGTTTCACGTAGATGATCCGCTTTTCCCATTTTCTGCCACAATATTTCTTTTAATTCTCAAAAGACAGATCAACTTTTTCTGTGAATACATTTCCTGAACAATATCTGGAGGATCAGCTTTACACTGAATTCTTGTTTTCTTCTTTTGAGCGCTAAAAGCCAGATTTGTCTTCATCTATATTCCCCTAATGTCTTTTATAGTTGCATTTACATCATCCCAGAAAGGCTTTAATTTACTGCATCTCTAGAAAACATGAGTATGGTTTTCCACTAGGTCACCACAGAGCCTCCAAGAGCCTCGCTGGGTGGTTCGCTGTCTGCTTTTGATCGGTGGTGTTACTAAGAGCCGAGTTAGATTCTTCCAGCTAAACTCTCATCATCGTTTAGACTTTTTCTATATGAGCAGACCGAGTGTTCCTCTCATTCACATCTTGGTCTCTTCCATCTGTGTGTGTGTGTGTGTGTGTGTGTGTGTGTGTGTTTCACGAGTAGACTCAGCTGGCTGAGATGGAGCAGTCACACAGTCTGTGTGAGAGTATGGTGAGGCAGCGAGACGAGGCCCAGCGGGAGGCGGAGAGACTGAGGAGCAGCTTTAGGGACATAGAGCGAACTCTGGGCACCAGAGAGCGAGCTCATCGGCACAGAGTCAAAGGCCTGGAGGAGCAGGTAGAGACATTGGAGACATTGTGTTGTAATAGGCTACAGGTTATAAAAGTCTTTCTCGGGTTAAACCTTTCATGGTTTTCATTGCCTGCTACAAACTAGAATACATAATACTATTTGGAAACACCAGTATTAAAGGTAGAGGGTAGAGTCACCTGATACATTTTGAGGAGAATACTTAATGTATTTAACACATATGAAGCTAACTTCATGAGGCAGATGGCCTCCACTGCTTTATATACTGGATGGTAGGTTCCAGGATATAAAGATAGATGGTACTTACAACACAGGACTGAATCATAGAGATGTCTGCAACATTTTGAATGAAAATCAGGGAATGGAAGAATTAAAGTGTGGTTTCATAGTTTCTCTCAAGAGACAAAGACTTGTTCTCACCTCCCTCTGAACAACATTAGTAGGTTTTGTTCAACGATGCACTGGTTAAGCCCTTTCATTATTTTTGCTTTAGCCCATATTAAACAGAATGAAAAATGAACTATGTGAGGCTCCGATGATCCTCTACTCAACACCTACAGTGTTATCCTACGTTTAATACACCAAGAAAAAAAAGAGTCTCTTCTTTTATGATTGATGTTACTTTGTTTTTTTTTTACTACATCACAACTGTGTCAGTCTGAGTTTATGCAGATGCCAGAAAAGCCAAAATAAGACCACTGAGATCTTTACGTGTCACTGAACTTATTCAAAGTTTTGTTAACAAAGTGTTTACATGTGCACAGCCAGAACCAGGCTGAGGATGAGCCAGCTGTCTGGTCTGCTCATCCGTAAACTCTTTGCAGGTGCTGGGTGACAATAATCAGCACAAAAAGATGTACAAACACCTGCACGATGCTGTATTGTCTCCAGTTCTGGTATTCTAAATGAAATGACAGTGTTTCAACCACAAACCTGGCCCTCGTTACTCTGTTATTTGTGGCCAGCTGAGGGAGAGCCTTGTGGCATCAACCTGTAATCTTGTGATTTGTACTACAGATTGAATGTTTATTGCTGTCCTTACTGCAGGTGTCCACCCTGAAGGAGCAGCTGCAGCAGGAGATGAAACGGCGGCAGCCTTCACTTCCATCCTCCTTACTGTCGGCAGGAAACAGAGATGCAGCTTAAAGCACCAGCGCGTCACCGTCTAACCCAGGGAAAATCCACTCACCATGAATGTCTGAAAGCAATATTTACCTACAGAAACATTCCTAAAAGTGTTCATACTGTAACTTTAGTGTTTAAAATATGATTAGTTTTACTTCTGACACTGAAATGAACACTACCGTCATTCCAATGGCATTTTGTTGGTATTTTGTACAGTGAAGAACACACTCAGCACGTGAGCACAGGCCAGTGATTTAGCAGCAGCAGCTGTGCTCTAAACGCCAGCAGGCTGCTGATTACTGGCAGCCATCTGTACTTGATCCGTGCTCAACATCTTCCCAAACTTCCTGCTCTTATTCAAGAAGAAGCCCAAAATCACCGCAGGATTCTCCTCCAGACAGAATCTTGATGTAGCGCAGGAACGAAAATCACGCCACTGCCAGGTTCGCAGTTTGGCCTCGATCCTCTGCATTAATAGTCGAGGACACAAGAGAGAGAGGAGGGACAGTCTTCACCGTGTGTGTGAGTGCCAGGCAAGCAACGATTTGACTGTAATGAAGGAGCTGCACTGTATTTTCTCTCAGAAACAGGCGCAGATTTTACTGATTATGTGAGTCGGATGAAATATAGACACTGTTTTATAACTGAAAAAGGGATCATAAGCAGCGAAGTGCTGCTGTATGATGATAAACCAACAGTGTGTGTTTTTTATTAGTTATTATGATTAGTTTTATTAGGTATAAGACTTTTTACTTACCGTATAAAGGCTGACAAACTGACATATCAGCTTCAATGATTAATAACTTGTATGGACATTACACATGGATCCCACATGTTTGCAGGAGAATAAACACACTTGTGTGCACCGTATTCATGTCTATCATAAATACCTTTCAGCACAGTGAGCCACGGCCTCAGATTACGTTACAGCGATGAATCATGTTTGACTCAATCACACACCAAACAGCTGTAGTAAAAAAAAAAAAAAAAAAAAAAGTTTATTTTTTTTTTCTCAGTCTTTTATAGTGACAGTTTTACAAAGCAGTAGTACCGAGGCCGTTCTCAAAGCACTTGTTGCCACTGGAATATATTTATAAAAGCTTGCTGCTTGGTTGCTAAGCACAGATCCAGGTGGCAGTAGTACAAAAACTGAGGTCACTCACCACCTGCTTGTTCACACGTCTCATGATCTTCAACGATGAGACTGGATATTGATTAGTTTATCTGATGTCAGTGCACGGTGGCCAACATTGATGAGCTGATCATCATGACAATGACTGCTTTTCAACACAAGTACAGTAACATATCAACAAATACAAAGCATGAGATTAATATGGTACAATATGCCAAAAAAAAACATAGAGAAAAGATGTTTCCGCAGTTATGTGCATCTATAAAAGTTAACTTTTTATAGCACCAGTGTGATGATTTTATAGCACCAGTGATTTTTACAATCATCAATGTTCTTTGGAGTATATTTATCCATACACACAGGATCTACAGGGCAGACATACATGTGAAAAGACAAACGGAAATGGAACGAAAATCAAATGTAGAAGTGCTTTTCGCACAGGTGTAATGTGTCGTACAGGAGGAGTCAGAAGGCAGAAAGTGAGGAGAAACTGAGAGGAAGAAAGAGAACATTGTAAGATGAGTTGGGGATGTGGACAAGTGGTAGAAAAGCGGCAGTATTTGGGCAGGTAGTGTCCCTGATCTCAGTACTCAATCAGCAGCCACCACAGCTCTTTCCGCAGCTTCCTCCTAGTGATGCACACTGACCGCTCAGTGCTGCGACGCCACAGCGGGAGAACTGATCACGGCAGAGGTCCGCTAAACACACACACACACACACACACACACACACACACATAGAGGTCAGAGTTAAGATAACATGTCTCCATATACAAACACATAAACACACACACACATAATCACACTGAACTCACCTCTGAGCAGTTCGTCATGTGCACACACAGTCCTCACACACACCTCCTTGTTGATGACGTACACCCGTCGCAAACTGAATGAAAACATATGAGGTGGTCAAGTGAAGCTCAAACAATAAAGGAGTAGTTCACCTCAAAATGCAAAGACAGTCAAAACTCTACAGAAAGGGTAAGTCTGGTGATATTCTGTATTTGTCTGATAGTCAACAAATCCCACAAATAAAAAACAAAACCAGCAAAGAATTTATCCCACTAACAAATATTGCCTGATATAGTTTATTGAGCTCTATTAAAAACACATAAATGTTGTTGCGTTGGGTGACGTGTGTGAGTTGACTTCACTTCATGACCATAAACATGAGCACTGCAGTTTATTTTGAATCAATCCCACATTCACCTTCCTGCTGCTGGAAATACTCAAAAGAGCAGCAAATGTGTATTAATCCGCATCAGAAAATAGTCCCCAACAAATGCACTTTTTATTTGAGTAGTTGTAATTTTGATTAAAAAACAAACAAAACTACAGTGCCCAACTGTTTTAAGAAATTACCAAGTCTTTCTAGGAAATAAAACTATATATCTGTGACCGAGTTTTACAGATTTATGTCTTCAGTAGGCGTGAATGTGGCTGCAGTGCCGTAGCCACTGTATACAGACTTACACAACGTTGGTCTTTGTATTTTAATAAGATTTGCTGACAATAAGAAATATCCTTGTTCTTATTTTCTAAGTCCACAAGACGACCAAACAGTGTTTTTTAGCCCCTGAACATCCTTGACAGCCTCCTTTACATCTGCGCTGAAGAAACATGAAATCTACATCCAGGTGTGGCCGAGTGTTTCTAGACATATAAATGCAATTTGGTTTCAAAAGTATCAAATTTATATAAAGATTTACCTCAATGATATTTGACCTAGAATACACCAACATACTTGTATTGTAAGCAACAAATATACCAAAAAGCACGTTAATTAGTGGACTGTTGGGGTCTCTGCTTGCACTCTAACAGATTTGATGGACAATTTCTGCTGCTTTTGGAGCTGTAAAAGTAGTTTGAATAGTTTTTGGGAGGAGGCTGACATGGAGATACAAACTTCAGATTCAGGTTTTGACTCACAAAAGAGAAAAGAGATGCTGAGATTTGGGGTGACTGGCTCATTTTCGTGTTTTCGGGTGTTTACATACCTGTAGAAGCAGAGGCTGTTCAGGCACTGCTTGCATGGCTTGTGCACAGAGTAGAGTCTGGTGCAGGGATACTGCTCCTCTCTGCAATCTGCAAATCAAACACACAGCGAGATAATTTCTCCACTCAAAAGTAAACAACTGATTATCTGTCCTCTTTTCTCCAGTTTTCTCACCGAGAGGGCCGGGCTCTGTGGGTTCTGTCTCCAACTCTGACTCTTGATATCCACATGAAAGACAGATTTAAAAGTCAGTCGTAGACACAATATAAACATCTTCTAAATATCATAACAGCTTTGTGAGGACACAGAGGAGAGCTCAGCTGATATACCTGATTTTTCTGGACGGACAACCGGCTCGAGTCGAACCTGCTGCTGGTAGGTTCCAGGAAGAGATTCAGGATTTACAGGATCTGGACTCTCTGAACAGAAAGAAGAGAAATCCCTTTTGTCAAATACACTTTTTAATGTTTAAATGTGAAAGTATCGTTTCAACAACGTCAGGGAACTTTTCTATGAACTTAACCATGCTTTACCTGGAAAGTAATCCGGCCCATAGTCCTCTGTGAGGTCATAAAATATGCAGAGAGGGAAAAAAGGTTTCATGAGATCAACATTGTGAAACTAATTACAGTTCGTAACCCTCTCCACACACACATAAAGCACCGCACCATATAAAACAAACCACCTGCACGCCAAAACTGAAGATCAGAGCAGCTTTGTGAGGCGGCAATGCATGACTTCATATGCAAGATGCTTACAAATAATGACATGCAGAGTGGTCAGAGTACTATTTACACTGTGAAAACAGTTGCTCTCCGGGTGGTAAATAGAAATCGGAGGAGGAGAGAGAACTCCCCGAGGCTAGGTGACACATCAGAGGACAGGAGAAATCAGGAACAGATGTGCAGAGCTCGGATATAAACCGACGCTGAGCTGGAACAATCCGAGCCAATATTCTCTTAATGAACTCACCCAAAAAAGGAAACTGTTCCTGGTACTGGCCCTGAGCGAGCAGCAGAACTGTTGATATTTCAGAAAAACAAAGTCATCACAAAGATGGGCTGATGAGTGAAATGCAGGGGTGGAAAGTATTTACAATCACTCTGAATACTGTAACTAAACAGCTTTATCATGAACTTTTCTAACATCTGTAATCATCCATTCATTTTTCTTTTTTATTTTATTTTTTTTAAATTTCTAACTTTTTAAGTGTTGAACGTTGCTCTCCGCTACTTTTTGTGAGTGCACACTGAGCGAGGAACAGACCACTGTGAGCTTCAGTGCAAGTCCATAAAAATTAAATCACACAGCTCTCCTCCAGTACACTGCGCTCTATTCACCAAATGTTTTCTGCTTTTCTGTCTTAATCAGGGTGGCGTCTGAGGTTGTTTCTGGTTTCCTTATAAACAGTCAAACAATCAGTCATGTGACTAACACATAGATACAAACTATACAAAACAACATTATCGTCATCTTTTTACAATAGTTTTCACAAAATTTCGTTTAATGATGCGTTTACTGAATCACTGTTTATAAATTGTTTGTGTTTTGCGCTGTTTTGTATCTATTTTCTTGATGTTAAAGACCGATCTGGGAACGGACATTACAAACTGGCTCAGACTATAAATGCTGTGGTATGTGGCGTTAGTTTATGCTATACTGTATACTTGTCCCTATACAAATAAACATTAAATAATAAATAAATACATAAAACATCTGCTCTTAGCGGATACAGAAACGATTTCGTTCTGCTTTGCATCGCTGATGTTTTGCTGAATGACAATAAAAGGATCTTGATCTTGAGAAAAGAGAAATAAATGATTACATCCTGTCACAGCCAACAGTTGTTGTTTAAGAGACTGTGTAACTGAAGGTGATAATGATAAATGCTAAACGATAATGTAACAGCAGCACATGTATAGAAACATCAGCTAAGAGTAGCCGACATGAGCAACCATAAGTTACTGGTCATAACAGACAAGGTGACGGCTTTAAAGCAGAAAAGTAAATAGATATTCTGTTTGAGTTCGATTTGAATTAGCGC
Source organism: Thunnus maccoyii (assembly GCF_910596095.1). Lineage (NCBI taxonomy): Eukaryota > Metazoa > Chordata > Actinopteri > Scombriformes > Scombridae > Thunnus > Thunnus maccoyii. The sequence continues at coordinate 17,643,370 of NC_056535.1, read as the reverse complement.
TGAAACGATTAGTTGATCGATCAATGAATTTGCAACTATTTTGATTATCAAAGAATCATTTGAGTAAATTTTTTGTAAAGCAAAAAGTACCAAGAATTTTGCTTCCAGCTTATCAAGTGTGAGGATTTTGCTGCTTTTCTTTGTTTTATGTGATAGTAAATTAAACATATTTGGGTTTTAGACTTTTAGTCAGACAAAACAAGACACTTGAGGATCTTGGAGTGTAGGAAACTGCGATTCTTATCCTTTTTTCTTATTGTCAACAACTCCTATGAAAATACATAGGATTGCTTTATTGTCATTCCTCAGCACTCACATACATTGAAACTGATGCACTGAACCCATCCTACACACTGGGAGCACTGGGCAGCTGCAGTGCAGCGCCCGGGGACCAAACTCCAGGTCTTTTTGCTAGTGCCAGTGATCAGGAGCACTGACAGGAGTATTAACCCTAACAAACATGTCTTTGATGTATTATAATATTCACCCAATAAAATGTGTCCATTCGTCACAAAAACAATCGGCAGATTAATCAGTAATGAAAATAATAGTTAGTTGCAGCACTAAATTGGATCGTTTGGACCTTTGGGTCTGCAAGAGAGCTAAAAAAAATGACCTACATCTTGAAAGAGTCTTTGTGAACTGGAGAGATTAAACAGGTAGGACATGAACATCATATCTCACTTGTATTCACAACAGCTGATTCTTTAAAAATTTGACACAACTACTTGAGAAATATGTAACTTCACAGCAGTTCAATGAGAGTTTTTCATCTTTAGAGGAACATGGTGCAGTTACCTGGCATGCAGATTAGTAGGAGGACTCTCATGGTCACTCTGGGAGGTAGACTGACTTTGACTCTGGTGGGGGGGGAGAAGATGAGGAGAGTATCAACCAACAAAAACAGAGCGACATGAGGGGCATAAAGTGCTTAGTGTTGGATATTCCTTTGGTCTCCTGAAGTCTCCTCTTCCTCCTCCTCCTCCTCCTCGCTTCCCCCCCCCCCGCCCTCTGTCACCTCTCCAGCCCCCCACTGCTCTCCTCTCTCTCTCTCTCTCTGCCCTCCTTCACCCCTCCTCCCCCCACCCCTCCACTGGCCCCAAACAGCCACAGCAAGAAAAAAAAAGGAGGAGGGGGTGGAGGGGTGGTGGTGGTGGTGGTGGGGGGGGGGGGACTCTGACAGCAAGAATGTGGCACGTCTGTCTTCCTAAGAACAATCTCTCTGTTTTCCTACTTTTCCTCGCTGCAGCAGACAGTCTCGAGGCTGCATTCCAGGAAAAGAAACAGAGGACCCCTCAACCCCACCCCTCTCTCTGAGTTTTCTTCATCCCTCCCTCCTTCTCTCCACATCCTTCATTTCCCTTCTGTCGCCCTCACTGGTCATTTCCTCGAACCCTCCTCCCCCCCCCCCCCTTTTTTTTTCTTTCTTCTTCACTCCACCAAGCAAAGAGCCGCTCAGGTTGAGTGAAAATGACATGTGGACATAAAAACACGAACACTGACAGCATCAAGACATCACTGACTAGTAAACCAGATGATTGTTGTTTTTGCTTAAATCGTCCACGAAATTCAGGAAGTCACACTGTAAAAGTGTTACATACAGTAAAATCCATTACCTTCACTTCCTCTGACACTGACTAAACTACTTTTCCACTTTGTGGAAAGTATGAGCACTCCTCCTCCTCCGCTGCAGCTCTGTACTGTAGACGACTTCATTCACACAACATGAAGCAGTTGATTTGTGCTTTGTGACATTTTTAAACGTCATAAAAAGTGGAGTTTTGAACTTTTTCTCTGTGTGTTTTTGCGTGTAGATATTTGTGAGGCCACACTGAACAAAAAAACCCCCAAAAAAACATGAGATTGAGACACTGTCTGCACAAAACTCTGCATGTGTATCAATAAATCTGTGTGTGTGTGTGTGTGTGTATGTATATGTGTGTGTGTGTGTGTGTGTGTGTGTGTGTGTGTATATGTGTGTGTGTGTGTGTGTGTGTGTGTGTGTGTTACCAGCATAACACACAGCTCACAAATTCTTTGTGTGCATCACAGTGGCTATCGGAAACCATATGTTTTCACAGCACACATCTGGGAGCGATTAGCCCCCCTCTCCCCATTGAGTCCTTCCCCTCCCATAGACCCCCTCTCCCCCCACCTACACATACACGCGCACACGCACGCACGCGCGCGCACGCACACACACACACACACACACACTCATTAGTAAGAGTTTCTGAGGACAGCAGCAGGAGGTGCATTGCTGTCATCTACTTGTGTGTTTTATTTGTAACCCTGACAAATGAATATTTTTTTTTGAAAAACTCTCTTTTCCTTTGCCCTCATTGACCCCTATTCTCTGAAAGCAACTTTTTTTTTTTTTTTTTTGGGTTTGGTTTTCCCTCTTGGCACCCTCTCTCCATTGTAGTGCCATTGCTGCAGGCTGTGCTGTGAAAGTCCCTCCTCCTCCTCCTTCTTCTCTCCAGTGAAAACACAGGACCACATGTCAGCACCCAACAACCATTAACATACACGCAAATTACACCCGATGGTTCAGTCTAGGCTGCACTAACATAAACGCTTTGGATGCTTTCATGTGCTTGAAACATGGAGTTGGCTGCACGCAATCTGTGCACAATCACCTTCACATCTCCTCATTTCTTTTCTTTTCTTTTTTTTCCTGCATTACGCTCAGCAGTTGAAGTATTTCTAACTTTCTCAGCTCACACATGCATCAAATGAAAACAAAAAAGTAGGTCAAACTAATCCAAGCAGATGAAATGCAACCTTAAAAAAAAAAAAAAAAAGTTCTTACCTCACTTTGATTCAGTTTGCTCCGACTATCCTCAGCTTTCATGCGTCCTCTGAGTGCAGAGGACCTCGCAGCACTGTACCACCCCGCATCAGTAGTCTCCTCCCCGTCCTGCCTCCCCCCCCCCCCCCCCCTCCCCGCTCCTCGCACCGACCCGCACCGGCTCCGGTGTTACACCGAGATATGTGACCCGTCAAATACTGTGACGCTACAGGTGTGAGTGGGAAATGTTTTAATTAATTATTAAATGGTTGTTGATGTTGCGTCACTGGCATCAACACCTATTTTACCAGCTGTGGTATCGACTATTATGTGAATACTGTGTCATCAGATGTAAGAGCTGTCAAAAAAGGGCTATTTCAGGTCAAATATGCAATCAAAATGAAGTTTGTATCCATGGCAACTGCTCCTGATCAGGTGTCAAAGGTCAGTTTTCCTAAGATTTAGGAGTCCTATGGAAAGCTTTCTTCAATTAGGCCTGTAGTTAAAATAACATAGTTTTACACAGCGTTTTAAAGAGATTTTAACCTCTTTTAATCTTTTTTTTATGTCAAACATTTTTGAAAGTGTCAATATAGTTTCACATTACCTTGGTCATGTAGCCCTAGTGTTTATTTCCTCTCTTCCTGCATCTTAATTATCTTTTAATTTATGTAATTTTCATTTGATTGATTGGTAAAAGCAGTTCAAATAACTCGCAGAATACAGTGACAAACACACCTGATCACACTGCATCCTGTCTGAACCTGGACTTCCTCACATAAGTTAGTTCAACGTTATTAACAGGATAAGTGTAATCAGATTACAATGGTACCTTTAAATGTCCATATTGGAAATATATCACCAGCTGTTTACCAGTAAGTGTATATTGTTTTATGTATGAGGAAACAAAATGTTGAAAATGATGCTACATTTAAATTCAGCTAAATTATAAATGATACAGCCTTAAAAATAAACACATATTCCATCTCAATAAATACTTAATAAGTTCAAATTTAACCCGATACAGCTTTTATATTGGGTTTCAATAGAATATGTATGTGTTGCCTTTATTGTGTCCACCCTCATATAAGCTTCTGATAAGCAGTTATTGACATTTAAGTTCAAGTTAACACACACATAAGGGCCGGTGCAAGAGGACGTAATGCTTTTTACATGAACACCATAAAGCAAAAACCTAAACACACGATGAAAAATGTGTCTCTTAAAGAAATATTAATGCAAATATCTGTGTTTGTCTTCAAGTAAACCCACTGACTCAGTGATGAGGCTGCAGAAGTCATTTGCAGCTCAGGCTCAGCACAACAGTGACATCTAAAGGACGCTCGCCGCTAACCGCTGTGGATGTGTGTTAAAGGAGAAAGCGGATAATCAGGGTGACGCTGTGACAACCGAAACATAATAAACAAAACAGCTGCAGGCATTCTGACTATTTATTTTTCATCAAAACAAAGACTGCATTTGGTATGTTGGAAGATCTGAGGGAACTTATACACTGTATGTATGTGAACCTGTTGCTAATCTAAAAAGCAACAAGCTAAAAAAAAAAAAAAAAAAAAAAAAGTGTTTAAACACAAAAGAAAAACGCCTTGTTTTTACTAGAATATGCAGCATCATGTCTCCCGAGTGGACAAACATACAAACAGTTGGGTTGGAGTTAAATACCTCTGTTACAGTACACGCAAGACTCAGACACACACTTTCTCTCCTGCATTCATACTGTACATGTGCGTTTGTGTAACACCAAGTCCTCAAACCACCCCCACACACACACACACGCACACACACACACCCACCCGCACCCATTTTCATTACAGTCGACTGCAGTCTTGCAGGGTGTGGTGGTGGTGGTGGTGGTGGTGGTGGTGGTGACGGAGCTGACAGGTGTACTGGCCCTTCAGACCTCAGTAAGAATCTTTTTTTAAAATCAATATATAATTTAATCGTATAGGGAAAAGCAGTACAGGACAACTGGAGGTTTAAATAGCAGCTGCCTTCTTCTCCTTGTATGTGGCCATCATCTTCTTGATCTCTGCTATCGCTTTTCCCGGGTTCAGGCCCTACGAGGAAGAGGAGACAGATGAGGAGAGAGCATTAAAAATCATTTCGAGGTATATGATGAAGAGGCACGATGACGCCCTCCTGCAGAACACAAACACAAGTCTGTGTCTGAAGGGCACAAGATAAACAGTATTCCCTTTTCTTTTACTGGATCATTCCTCGCTCCCAAACCCTCGCCTGATCAAGACTTCATCAAAGTCTCCCATGGACCGACACATCCCTTCATTGAATATTTGTAGTTGATTGAACTCTGCAGCTGATCGCGCTGCTTTGATTTGATTCAGATTTATTATCTAGTTAAAAATTTGTTGGATAATTCACATTTCGAGATCTGTCCTTTCCTTTTTTTTTAACCTGTATCATGGATAAGATTGTCTTCAGGGGAAGAAGGAGTCTGTTGTATTTGAGCAATAAAAACATTTTAATTGTCTTTCTGTGTCATTTCCATTCAGTCACATGTGATACCTAAAATCTCTATTACCTGAATAGAAACTATATCTTGATCTTGGATAAATTTACATTATTCCCATTTTCCCTAAAACATTAAGGCTACTTTCTCACGTCTACAAACTATGAGACATTCTAGTCTGAGCCTGGATTATTAAACAATGATTTAACAAACAGAATACCAATAAATGCAGATGCATATGAATACATCAGTGTCTGAGCAGCGAAGCCCATTAAGAAAAATGTGGTTCAACAGATCTGTACACACTGTAAATAAAGAATAAAGTTGTCATGACGTCTGAGAGGGAAGAACGTCTCATTTCATTAAAAACATGTTTCCTCCATTCCTTTTTCTTCACATATTTTCCTTGAATCTTTATTGGGAAATCATGACACACTTTATTTGTCTACCTCAGACTGCTGCCTCACATTATCCTCAGCTGAACTTTTAGTTAGTGTGTTTGCACAGAAAGAAGGCTTTGTATTTTGTCTAGGGCTGCAACTAGCAAATACTTTCATTCCAGATTAATCTACCCATTATTTTCTCAATTGTTCATATGTCATGACAATTCAGATAACAAAGTAAAATGTGAAAAATGTCCATTCCAAGATGCCCGTGGTTACTCTTAAAAAATTCCTGTTTCATCCGTCCTTAGTCCAAAACTCACAGAGAATCTTTTTGTTATCATAGAGGAGTATGAAAACCAGAAAGTAGGCACATTTTGGAAGCTGGAACAAGTGAATTTTAGTCATTTTTTTGCTCAAAAACTTGCTGAAATGATTATCAAAATTGCCAATTATTTATCTGTTGATCAACTAATCGATTAATATCCCCCATCTCTTGCAGTGGAATCATGTCAGGGACTTCAGTATGGACGGGAGGAATCATCACAGCAACCGATAACTCTTTCAACGTACCTATGGGCATGTGAGTACCGTATTACGGATGTGAGCTGACTGGTTACCTTGGGGCAGGTCTTGGTGCAGTTCATGATAGTGTGGCAGCGGTACAGAGAGAAAGGATCCTGCAGCTTGGACAGACGCTCCTCTGTGAAATCATCTCGAGAGTCGATCATCCAACGATACGCCTGAAAAACAACAGTATGCATATTTACTATTCATTCGCATGCCGTTGCAGAATTTTATCAGTTATCCTTGATGCTTATGTGCTCCTACACACATACCTGCATAAGCACAGCAGGCCCCAGGTATTTGTCTCCGTTCCACCAGTAGCTGGGGCAGCTCGTACTGCAGCAGGCGCACAGGATACACTCGTACAGCCCGTCCTACGCAGGAGAAGAGGAAGAGAGGATATTTAGTGTCATGGGACTTTGAGCGCCTGGAAAACGCATCTGTAAACGTGAAACCAAAATCAAAGCAGTGCTGTACCAGTTTCTGTCTGTCCTCCACAGTCTGCAGGTACTGCTCCTTCCCCTCCTTTGAGTCATCCTTCTTCTTCAGGTAGGGTTCAATCGACTTGTACTGAGCGTAGAAGTTACTCATGTCCTGCAAACACAATGCAATCAGAGATCAAGCCGGCATAAAATTCAAAAAAATGTACCAATAAAACATAAAATACTTCAGATTTGATATTAAAACTGAATAAGGGTCCCAGTACTCCTTACGGATCCCCTCCAGATAAACTTCCTACTGTTCAGGCAGAGTCATAATTCAGGATATTTACTCACAGGCACCAGATCTTTGACCACATACATATGTGGAAGGGGGTAGATTTTGGTTGGTTTGCCAACGTTGGTGTCAATCTTGTTGAGACAGGCCAGTGTGTTTCCTCCATTGATGTTCATTGCGCAGGATCCACAGATACCTGCGTTAACAAGACATTTAAAACAAACAAACAAACAAAAAAAACAGCTTTAAATATTATTTCTGAGGCAGAGAAGTCAGCAGCTTTTCTATTACATTTCTGGACAGAAGTAGTTATTATTGTGGTGTAAAAGTAATTTAGACTTATATATACACGTAGTGCTTTATAGGGAGAAAAGAGTAAGACTGTGCAGTTTTATTATGTGCACAGCTCTTATTTTTCATGGTTGAATGACGGGTAGTCGGTATGAATAAATGTTTTAAGAAGTTAAGTGATGTACAGAGCTTCCCACACGTTGATGTATTCCCTGAAATACAGAAGCCTGGAGTTTTCTTTAACTTCTCGAGAACAAACAAACACATGACCTTTACTGTATGTTGGCTGCGTCATAACAGAATAATTTGAGACTTTTTTGTGGTTTATTAAACTCTATTAATTGACATGTTCTCAAAATAAGTTATGAAATTGTTGTTTTACATTTTACAAATTCATTTCAGGTGATTAGTTTTTCATAATTTAAAGCTGGAATAATTACACAGACGTATTATTTGCCACATTTAATGATTGTTTTATCATTTAGAGGTCAATAATTTGCTGTTGTCTCACTCCAGCCTTCATATCACTGACCTTCTCTGCAGGAGCGGCGGAAAGTCAGAGTGGAGTCCATCTCATTTTTGATCTTGATCAGGGCATCAAGAACCATCGGGCCGCAACTACACAGAGGAGGATTACACACAGTCAGATAAGATAAGACAAGTCAAGAATGTCAAGACTTGAAAGTGTATAACAGGAAATCTTAAGTGTGATTTACTGGACCAAAGAAAACCCTGACAAGTGTCATGGCTGAGTGCATGGTTCTGTTTTGACTGTTTTGGCATGTTGCAGTGTCATGTTCACAGGAGTGAGTAGAGAATGTCCTCAAGCTGATTAAAGGACCAGATGAAGGATGAGGACTAGACAGTGTGCCAAACTGTCAGAGCCATCTGTGTTAAATCCAGCTGAGGGCTGTTCTCAGTTCATTAATAATGCCCTCTGTTTACACGTGCTTGTGTAATGCTTTCAATGCTCTCAGGAACAAGTTTCCATCAGTGCAAGTCAACACAACCAGAACCACATCGCTGTTATTATTAATGATATGAATTCATTGCAGCGCCGTTAACAGTCCAAAGTCAGCAGTATTCAGTCTAACTGATAAGCAGACTTGACAGTTAATACTTAACCTGATAAAGTACTAGTCTTTGCTGCAATAAAAAACAAAAAGGAACCACAGCAAACTGGTCATATAACATATTTCTGACAGGTATTCATAGATTTACAACTAGCCTCTCAGAATTTAACAGATTCACCTCCACCTCAGCCTTTATTTCTGGATATCAGGATCCCTTAATGAAGTATTACAGTAGCTAATGAAAGACAACACAAATTGACGCCATGTAGCACATTCTGGGCTTCTTCAGTCTCCTCACTGCGAAAGTAAAAGCACCTACGTGTTGAGGTCGATCTCGTAGGTCTGCATGCGGGGTTTGTCTCCTGGAGTATCTGGATCCCATCTGTAAATCTGAAACTTCTTTATCCTGGGCTGTGCTGCTGGAGCTGCTGCTGTCTGGGCATACCGCACCGCCTGATAGCAGGGACAAAGGAATTAGAAAAAGATGATGTACTCATTTAAAAATATAACAATTGCACCGATCTTTATAGAGTTCTTCGGTTCATTGTCTTGTTGACTAGACCAGGCAACAGAATCATAAGTTTGTCTTACTTTTGTATAATTCTTCTGTTTTTGTTTTGTTTGTTTGAAGGTGTGCCGTGTACGGTCCTGCCTGAATTGAATAAGATAAGACTTTATTAATCGCCAGAGGGCAATTTTGCAATATCTGCCGTCTTACCTCCCTTTACCCCTTAGAGGACTGCAATAGAAAAATGCTTTTAGCTTTACTGTGTTTTTATCCTTGATAATTAATTGTATGTCAGGACTCTGTGACTGCAGTCTTGTATGCACTTTGATTGCTGTCAAATCCATCTATCTATCTATCTATCTATCTATCAGAATGTAAAAGAGTAAAGATACTCCAGTAGAAGACAGAGGCATATTTGCTGTTTCAGGGTTTCATTTTTACCGGTTCATTGGAGGAACTTTACTATTATTCAATCCAAGTATCAGTGATCAGATTTTGACATCAAATACAGCCTAATATTTAAACTTTTAAACCACTGTCGGCAGCAACATCAATGATCATGACGCATTTTTTGTTGGTTAAGCAAACACAAATTCCTGATCACAACACATTTATAACATATTGATGTGTATCACGACCCTCAGAAACATTGCAGTGACATGATTTACTCAACATGACTCTACTGTTGCACAGAATAAAGTTATAAATTCCACAGTTTTGTTTGGTTGTTGTTTTTTTTTTGACTGAAATTCTTACAGTAACGTCTCATATTTCTTAATTATTTATTAACGTTAGCTGAACAATGTTTACATTAACTCGTTTCCTGTCACGTTTATGATTACATAGATTTCTAACGTCTAAGCTATCTTTTAAAGCTAAATAAACACCAACTGATAAACAATACATTAACAAATTAACAAAGGTTATTGTTAAGTCAGGTGTAAGACAGTTGACAGGAGGGCTGGGTGGTTATCTAATAGCTACCTGATGACTGTTCGCTGTACTACGTAACATGCTACTTCAGGGTATAGACGGAGCCCAGCGCTCAGTGTTGTGACGTTATCCTGAGCACAGAAACAGTCCCCGCTGTCAGAAACTGTAACTGACAATACCTGCTAATTAAGACTCCTCTTAACTTTTAATAAATGTTAACATACCACCAGTCCAGCGGGCGAGCGGAAAGCCAAAACACCGCAGCGGCTCAAGGACGTCAGCGCTGCAACCGACATTTTGGAGCTTCTCTGACCTCCACTGCGTGCTGTCCAAGCGTCCGGGGTGGCTACGTCATGACGCTGATGGGAGCGCATGTTTTACGTACCAGCATCTCCCGGTACGGAAGAAATGTTGAGTGTTTTTTTTTTTTTCCAGTTTTATTAACAGCACAGTAATATTACAAGACAAACAACAGTACAGGGAGTATTGGGGGTAAAATAAATAAATAAATAAATAAACTGATCACAAAAACACAAGAGGAAATAAAATAAATAAATATATATATATAATATGACTTAAAAAGTGAATAGACAATATTGCAAACCAACTTAATCACCTTGCCCCAAAGACACAGCAATTTTAACTTCACTGTCGTTAGACTCTACATTCAAAAATAAGGCCTTACTTTCTGTAATAGGGACCAAGACCTTATGAGATTCTTTCATCTCTTATTTTCTCTCATTCTCTCGATTCCCAAATTAATAAGGAAATTTGAGTCCAAAAGTTACTTGAGTGAGAACAGACATAATTTAAAAGAGAAAAGGGCTCAATCTCCTTTTAACAGAAGGGAAAATAAAGGTGCTTGTTTAAATTTTATGGTTCATTTGATGACATTGTAACTAATTTTTTATCAGCATTACGTTATTATCTTGCATATGCTCCTTATCTGGAATGAAGTGGTTCGGCTGTTTTCTGGCTTCGCTCGTTAAGCAAACGCGGGCGGAGCCGAGGAAACGTGTACACCAGATTCCCCGGATTATAAATCAAACAAACCCGTCAGTAGTACAACGGCGTGTGTACAAGTGAACTCTCGTAACAGCTACAACCGAGTCTCATGTGGCGCAGAGTTAAGGTCATATAATCCGGTGTTTTCTCTCTGTTTAAAGGGAGTTTGTGGTGAAGTTGACTGGAGGACAGAAATGGTGTTTCTGACGTTGTCTTGTTGGATCAGAAGTCGTGGACCCGACAGATATTGGAAAGTCCAAGAACTTCTCAAGCATGCACGGGTAAGGTCAAGACTAAATCCTGGAGGAGAGGCTGCTAACCCGGGTTAGAAAGACGCCTCACCATCCTAACCTTATAATATTGAAAGTTAACATCATCCTTCCTGTCGGTTCCTCCAACAGCACTTCAGAGGCAGGAAGAACCGCTGCTACCGCCTGGCTGTGCGGGCGGTCCGGAGGGCTTTCGTCTACGCCACCAAAGCTCGGAGGCTCAAGAAACGCAACATGAGAACGGTGAGACAAAAAAATACTGAACCGGCCCCAATTTCTAACACATGGCTGATGCACAAGACGGACGAATAGCCTCTAATTGTTGTGTAATTCACACCGCTTGTGGCAGTAAAATAAAAAGTCCTTGAGGATATTTTATCTCCTCCAGTAGCGGATACTGTAGATGGGCAGGTGTGACTGTGCACTCTGGGACTATACAGACTGAAACCACACCTGTCTCCACACCCAACAGTGAACTGTGGATTTTTTTTAAATCCCAAAGATGATAAATGATAGTAAAACAATGTGTAGCAGCAGGTACACGAGGAACATTTAACTGTTTTGCTAGATGGTGTCCAACCTGGAGGGGGATACATCTGAAGGTCACATGATGATTAAAAGGATAGGAAAGAAAAAAAAACATGCATTTCTTTCTCCACTTTCTCCCCCTGCAATCAAAAATGTGTTTTTCTTCTTGTTCCTAGAGTTGAATGTTTTAGCTGTGCAGAATGATGTTTGTGCAGAGTTTGACACTAGAAGCCTTTTTCCACATTCAGCTGCTGAAAGTGTGAAGTTTCTCTGAGCTCATTGAAAATCTTAATTTAAAGGCCTATGAGCAGGATTTGTGACATCACAACTAGTTTTTGAAGCTAATCCTGGTCCAATATTCACCTTACACAAGTTTGATGTGGAAACTTGAAGCCTCCAGCGCACAAACACTGAGAATGGACTTTACAGTGAAGAAGGAGACGTCTTTTGTCTCGCAGTTAAACTTGTGAAATGGAAAATATTTGCATATTCAAATCAGACACAAATTATTATTCAAAGTAGAGTCTTTTATATAGCTTTTAAAACGTGTCTGGAGGGGATCTTTATGTTTTTTTTTTCCTGAGATTTCTATAATATAGCTTTTTTTAAAACTATATATATATATATATATATATATATATATATATATATATATATATATATATATATATATATATATATACACACACACACAATACTTTTACTATACTACTACTACTACTATACTTTTATCTTTTTCTCGGCCCCTAAATCTTTCAAATGAAATAATCAAGAAGGACAAAAGTCATTATTTGGTTGAACTGCTTATCAGTCAGATCCACACTAAGGCCATAACTTGTGATTAATGATCACAAGTAGAGATTGCTTCATTTTAGGGGGTCCTGAGCCAGAAAAGGTTAGTTTATTAATTGTTAAAGGTAAAATATTATATGATATATATTGAAGTAATGATTTTTGATATATTTTTTCCACAAAAGAAAATCCAATTACCGTCATTAAAAATTCTTAAAATGACATCTACTCCTTCTCCCTAACTGAAAAATCCAGTCTATGAATAAGCGGACTTCAAGTTTCCACATCACACTTGTATAAGTTGTATACTGGACCATGATTGGCTCCAAACTAGTTGTGAGGTCACAAATGATGCTTGTAGGTACACGTCCTAAACTCAGATTTAACGTGAGCTGAGGGAAACTTTCCACTTTCAGCAGATGAACGTGAAAACAGCCTTCAAGTGTCAAACTCTGCACACACATCATTCTGCACAGTGAAGCTCAAACATTCAACTGAAGGAACAAGAAGAAAAACATATTTTTGACTGATTTTTACAGCATGGGATTATTGACTTTTTGCACTGAATAATTTTGTATGAATCACATATACTCAAAAATCCTTGTTTGAACCAGGTAATCAATGTCATATATCATGTTTGTTGTGCTCTTATTTCTTCAGCTCTGGATCACACGCATTGCTGCAGCGTCACGCGAGCACGGCATGAAGTATCCCGTCCTCATGCACAACCTCACAAAGGTTAGTTGTGATGAAAGTTACAGCATCAAACCAGTTCTCTCCGTTCTCTTCATGTGGTTGGTTCATCTTGTCTGTATGTAACACATTTCCTCTCTTCCTCCGTACAGAGCAGCGTTCAGCTCAACCGACGTGTTGTCAGTGACCTGGCCGTCACAGAACCTCGGTCATTCCTCTCCCTCGCGAAGCTGGCGAAGGCTCGGCAACAGGAAGGATTCTGTGCAGCGTTGGGTGACGGCAAAGAGCCTCCTGGTGTCTTCTCCCGTGTTGTGGTGCTACACTAGCGGACTTGTTACAGTTACAGACTTCCAGTTGCTATGTGGTTTAACGGGGCAGAGCTCTTGGTTTGTGGAGATGTTCATGAAACAACCAGACACACACTCACCTTCTTGCTTTACAGTTTCAAGATTCTTTTTTTTTAAAGAAAAATTAATGGAGTCAAGTCAGTTTGTGTTTATTTTTGTGATACTCTGTTCTGTAAATGAGACCAGGGTCTAGCCGCCATTGTAATATGGGTCGCTTTGTGGAAAGGTGTCCACTTGGGGAGAGTGATAACTGGCTGACCAGAGTAGACTATTTTTGTGATGCACTGACTGAACTCTGTCTCTTGCCTGCACCATTTATAAATCAGCTGACATGCGTATATTATGGAGTCTCATATTGGGTCAGCCCCACTTTAGTCTTTGGTGTAAAAATAAATAAATTTCCTCTGTCACTTGCCCCTTGTCCTTAGGGAGATCTGAAACAGAGTTACTAAAGCTATGTCCCTGAAGTGGATAAGGATATAAAGTCTTGCTCAAGGACACTCCATCAGTAGAGATGATTTTTGTTGCAGTGCCTTGATCCTTGGCCTTGAAGGACAGACGGTTTCTCTACTAATGTTTACCCTGCTGTCAGAAAGCAAAATGCATTTATGAAAAGAGAATTTGACACTGAATTTTCCTGTTATCCAGACTCTTGATGACAATAGACAACTCTCTAATATTGTTGAAACATCTTTACAGGGGACTAGTGATTCATTCAAGAGTATTTCTGAAATTGTGTTTTAAGTCATCATAAGAACATCATCATAATCCAAGACAGAAGCTAACATTAAATAGCATAGCAGCTGTGTGTCCACAGACAGACCTGCTCGATTCACTGATTTTCATCCAACATCTCTATCACGCCTACCAGAGATTTCCTACCAACAGATGCTCCTCAGAAGCCCTCCTGATTACCTCCAGTATCATGATAGAGAATGTGATTATCAATAACCACCATCTTCCCCGTGTAAATCATATGCAACCTTTAAGTTATGACTGGATGCGGATGGATTGTGAGTTTTTTTTGTGAGGTTGTGACCTCAGACTTTATCATGTGATGACTTTTGTCTTTGTGTAAATATATATTTTGCCATTTCTTGTGGTATGATTGTCCTCTTAATGTTTAGTTCATTAAACATTTTGATATATACTCGTCATCCTGTCTTTATTCTCTTCAGTGAATGACATTTGCTGAGGCTGATAGCCTTGTAAAGCATGTATTTGAGAGGTTTTTAGCTTTCGTGTTGGTTACTATATCAACACAAATTGCATTGTATCAAAATATTGGAGAACACAAGGACAAAATTATTTTTATTTGATAAACTGGTGGCATTTGAGCAGCATGAACACCAGATTTGAAGTCCAGTCCAACCTTTATTTCTGGTGATCAAACTCAGTGCTGCTCCTTGTTAGAGAGAGCAGGACACATGACAGCAATGTCACTGACCTGACTTATAAAACCACAATCAGTCTGATGCAACTGGAGAAAACCATGTCCTTACTTGTGATGTGGACACATTTTGACCCTCTGCGGTTGCCGTACCCTTTGGGGGCGGGACTCTATCAATGACCTTTACTGAACACCGCTGCAGGGACAGCCAATGGTAAGAAGACGTACTCGTCACCAGCCAATCGTCGTCACTGTTATTCACAGAAACCTGCGCTCTCTGCTGCACTTGCGCAAAAGACTGCGGCGTGACACGCGTGTGGAGGAAGTGCAGTGACAGTTGCGGCAGCTGCTACCTCTCGCTCCGCACAGAACCGGCTAAACTCTAATTTATTTATTGCCACCAACATGTCGTGGCTGTTCGGCCTGAACAAGGGGCAGCCTGAAGTGCCTCCCGGCCTCCCGGTGCAGCCTCCGCCGCCTCCGCCACCGGCCGGGGGCTCCGGCGGCGGCGGCGGCGGCGGAGATAAACCCAAGGACAAATGGAGCAACTTCGATCCCACCGGGCTGGAGCGGGCTGCTCAGGCGGCCAAGGAGCTCGACAAGTCCCGTAAGTGTTCGGGAGGTGGCAGGTTAGCTGTGGGTGGGTCACCGGGGTAGAGGTCTTACTTGTCACTGAAAGTCGTGATGCACCAGCATCCAGCTGGGATCTGCTCCTCTCCGGTTCATGCTACTGCAACACCTTCGACAATGAGGCCCAGACTCACAGGCATCATCCGTTTTATTCATTTATACAAATTAAGTTAATGTGAAAATTCATTTGTGCCGTTTTTGCTCGTGAAAATGGCTTTACTGCACTCACCTTCATTCAAACTAGTGGGGAGGGTTCAAAGGTCATTGCCTTGCAGTTTGGCTTGCAACACACAAATGCCTCTTGTGCCTCAAACATGCAAAGGGTCTCCAATAGTTTCTGTCTTGATTTGTTTTCATTATTTTACTTTAAGCACAATTAATCGTGGTTTAAATATGAGGAAGATCAGAAAGGTGAAAAAGAGAGAGAGAGAGAGCGCTGTCAGGATTCAGAGACAGATCCATCATACTGTAGATCAGTGAGCCACCAGCAGGATTTATAATCATACTTTATGAAGCAGTCACATCTTTCAGCTCTGTGTCGTTGTCTGTCCTAAATCCAGGACATGCCAAAGAAGCTCTGGACTTGGCTCGCATGCAGGAGCAGACCACACAGATGGAGCACCAGAGCAAAATGAAGGTACAGCAGACGCTCACATATTTAAAGTGCTGCTTCACTCTTGATTTTCAGCAGGACATCAGTGATTTTTTTTTTCCAGAGAATTAAGTTTATTTCTCTAGTTTCAATTTATATCAACTACAGAATATGTTTAAAAAAAATCATGTGATATACGGGTGTATAGTGGTGCTGGAAGATGTAGCGACATCATGACACAGTCAGTGGAGAATGAGAGAATAACTATACAGCAGGTTTTACACTGTATATTATGAAAGTTAAAAAGTAAATATTGCATATTATTTACTGGGTCAAACTGCATCTATTAGAGCTTTATCTTTGCGCTGCATCTTGATGAAAGCTGCACACATTTTGATTACTTAAGTTAAAGATTACTTGTCATGGCACAGATGAGGAAGTTTGACATTTGGATCAATTGAAGTCTAAATATTAATGTGGATAAGTAGGTTTAAAATCAAGACTCACAGATTTGTTTGCCAAAAATAGAAGTCTTGTTAAACAAAGTGTTCATTTCTATCTCCACTCCAGATCTGTCAAATTGTCTAATACCACTACTTCAAAGCCCCATGAGTGTACGTCTGAATATTACTGAGGACTCTAAAGTGACACAACTGAGCTGATGATGGGGTCAAAAACAGATTTAAATGTTCACTAGTGTATTGCTTGAGTCTGATAGTTCTGGCATCCTTTGTAACAGGAGTACGAAGCAGCAGTCGAGCAGCTCAAAGGCGACCAGATGCGAATCCAGGCTGAGGAGAGGAGGAAAACTCTGAATGAAGAGACCAAGCAGCATCAAGCGGTGAGAACAGAACTGCAGGAGGGTCTGCTGATAACAAAATAAGCCTAAATGCTTCAATATGTGTTGAAGCACATTTCCTTTTCTTTTAGTAAATGAAGTAAAGAACAATTAGAAGCATGTTGCAGCAGTGAACCAATTTGGGTTGTATAGTTACACTATGTTGTTTTTTCCCATCAGAGAGCTCAGTACCAAGACAAGCTGGCCAGACAGCGATATGAAGACCAACTAAGGCAACAGGTGAGTTTATCTCCTCCATATTTAGTATAAAGTCCTTATAAACAAGATGAAGTATCAAATTCAAAAATGTCTTTTTTTTCTTCTCTTTTCTTCCACCAGCAAGCTCTGAATGAGGAGAACCTTCGCAAACAGGAGGAGTCTGTACAGAAACAGGAGGCCATGAGGAAAGGTATGGACTTCACCACAGTAACACTCATGACAGGATCTTGTGGAAGGTTTTCAAAATGTTGAGTGGAGGTTTATGTACTTTGTGTTGTTGTGGTTTTTATAGCGACGATAGAGCACGAGATGGAACTGAGGCACAAGAACGAGCTTCTGCGTATAGAGGCCGAGACTAAAGCACGAGCCCGTGTTGAAAGAGAGAACGCCGATATAATCCGCGAGCAAATCCGTCTGAAGGCTGCAGAACACAGACAGACGGTCCTGGAGTCCATAAAGTAAGACGTGCTGACTTTTCTATGATTTAACACCATAATATGATCTAATGTTGATGATTAGATGTAGTGTAGTGATGTTCTTGGTGTCCTGAATCATGTAACTACTTGAAACCGAAGATGATAAAGCAAACCAGTTTATAACATACCTGGTCAGTTTTTTTTTGTATTACAACACACAAAACATTTGCTGACTGTTAATGTCTGTTTGCTTTTAGGACTGCAGGTGCTGTGTTTGGAGAAGGATTCAGGGCTTTTGTGTCAGACTGGGACAAAGTCACAGCCACGGTGAGACGTTTGTTTCCATCCACAATAAGTTTATTGAACGATTGTACAATATTTAAAAAAACAAGTTCTCTGAAAGCCTCGACTACAAAAAAAATAGATTAGTTTGGTGTAAAATTCCCAACAAATAAATGAGTTTATATACTTTATGTACTAGATGGTTCTAGTTCACATTCATCATTGCTTGGTACTTTTTTGTTTTTAACAGATGAGGAAAACATACCACACATCTTGATACTCACAAATTTCACACTTAAGAAAAATATAGTTAAATCAGAAGCAGCTGAAGCAAGTTGAGTGTTTTCTTTCACTGAAAAACTTACATGTGAATAGAAGCATCAGTATTATAATCCTTTTATTACCCATATTTACATTTGCTAGTATCATGCAATTGATGACATAAGAATTTCAGTTTAAATGTTTGGACTGTCGCGGTGGGCGAACCTGAAATGGGTTAGAATTGAGTGACCAATATTTATTATATTATATTTTCCTTCACATCACCAGGTGGCAGGACTGACTCTTTTAGCAGTGGGAGTGTATTCAGCCCGGAACGCAACAGCAGTGGCGGGACGTTACATTGAAGCGAGGCTCGGGAAGCCGTCGCTGGTTCGGGAGACGTCCCGGTTCACTGTGGCCGAGGCCATCAAGCATCCTGTGAAGGTAGCTAATATGGAATTTGATTCTTGTTCACATTTTGTTAAAATGTGGATTTTTAAAAATATTAATTTTCTTATATTGGACAATCTTTCTGTCTCTTCTTCTTGACTACGTAGACGGTCAAACGTCTGAAGAGCAAACCTCAGGATGCCCTTGAAGGAGTTGTGCTCAGTGTAAGTAGCATTTATATAAAAGCTCTTACACCACATATCGGAAGACTGTAACAAATTTACATTTTAAGTTTTGTAACCACCTGACATTAATGCTTTTTTAAAAAAAAAATTCTTAGCCTACCCTTGAGGAGCGTGTGCGTGATATTGCCATAGCAACAAGAAACACTAGGCAGAACCACGGCCTCTACAGGAACATCCTCATGTACGGGCCCCCAGGAACCGGCAAAACTCTCTTTGCCAAGGTACACCTCAGTGACTAAATGATTTAAACTGATGACTGACCGACTTTAAACCATAATATATATGGAAAGTGATACTTTGCCTACATGTGATACATTTCTCTTTCTTTTGAGTAGAAGCTGGCAATGCATTCTGGGATGGACTATGCAATCATGACCGGTGGTGATGTAGCACCCATGGGCCGGGATGGCGTGACTGCCATGCACAAAGTCTTTGACTGGGCTAACACAAATCGACGCGGGTATGCTAAACATATACGCACCTCGATATTATATCAAATTAGGTTAATTTGCATATAAATTATAAACAGCAACACTGTCTACTCCAGATATAATACCAACAGATTAGGTTATCGTGTGTTTTTATGTTACAGACTGCTGCTTTTTGTTGATGAAGCTGATGCGTTCCTTCGCAAGAGATCCACTGTAAGTCTGTGTGCACTTTTTTATTTATTTCCTTGAAACTTTGGACAATAATGTGTTGTTGTTTTTTTCTCCCTTTTTATTACCCTTTCCAAAATGACATTTTCCTTGACTTTTAACTAACCTACAATCGTCATTCTTTCTTTTTGCAGGAGAAGATTAGTGAAGACCTGAGAGCCACTTTGAATGCTTTCTTGTATCGCACTGGAGAACAGAGCAACAAGTAAGAATTCATTTTTATTTGGACTGTAACCTAAACCTTCAACCTCCCAGCACATCTCTTAACAGCTTGATTTGTTTATTTTGTCCTGCAGGTTCATGCTGGTTCTGGCCAGTAACCAGCCAGAGCAGTTTGACTGGGCCATAAATGACCGTATAGATGAAATAGTGAATTTTGCTCTGCCAGGCCCTGAGGAGAGGGAGAGGCTGGTGCGGTTGTACTTTGACAGATACGTGCTTGAGCCCGCCACTGGAGGGAGGCAGTGAGTACAATCCCTACACTACAACACAGATGTTACAACAGGCACACTAGGGATGCATACTGAAACAAGTAATTAGATCAGTCTACCATGTCTGCACACTCGCATAGATGTAGATGTATTAATTCTGAGTGATTTTGAGGAGTCTTATTATATTTGTTAAAGTGATATTTGACTAAAAGGGCTGTGCCAGGATAAGATCAGGCTCAGAGACAGCCTGCTGGGTACGTGGAGCCTGGCCAGCCATGTGAGGCTTTAATTACAAAGAGCTCAGATGTGTGATGGAGGCTGATAGACGATGGGGTCGGGGCACAGACACAGACCAGCAGGCAATGAACTGAGCTGCAAAAACACAACAAAGTCAGAAAGAAACAGCAGGAAACTCATCATGTTGTTCCCACCTCCCTCACGATGTCATCCTTGTGTTTCTGTCTCATGTGGTTTTGTGCAGGAGGATGAAGCTGGCACAGTTTGACTACGGCAAAAAGTGCTCTGAGATAGCAAAGAGGACAGAAGGCATGTCCGGCAGAGAGATTTCTAAGCTGGGTGTGGCCTGGCAGGTACGTTCCCTACAGTCTTTTTAAACAATGCTATACATGATAAAAGAAGTAAAAGAATGTGTCAAACGTGTGTTGCTTCATGTGCTCACAGGCAGCAGCATATTCTTCCGAAGACGGCGTCCTGACGGAGGCTATGATTGATGCTCGTGTTGACGACGCTGTCAAGCAGCACCTTCAGAAGATGGACTGGCTGCACGGAGACGAGGAGGCTCAGACCAAGACCCTTACACCTCCACCACTTGGGGCAACAGGCAGTGAAGGAAAAATGGGCTTCACTCTGCCCGTCAGCGAGACACCTCAGGCTCAGGAGGTGATCGCTCCGGTCCTAGAGATTAATACGAAGCAAGAAGGTGACAGTATACCACAGGAGATGACACCACCTCTTTCAGACACATCAGCTGAGGGAAAAAGCGCCGTCCCAGCTGGACGGGACTGTGAAGATGCTGTCAAAGCAGAGGCTACGACAACAGCGGAGAGTTTAGCTCAGCCCGCTGCCCCCGCTGACGGTGAGGGCAAGGCGGAAAAGGAAGACAAGACTGGATCTCCTCCAAAGGATGGAACTCCAGTTTGAGTTGTAGATTTGTTCAGTGGGGCTGCCTGGACTAGAAACATTAGTGTCCTGCCCCTTTAACTAGTCTGTCAGTTTATGTCTAAAAGTCTGCTGGACTGTCTTTATGACAGAAGATGATCAAAACACAAATGACGCCTGAGACTCTTTCATTCTAATATATAATGTAAACATTGTAAAAGTGTACCTGACAGTGTGTCTGTAATATCAGTATATAAATGTCGTGCACAGTTAAGTGTCTCTGTTGAAATGATTAAAATGATCTGTGTTTTTATAAACAGTAAAAGCTCTGAGGTTTCTTACAAATGTTTTGGGATAAAGTTGTTATATGACAATATGCCCTGTAGCTTGGAGTTTTAACACCTCAATGATCGAGAGACAGTGGAGTTAACGTTTCTTTTTGCTACATTTAGAAATCAACAGTCAGAGGTGTGACATCTGTTTTAACCCTGCGAAACCCTCATAAAATGCTGAAGGATGATTTAAAGAGATCAGACCTTGCAGTGACATTGCCAACCGTTGTATATGGCTTTGAAAACACATGATAGAGTGACACAATATATAAGAGCAGAGGTGCTAGTAGAGACGAAAGGTTACGATTGGATGAGGCAGTGATCCCGTCCTATAAGAATCCACCTGGGATTTTAATATTTCACAGTAATGGCCCCACCTTCTTATACGAAGCAGTTCAAGGGCATGACGCCGTCCTTGGTTCGGAGCTGACCACATGATAAAACTCCCTGTCAAGACGTTATAGCAGGCCTTCACGCACTATGATGTATGATCACGTCACATAAAGAAACCACAAATCTGGTGATCCTGATTAGGAAAGTGAAAGGTCTCTTATGGTGATGGATGAGCTGTTCAACAGAGAGATAAAACTGAAAAAATATAACCACAAGCACAAAATACTGTGTGGCTTCATTAAAAATACAACAAAAGTTGTGCTAGCATTCACTAGTATTTTCATTCAAAAATAATTGATTGTACAATAGTCCCAAGTTGAAACTGATTTAAAGTGTAAATCTATTTACAATGCAACAATTTTTTTCAATAAAACCAAGTCTCACCTCTTGTGAAAATTATGTTTAGAGTTTATTAGTTAATTTGAGGCTCTTTGCATGGCCTGGCCCCATCTTTCTGATCTTTTAATTGTAATTTGCTGTGGTTTTAATTAATCTTTTTTGATTGCGAAGCACTGGAACTAGTCATTATTCTCCATAAGTTAACATTTTTAGGTAAAGCATCATTTCCATTAAAAACACAACTTCAAGGAATTTACTTATTAGACAGAAAACAGCACACACAGTAATTGTTGGATTTAATTCACATTTTTTATCTTTTCAGTGTCAAATGCTTCCATTAATATTATGTTGCGCATCTCGCCTGACGTGCACCATGTTCCCCCTTGAGTCCTCGAGTTGAGTGTGTTTGGGACGTAGCTGGTTGAGCAAGTCCTTTGAGTTACTGAATTTGGGCAGCCGTGACAAGAAACCCACATCTGGAAAGAAAGATAAAACTGGGATGGTGAACGGCTCTTTTGTTTTTGTTTGTGTGTGTGTGTGTGTGTGTGTGTGTGTGTGTGTATGTGTAAGGGGGAGGGAGAAATGACATGAACGTAGTTGAGTCAGATGGGAGGGAGAGGGAAATCAGAGTAGTAAGGAGAGATATGTCATTAAAGTGAAAGGAAAGTATTCCATTTAATCTTGAAAAGTTGCAATACTTAAAAAGTTCAACAGGTTGTGAGAGAAATTGCCCTTATTTTGGTAAATTTACCATAAATTTGCATTATGGAAAATACCACCATACCTATTTTCTATTTTCTTTCTGTTTTACATCTGTTATGTTCATTAATTTTAGTGTGGTTAGCTTAAGGTTTTGTTTATGTTTGAGTCTTCTCTGTCCACTCCTTTCCATTCATAGACTCGATTCATAGACTAGATTCAATAGACCAAAAAATATGATCTTTATTTTTGTAGAAACGAGTATGAATTTGCTGTGACATCAGGCTGAAAATCTCTTTACAGCAACACTATTGCTTAAATATATAATGTATAATATATACGTCCATTCAGATCTTTCTTTCTTTTGTATCTTGACCAAAGAGCAGCCCCACTGACTTACTGTTCAGTCGCTTTGCCCTCCAGTATCTGAGCCCCGAGTGCAAAACACTATCCAGCCAAAGCAAGAACCAGCTGATGCAGAGACCGAGGAGCAGCCCAGCTATCACATCCAATTCTTGCTTGGTCATGATGTCACTGACAAAGTAGTTGATGTTGGAATCCACCACGGACTGAGCCTCATGATATGGAACGATACGATGGATCTGATACCTGCAGAGGACAGAGCAGGAGCCGGTGGGATGTTGGCACACAGAAAAGTCAAGTGACAACAGTGTCAGTGGGGTTATGGGATGATACATTCATCAGAGTAGAAAGCACTAGAAGATTAAGGAATTTGACAAAAGTTATATTTTGTGAAATATGCACTGTAGATCTTCAAAACATCAATTTATCAGGAACTAAGAAAACCAGTTCTTTGAGTGACAATGCACTTTTATAGGGCTGCAACAAATCTATCATTTATTTTCTTGATTCACTGATAAGTTGTTTGGTCTATAAACAGTCAGAAAAATTCCTCAAGCCAGGAAATAATCACAATTGAAAAGCTGGAATCAGAGTATTTGAGAGAAGAGAGAAAAAAATACCCCAAGCGATTAATCGATTATCAAAATAATTGCTGATTAATCAATTAATCAACTAATAGCTTTACATTTTTTAAAAGCCCAGGGAGTTTAAAATAGGCTTTATGGGCTTCAGAGGTGAGGACATTTTCTGGCTGACTCTGAAAAGGGAGTAAATACTGAAAACTCATGTTTGGAGCTGAGAGCCAAGAGATGGTTAAATATCCAGGATTCATTCATCAATTTCAATGGAAACGCAGTTGCAGTTTGGAGATTATTGTTGTTTTTGGGTCTTTAAAGCGTCGAGTTGTGTGCAACAGTAAAGCAAAGTGTCTTTCTGTATTTTACCTTCCGCAGGTGCAGGAGCAGACGCGGTCCTCTCCTCTCACTAACGGCAAGACGAAGTTGTGAAAGCGGTCAAGAAACGCGTTCATGTCCTTCAGGGAAAGTCACAGTCTGTAACAAAACAACAGCGGAAGTCAACTCCGCAGCAATGTTATTCCAAAGACATCCAGAAAAAAAACAAGACTTTAGCTAAATTTTGATGGTCCAGTCATCTAAATAGCGTTTTGTACCATGACATTATCTTTTACCATCACAACTGAAGATCCTAAAATTAGGAGAACCATGATGCTCTCGTATCCAGACTCGTCAGCAAACGTTGCTTACATGTTTGTGCGCTCCGAGACGAGACAAAAAGGACTCCCGAGTCTCCCGGTAAACTATCCGAGCTTCAACATCCGCACGGTGCCGCTGCCTTCACTCACAGACCTGCTCCTGCTCAGCTAATTATCCACTAACCACCGGAGAACAGTCAGTGATGGACAATTTTACTTTTCCCAGTTACAGATAGTTCAACCAATCACTGTTTTCTGCTTTCAATGAATTACAGAAGTTGCCATGGTTACCTTCATTAATGCAACGTATGTACGTAACTCATTTCTATTCGAATTCCGTCGAACTTCAGCCGACATTTTGTTTAAGCTAACGGTCGTTTGTCATTTACATTGAACATAATGCAGCCAGTTAGATTGGTTGATTAAAACTGAGCTGAGAGTAAAAGTAAGTAACGACATATTGCGGTTATCGATAGGTAGAAAACTATACATAGTCTCCATATTACAAACACATTAAATGTCATCCATCCAGGTTTAAAACTTCATTTAGCACACCTCGATTACTCGACCAGTAATCCAGTGGTTCTCAAAGTTTTTCACATCAAGGATTAAACTAAATTGACACAAATTAGACCACAGACCCCCTTTTGATAAGATTTTGTGTCAGGGTCCCCCATCTGATGTGTTGTTACAGAAAGTGTATGAAACCCATGACCATAGTCATACAATCTGTCATTGTGTTAGTTATGGATGGAATTATAGTGAAAATAAATTATTCCCCTTTTTTGCCTGGGACCATGGACGTATTATAAGAGCTCTTATAATACGTCCATGTCTGGGATCCCCAAGACAACCTCAAAGACCCCAGACCCCACTTTGTGAACCATTGGATTAAAAGATTGACAAAAAATAAATAAATCAACAGCTATTCTGATAGTAATTTTGAGAAAAAAAACAACTAAAAATTAAAATTCTCTCGTTCCAGCTTCTTAAATGTGGATATTTACTGGTTTCTTTAATAATTAAGTGAGTATCTTTGGGTTGTGGACTGTGGGAAGGACAAAGCAAAGACATTTGGGAAATAGTGACAGACATTTTTCACTTCTTTCTTACATTTTACAGACCAAACAACTAAATGATTAATCAAGGAAACAATAAATAGATTAATCGATGATGAAAAGTATCGTTTAGTTGCAGCCCAAAGTTTTTCTGGTTGAACCCCAAGATGGAGGTGAGCAATGACTGTCTAAAGTCAAACTGAGGACATGGTTTAAATCATTTCTGTCTCACCCTCACCTGTTGAAATATTGTAAAATAATCATACAAGAGGTCTGTACCATGTAAAACATGAAAATAACCTGACATCTCTATTAGCAGCTTGTGGTGGTAGTAGTTAACATATGAATGCTAAAAGTTTAGCATAACAATTTTACATTAATACTCTTACATGAAACAACCATGAACTAAATGTCACAAAGCAAATAAAGAGTCATGAAATGTTTCTTAGAGATTCTTTTAGTGGATTCATATGTACATACAGAAAAATCAGGCACTCTGAGCTGACAATGCTTCAATTCCTTAACATTTACAAAAGAAAAAAAAAACAAAAACTATGCCCTGAAAGATAGCATATCCAAGTTTAAATATGAATCAACACATTATATTGGAAATACATCAGAAGAGAGCCTCAGAGAGGTCTAGGTTTGGTTATTCATTATTAGCCCAGCCACTTTAACTTAATGCTAACTAATCTACAACACATGGTCGCACAAAAGAAACACGCATTCAATTCAACTAATTCTTCTCCCTGTCTGACCCCAATACACACACTTACACTGTCCCAGGTCAGGAATATAAATCTGACATATATGCTTGAATGAATTACAGTTATATTTCATCTGGAGGAGAAAAAAAATTAAAAAAAAAAAAATCAGCATCATAATGCTGTACTCAACAAAATCAGAAGGACTTGGGACAACTGTAGTTGTTTGACTGGGGGTTGTGTGTTGTGGGTGTTATGGCTCTCCCTGAGGAGACATGGTTGAGTGATTTCACTGGACTGGGATGGAGGGAGGACCTTGGCCTGACCTTGATCCGGAGGAATAAAGGCAGAGCGAGAGCAGCGAGTCCGTCCTCTGCATAGAGGAAAAACCCATCATCACCAATATGTCCGACAGCAGCCATTTGTTAGGTCCTGACCCAAAGCTGTGTGTGTGTGTATGTCTATGTAGGCACACAATGTGCATGAATTGTGTTGTAGATGAACTGTGTGTGTGTTTGTCTATATACTATTGTTTGATTGCTTGTGATCTGAGTCTGTGTTTATTGCAAATCTCTGTTGAGTATCAGTAGAAGCAGACAGTGTGGAGAAAAGGCCTGTTGCTCTTTTCCTCGAACTCTTGTAGGAGCTCGTCGATTTCATTCTCCATGTCGTCGGTGTGCTGGATCTGCAGGGGCGGAGGAGGAAGCGCGTTAAACACAGCCCGCACACACACACACATGCACACACACACACACACAGCTCAGCTGCACCAACAACCAAATCAATGTACACCATGCATGAATCTATAGAAATTATACACATCAACAGCATTTCATTATCCTACCACAGAATCTCTTTTAGAAGCACAATTATTAGCAGATTAAATACACGTACAACTATTCTAATATTACCCAGATATTTACTGCGTAATGTAATCGTTAAACCGCTCAAAGCCTTAAACCTTGCCCTCAGTGTGCCCGTGCAGCAGTGACTCACACATTGACACAGCTCGCAGATAAGGAAGGCGCCCAGCGTGGCTTCCTCGTGGTTATCCTGAATGTCTACGTTGATGACGTGCACGGGCTGCAAAGTCTCCTGCTCTCTTGAGTTCAGATCTGGGGAGCAACAACAGATGAGAGAGAGAGTGAGTGAGTGAAAAATTTGGTCTGTATACAAAGTGAGTGTTAGAAAACTTGCCATGAGTCAATGCTGTGATAATGTTCTTGCTCTGAATTAGTAGCTACACCCTTAAACTTTTTTTTTTTTTTTTTAAATAAGAAGCCTCACCCTCCAGCACTTGGTCATAGACTCTCTCCTCACAGGTGATGACCAGGTCAAACTTATCCTTGCAGTTCTGAAAGCGCTCCGGCTTCAATTTGATGCGCTTGTTGCGGTCCAGCATGTGCAGGATGCCGTTCTGTGTGTATCTGAAGAGTGGGGAGGTCAAGGAACACAGCAGGAGCGAGACAAACATTTCAAGGTCACACACAACACACTCAGAAACAATCGGCCGAGCACTGGGAAGTGGCTGCAGTAGCCTGGGACGACTGTGTGGAAACAGGTTTTCAGATATGTGATGAGACTGTGTGCTTTGTTTGAGTTCGTAGGGTTACGTCTCGGTCATATCACGGGAACAGGTGAATACACACTTCAGTGGTGTCAGTGGTGTTTGCATTAAACGAGCTGCAGCCCCCTCTAGTGGTGTTTGTGAAATCTACACCTATCATTCATTAGTAGTCATTGAGAAAACCCCAGCAGGAGAATAGAAGAAGATTTCAGGGCGATAACTGTAAAACTGAAAACTTTTAACTGTGATTAAATCATTATTAATATTCCTTAATATTTCCAAGACACAGCTGAAGTTGTCCATGCGACTCAGTATCACTACATGACCATCTGACCAGGCACTGAGATTTAAAAAAAAAAAAGACCAACCACTATGGTGCATTGTCCACAATAGTGCACTATATTTGAGAAATCCATGCAAGGTTGCAATACTACAAATAGTTGAGTTATATGGGAGGTAGCATGTACATCTTGCATTTATATTACATTACAGTTTCTAACAAGGCACCTTTCATATGCAACAACACAGATTTCACATCTCAACCTACAGTATGATGACAAAACTTACACCTGCAATACAGTAGCATTATAAGCAACAACACTATTGCAAGTAAAAAAAAATAAATAAATGGTGAGTTTCCCAGAGGAGGGTTAAGCCTTATTGTACAGTGAAGTGGTTTTTTATATCAGGTTAACTAAAACAGGCTTTCTCTCACATGTTTAGATATAGCCCTACATTTAGTCTCGTTTTTAATAAATCTTACCTATTTTCCGAAGGAAGATTAGTTACTGGAGGACTATAAGAAAGCCTAAATAAACCTGCATTTTAGCTATTTCAGTGAAGACCAACAAACAGCAGCAGCCAGATAGGCACTAACCGAGCAGCCTAATAGTTTGGATTAAATTATTTTCACAATTTAAGAAAATGCAATGAAGTTAACCATTTCAGTTTTTGCTCCTCCACCCAATTCCACCAAGTTACAGGCCTTTTAAGGTGCACTCCAGCTTTTTTTGAGCACCTTTGAATCAGTGGCATATGAATATATTTTCATTATTGTTAATTAAGACAAGTGGTTGAAATCTATAATTTTCTCTGGGACACTAATTCTATTAGCACATAATCCAGTTAATATGTGCTTAAGAAAGCACATTCTCAAACCAGGATTAAATAGTCTGCTCCTGGAAACAGCCTGTAGAGTTTTTTGCGGTGTTTTTTTTTTTCCTGTGAATTTGTCTACTTTTGACCACTGTTCTTCTTTAATGAAGTTCTTCTGTGGTTGCTTTTTTTTTTGTATGTTCCCCCTTACAAATATTTTACCACTGATGCACAAGCAATTACGAAAGGACACCCGAGTTACATTACAATTAATACTAATTAGCGAAATGTGTCTGCTTTATGAAAGGGTTGACAATTAACATCTTTGTGGGTTATCATAGCAGCATAACCACTCACATAAGACCAAATGTTTTGTAACTGTAGAGCTATGTATAGTAGAGAGGGGAAAGGTACAATATTTTATAAGTGCATTAGCAAGGAAGAATAGTGGTTAATCAAATACTCTCACACTAGATATAAATTACGGTTTTAGAAGTGACTTTAGATGTAAATCAAAACCTGTGTCGATGTTCTCAGGAAAAAAAACTCCATCATGATCTTCACCAAACTGCATTTACGGCTTCACGGCTGTTGTATTGCCAGGTGCCCCCCCCCCCCCAATCACCTGTATTTTATAGGTTTAAACAACAAAGCACATTTTAAAATCCCTGCATGTCATTTACCCATCGCTGCAGTCCCGTCCGCTGTGCTGCTCCAAGTAATCATACCTTCCTGAACTCCCACAAAGATTAATTTCTAATGAAGACACATGTACATGTGTTTACTTATCTGGCCTCCAGTTCTGTGTTTAAGGTGTGTGTGTGTGTGTGTAAAAATGAGTGAGAAGGGGATACAGTTCCTTGTCCTTGCGGACCAAGTCGTTGTACATCTGTTCATATGTCGTTTTGAAGTCATACACATTTGGCTTATCCGGGGCAGGACCGGGTAGCTTCACATGAGACCCTGTCCCGAATGAACGAACATCAAATCCACGTTTACTGCAAAAAGGAAAAAGGACAAGAGAGTAAATAACATTTCTTGCATCAACTTTAGATACAAGAAACCATCACATACAAGCAGAATAAAATAATCGGGGCTTTCAACATCCATAGGAAACCTATGAAATCAGCTTTTCCAATTGTCTCCTCAGAGACAAGATCGAAACTGAATGTTCAAGTAAGAAAAGTGGCTTTTATATGCCACAGGTTGAAATAAGACATCACTGGACACGCCTGTAGGACCATTTACAGCCATACCCTTACTGAATAAAAAAAAATCATTACCAACTCAGACAAACTGATATAATACAGAAAAGTTCTATAAAAAGATTTTTTTTTTTAAACTTCAGCTGACCACAAGTGACAGTCCACTATTAGGAATCTATTTTAGTCCATAAACATTTTATTCTAGACCGACACACTGGTTTCCAATCCAATCCTGGCACGCAAGTTTCCACTGAGCTCTCCTAGTTGAACATACCCACATCTGTCCAAGAACTACTTAACAACACAAATGTACCAAACGTGTGTGAATGTGGGGACTGATCAGATTTTAAAAGTCATCCAGTGTTGCACAGCTGCAGTTCCTCCCTTCCGGATATTTCTCTACAGGGGGCGCTCTTGTCAGCATATGTATGTGTGAGTGTGTGTGGGGAGGGGGGGAAATAAACTACTAAAACAACTTGGGCCGGTATTTTGACAGCCCTGAATCTGTTTGAAAGCAAAAGCTGTGTGGACCTTTTACTTTAAAAAGGCACCTGTAAACGTGAAACCTAGTTATAAAGCGGCGCTTAAAGTGCGCTGTAGCCCCGGTGTGACACTCAGGGGTGCGGGTCCATTGTTAAACTGCGTTGAGGCCCGACGGACTGCCATCGGGGTCATCATCATTTAGATAACGGCTCGATACCCAACATATTTCGTTCACTTCGCAGTCGTTTCCCGTTTCTTCTCGTCCCGGCGGCTCGTCTTTACCTGAGGATATTGTGCGCTTCCATACTGCGATTCTGGTTGCTCGAGCACACAACCGCTACACGCAGCGGGTGGCTCGGCATCGCGACTCCCGGCTGAAACTAGTCGATACAAGCTGTCGGAAACTAACAGAGAGGTGGTTAGTTTGATCCCTGTAAGAAATAATAACAAGACAGACCCCTATGTTACACTAAATTAGAAAGCGTTTCGAGTACAAATACTGTGCGATGGGCTCGCCCTCTTACCAACCAGGAAGTTAAAATGGCGGAGCTCAGAGAGCAGAATACGGCTTTATGTAGTGATGTCATTGGAGGGCGGGGTTTGCTACGTGTCATGACGTGACGTCAATAAACAAACATGCTGTGGAAAAATAGACTTTCCTTGAAAGTTATACATACATATATATATATATATATTGCTACAGTAAAAGTAGCCATGTGAAAACACAGGAGAGTTTCCAAAAATACTAGTGACACAAGTTAATCGTGATACTTCAGTGGTGGAAAGTAACGAAGTACATTCACTCAAACACTGTATTTAGTGACAGTTTTGAGGTACTTGTACTTTACTTGAGTATTTCCATTTGATGCTACTTTATACTTCCACTCCACTACATTTCAGAGGAAAATATTGTACTTTCTATTCCACTACATTTATTTGACAGCTTTAGTTACTTTGCAGATGGAGATTTGACACAATGGATAATATAACAAACTTTTAAAATACAACCCACTATTAAAGATTAAACCATTGGTTTCCAACCTTTTTGGCTTTTGATGTCTTACAAAAAGCAGTGTGCTGTCGGGGTCACATTTCAGATGACCCCTATGAGTTGTTAACAGCTCCAACAAACAGTGATTTTTCCCTCTAAACTTCTCACATGGTTTCACTTCAATAAATGTTCATATGATTCAATATTTCACTAAAAAACAGATTTGTGTATCAGAACTTTGTTTTTTCTTCTTTCCTCTCCCATTAATCATCTCATGACCCCTCAGATTTATCTGGTGACCCTTTTGAGGGGCCCGACCCCTAGGTTGGGAACCACAGAACTAAACTAACTGTATATAAAGTAGTTCAAACTAGCTCCACCTCCAGCAGCTACAACAGTAACATGCTGCTCTAACACTGATGCTTCAGTATTAATAAACTAATGATGTCATATATAATAATATATCAGTCAGAGGGACAAACCACTACTTTTACTGCAATATTTTAAGTAAATTTTGCTGCTAATACTTTTGGACTTTTACTGAAGTAGGATTTTTCATGCAGGACTTTTACTTGTAATGGAATATTTTTACATTGCTGTATTGATACATTTACTTAAGTAAAGGATCTGAGCACTTTGTTCCACCACTGATCAAAACCAACTTGAGTGAAAAACACAAAATACAAAAATTGTCTCAAATTCTTGATTAATATATATAGCATACATAACTTTAGGCCATATTTGATGACATTCTTTTCCCTGTAATTTGTCCTATGAATCCTGCGTTTAATACCAATATTTTGTGTTTACGCTACATGTTATGATCATTTTGCTCTTCCTGTCCATAAATATTACCTTTATATTATTGATAGGATTAGAATAGTATATGTAATATTACCTCTATATTATTGATAGGATTAGAATAGTATATGTAATATTACCTCTATATTATTGATAGGATTAGAATAGTATATGTAATATTACCTCTATATTATTGATAGGATTAGAATAGTATATGTTTCCCAACATTCATATGGTTGTTACTGCATCTTTAAAGCGTATATACTGGCAGTTGCAATATCTTTTGTTTGTTTCTTAAATTATATTGTGCTTCGCGACTAATGATTATTTTCAATATCAATTAAACTGTTGATTATTTTCTCGATTAATCGATTAGTTGTTTGGTCTATAAAATATCAGAAAATGTTGATTACTGTTTCCCAAATCTAAGATGACATCCTTGAATGTTATCTTCTGTCCAAACCAACAGTCCAAAACTCAAAGATATTCAGTTTACCATCATAGAAGACTACAGAAAGAATATTCACATTTGAAAAGCTGGAATCAGAGAATATGGACATTATTTTCTTAAAGAATGACTCCATACGATTAATTGATTATCAAAATAGTGGGTGATTAATTTAAGAGTTGGAAACTAATCAATTAATTGACTAATCATTGCAGCTCTTTTGTGTATTCTCTCCACTGGACTTATCGTTTCATCTGATCATCATCTATATGATGATACTCTTAGACTACATAAATTTGCCAAATCTGCCTTTAATGTCTCTTAGAGTATTTGGCCTGTTTGCTGAACAGGCTTTATGTCATATTTACATATTTATTAAATTTATGTGATGAACTACTTCAAATATTCAGGTAGTTAATTTGCATGATCAGCCAAGAAACAGAAACCCAGCTGGTTACAGATTGCTATAGTGAAATAACATTAGATATATAACCTAATAATGAGAACTTTAACCATGTCTCCCACTCCTAATTAGATTTTGATACTTTAAGAACCCTAATTTAAATTTGTTTGCTATTAAAACATCCGAAAACACATAATTTACCTTCAACAACACTAGCTCATTAATAGCATAAAGCTCCATTTTCTCTTTGGTGATTAACAAGCATCACACAGCTTGTGAGCGTTTGTGTTTGTACAATAATTTTAAATTCTTGTCAGTTTTTGATTCTTGTAAAATTGTTCGGGGATGTGAAGGCGAATACATTAACATACTCTCTCTCTCTCTCTCTCTCTCTCTCTCACACACACACACAGAAAAATAAGGAAAGTTGAAAAGTATTACAAATGACCTCATGGTACTTTATTCACTGACAGCAGGACATAAAGGCATTATAACTCAAGATGTTTGGCACAGTATTTGGAGATTGTACACCAGATTGTATTGCCCTTCACAAAATGGTACAAATACATATGCAGACCTAAAAGCAAAACTAGTCAAGTGGAAAAAAGTAATTCAATAAAGGTTTATTTTCCTGTGCCCCAGCAAGGACACAATCAATATGGACACTTTCACAGGCTGCACATTTAGCAAAAAAAAAAACCCCAACTCTGTTTCTGATGTACTTGAAGCATTTCATTAATTGTATTGCTGTATAAATGCTGCCAGCATACAGATTGACAGACTCAATCACAGACAACCCCTAAACAGAAAAATTACACAGTAAACTACTGTTTACTAAATTTAGATTATCAGTACTTTTGGTTCAGTGCATCCTCGCAGAGGTTGACAAGGCATGTTATTTGCGTTTCTTTCACTAGAGCCACACTAGATTGTGCTTCGATTCATA
Source organism: Thunnus maccoyii (assembly GCF_910596095.1). Lineage (NCBI taxonomy): Eukaryota > Metazoa > Chordata > Actinopteri > Scombriformes > Scombridae > Thunnus > Thunnus maccoyii. The sequence goes on along the minus strand of NC_056535.1, from coordinate 17,609,473 downwards.
TTCACATGACATATTATGTGGCTAATTGAAAAATAATTATTGACAATGACTGACGATGATTGTGAGATTAGATATGGTCATGATGGACGTTAAATGTAGGCCCTTTTATTCATTTAGCAGTGCATCTTTTTTTTTTAGTGTAACCTCAGTGGCGGGAGTGAGTGCGGTAGGAGTATGAGTGCTGTGTCGTGGGGCTCATGATGTTTTCTGTGATATATGCCACCAGCAAGCAGATGATGACCAGCATCACGCAAATGGCTCCCCCCACCGTTGTCATGGCGATCACAATGTCCTGCATCCCGGACGGCGGCAGAGTAAACTCTACGCAGTCCCTCTGGTCTGCCCTCTGAGCTGGATCTGAACGGACCAGGGAGCGTAGGCAGATGCGGTACGGGATGTTCTCATGCAGGTCGGTCAGGAGAAAGTCCCTGCAGCCGGATCCGAGATGGACACCGGCACACTCAAACTGAGTATAGCTCCCATTCCACCAGCAGCTCAACTCGTATCCTCCCCGTCTGTGACGGCGACCAACACCGAAAACAGTGTGAGACTTTAGAGTTTCCTCTCTTGTTAAATTTGTCCCAGAGTCCCCGCCGCTCATCTGTCCAACTGCGGTCTTGACGTCCAGCCCTCCGGTCATCGTGGACTCTCCCTCATGGGACCACTGTAACAGTACACTGCCATTGATAAGAATATTTGCCACAAGGTTCCCCAAAGACACCACAGTTCTGCAGTCTCCCTTGTGACACTTGTACCCAAACAGTGTTTGTCGAAAGCAGAGCTGCCCCCCGATGCCTCCCTCGATCATACGGTAGGCACACAGCGGTGACACCCCTTTCTCTGAGCCCCAGCTTGCTCTGCCAGCCCTTTCAGATATCACAGTAGTAGTGTTGCCTCTGCTGGTGTTGAACGAGAAGCGATTCACATGGCCTGACGCCTCTTTTAGCTTTGGTGATGGCCTACTTTCGTGGCTTTGATTGCCATAGTTGAAACTGATGTTAGTCTGTTTTAGCCAGTTATGGGGCGTCCCCAGATTATCCCTGCCTGTCACCTCTGATGGGGATGTTGCTGATGCTGCTGCTGCTGCTGCTGCTGTTGATGATGATGATGTTGATGATGCTGAGCTGCTCGTGCTGCTGCTGGACACAGCTGCCTGGTGTAACGTGCAGAGCAGGAGCGCAGATAAGGCGAGCAATGATGGTCGTTGTTGGCTTTTCATCTCCCTTCCTCTCGTCGAGTTATTATTTTTCACGCACACTGATTCAGTTTGGTACAAGGCGGGCTGATGATGATGATGATGACTGCCATAAGATCAGCTCTGCTTCAGCAGGATAGCGCGTCCATGGGCGAGAGGAGCGGGTGTGCATCTGCGACAGAAATAACATTTAATCGTGCAGCTCCGAGTGTGACCTTGCATGGGATGAACTGGCTCGCAGAATGAAGGTAATACAACCTAAATGATGATACGAGCAACCAGCGTTCATATTCATTTCTGGAAAAAAAAAATTAAAAATCACCTACTTCTTTCGGTGGGATGCGAGCAACCGGCTATCGTGCCATCAGATTTTTCTTTCCCTCTTCCTGTCTGGCTTGACGTAAAAGGTTTGATGCTTGCTGTGCGAGAGTGCACGTGGACGGAGCGCGCACCGTGAGCGTGCACAAAATAGTAGTCATCAACACTCGGTTCGTGAGTCATCATCCCACACATACACACACACACACACACACACACACACACAGTGCTCCAGGTGTCTGTCAATACTGAGCATGGATGGAGGGTTTTAACCAACATCCTGCTTCCAACATCAAACTGCTGTTAATCAAAGCAAGAAACACCGTAACATTGTACACAGTAACACCCATCACAGTCTCCTAAAAAAGAACAGCATCCTTTCTCCTCTATTATTTTAACATTTAAGGTAGAAGAGTATGTTGAATTATTAGTTTCAACTTTTTTTTGCATTTTATTCAGCCTGTAGCCTAAAAATCAGTATTAGTGTTGATTCATAAATCATAAATCAACATGTGCAACCTATAAATGATATGTTGGTAACATTTCTGAGTATCAAAAGGTGCTAAAATGTTTGATGTTGGTAGCATTTTATGGTTTAGATTATTCAATAAACTACCTGTAAACTAGATTTGTTTTGGTGCTCCAGAACTCATCGTTTAATTCATTTGGTCAGCGGTGAAGTTACACCATGACGCTAAAATAAAACCTATATTTATACATTTTCACCTTTCATATCCAATATCTGAATTTTCTGTTTTTTTGGTTTCTGCACATGTAGAAATATGCAAGAAAAAGGAAAAGAAATACACTTTCACACCCTTTATTCTCACAGCTGGGGCAGTAGCTGCTACTGCAAAACAGAGCTGCTTAAATTTCTTTAGTAAATGTGTTGTTTACATTGAGTCAGAACCTAATTAAAGCAACACCACAATCTGGAGGCAGTCCAATTAAATCAACTGCAACTATACCTCAGTAAGGCTCATAATGTTCACATTTTGTTGAGACTGTGTCAGACTGTGCTCAACTTTATGATAATTTTTAAGACTGTATTTTGTGCTGTTGTGCTGCATGGAAGTGTATTTTAAGACCTTCATGTCACTGTTTCCACCACTTTGATGGTGATGACACAAACTACTAATACGAATCTAGAGTCCAAAGAGTTTGCTCTGAATTATAATAAGACCTCTCTGACACAATCTCAACACTCAAACTCAACATTATAATCTCCACAAATGGAGTCATTGTTGCAGGTGAAAGTGCATCCAATTGCATCACACTGTAGTGCAGGTGTTGCTTTCATTTTGTCCATCCTCGCTGTACATGCAGCATTTTCACATTTGGTGCATCAGGCGAAAGGGCCCCACCACTAGGAAAACTTTAATGATTGTTGAAATAGGTTACATCATATGTTTTCAATTTAATATCATAATGAAAAAGGAGCAGCTGTCGTGGTCAGTAGGAGTAATACAATTAACCAAGTTTCTGCTGTTTAATATTTTACATTATAGGCTTTTAAATGGAAAAAAGCCTCCTGATAATAAATTATCTCAAGCACAATTGAAAAAAATCAAACATTGCCCATCATTGTTCTCTGAGCTTATATCTTCATCATAATTCACAATACATTTAATCAAGTGGTGCTTATATGAGATTATTCTAAGCAATGATTGCCTCATCCCAAGAGAGAAACGTTTCAACCGAGCCGACAATTAGTACCAAGGGGAGTATGAATGGCTGATTAATGAGAGAAAAATGCTGCATCAGTGGGACTGGCTCAGCACCACCTGTCCCTGAAATGTCACATGGGATAACTGGTAAGAAATCTGTGTGATCTGCAGTTTCTGGTATGTCTGATAGTCTGATATCAACCGTTGTTATTTATCTAAGCTGCTGTAGTAATGGGACATTAAGTAGAACTGCTGAAAAAAACTAAGCAGTAAGCAGATCACTGGTCCATCACAAACACGCATTTCCATACCAGAGTCAAGTGATAATTTGTATGCATAATTTAATGGGAACAGGCTGCTGTGAACACAACAAATAACAACGACCCACACCTGCTGATGTGATCGTTCAGGTCAAGAGACAGCGTCGCATTTGCAGTCGGTTGGTGGCGTGGAAATAAAACATGGAAAGTGCTTGCCTCAAAGCATCAACATATTTGACTAAATTGACCCTGAGCCGAGTCAGCGAAGATGAATCCGTGTGATGAATCTGTTTGTTTGTCTGTGTGTGTGTATATAAAACACTAGGAGGAACATCAGCAGCAGTAGTGGAGCATACAAGTACGAAGCTTTGATGTTTCTCTTTGACTCTCATACACATGGATTTCACAAAGAAAAAGCAAACTGTGTTGCCATGCAGAGGATGATGCCATGTCAGAGGTCCTCACTGTCGATGCTATTTTGTTTGGGCTCCTGGTCTTTTCTGGCATCCTAGGAAACATCTTGGTCATCCATGTGGTGAGTTAACATGGAGCATTTTATTCATGAATTGAGCTGAATGTTTCTGTTAGGATTACTCTCAGTGTTGCTGCCTCTCTCTCCTTCACTCGCAGGTGTTTCAGACAGCCGTTGAGAGTCCGTCTCAGCGACTCCCTCCCTCCGACACTATTTTGGTGCACCTGTCACTGGCAAACCTGCTGACCTCGCTTTTCCGCACGGTGCCCATCTTTGTGTCGGACCTGGGCTTGGATGTGTCTCTGTCTCCGGGCTGGTGTCGTGTCTTCATGCTGCTATGGGTGTGGTGGCGAGCTGTGGGCTGTTGGGTGACTCTGGCACTTAGCGTCTTCCACTGCACTACCTTGAGGCGGCAGCATGTCACCTTTGGACCTCTCGCACAGCAGCGGGAGAGGCGGCGAGTTTGGATTGTTCTGGGGCTGGTGTGGGGGGCTAATCTGGCCTTCTCTATCCCTGCTCTGGTATATAGCACCCATGTTCACGGTAATGCCACCGTGGAGCTGATGGTGATCAGCTGCACCACCAGGCCTCTGCTGGGCTGTGTCTGGGAGTTCCCCTCCAACGAACAGGGTTCAGCTTTTGCCTCCAGCTCGTTGGCGCTCAATGAGGTGTTGCCACTGGTGCTGATGATTTTCACCAACCTGGCAACCCTGCACGCTCTGGCAAAGCACATCAGAGCTGTTACCTCAGGGGGACACTCTGGAGGAACCCATGGGGAGCTGGACAAACATGTTTCCTCCGAACGTAAAGCAGCTCATGTAATCATGTCGCTGGTGTCACTCTTCGTGGTCTGCTGGGCCCTACAGGTCGCCGCGGTGACATACTACAACCATGATGGAGGACACCATGCTGAGGGGCTGCTGACTGTAGCTCATTTCTCTGCTTCACTGTTTGTAGGATTCAGTCCCATGGTGGTGGCACTTGGACATGGTAAGCTGAGGAAGAAAATCATGGGTATGATACTTGGGTGGTTTAAAATTGTTAAATGTCACAATGCAGACGCTGAAGTGGGGAATGAATCCCCAGAGACTAAAGGAAAGAAGGGAAAACAAACCATTTTTGTTGTTCAAAAAGAGAGGCAGGTCATAAATGTGGAGGAGAAGGTTAAGGCAAACAAATGACAGCACTGATACTCCTTTAAACACTGAAAAATACAAGTTTTCCAAGAATAAGGCTCGGAAAAACAACTTTCCAATAACTCAGACCAAGTCCAATCAGTCTTGAATCTCAAAATAGAAAAACTCAAAAATATAAATAAAACAATCCTCTCTCCACTAAAGTTTGTTACCAGGTCCAAAGCTACAGATTTATCATACGCTGTCCTTTTGTGTTTTACCATCATATTAACCACTTTGGCCCTGTGTTTTATCAATAAACTTACAAACAGATCCAGAGACCCAAACATTTGGAATTCTGGGCCAATATTCTGTCTCACTGTAACATTTGGTTGGTTGGTTTTGCAAAAAGGGAGATAAAAGAATCCATCATGGTAACTAATACCTTTAATAAAACCATGTCTCTCATTAACAACCCTACATGTGATCCAAAGTATCCACTCACACCACTGTGAGAATCACTGTTTCAAACAGTAACAGTAAACCTTTGATTCTGCTTTCAAATCACACCAACTCTACACTTAACCCATAAAGCAAAATGATCAAGACATTGGCAGTATTTGATAATTATTAACTCATGTATCAGTGTAATCTAAATAAATATTTTTGACATTCTTTTTATAAATCCTGATGGAAATGTCCATGATATTTTTGTTCATTTTCTTTTGACCATTTATTTGGACTGTACAAATAAAAATGTGTCACCAACTATCAGCCTTATCTACATAAAGATGCTTTCAGTTGCCTTTCATCCAGTCAATCACGCAGCTCTACAGTCACACGCATACATGGAGACTGGCACAGCAGAGTGTACTGTTGCTCGGTCAGTGATCGAGCACAGACTTCATGAAAGAACGCAGCCGCCGGTGGCCAACTGCCAGAACAGCTGGTGACATGGCAATGAAGATAATGTTGGCAAATCGAGCAATGACCAGAAGAAACTCAGCAGACGAGCCGCGGTTGTAGTTGAAATAGTTGACAGAGATAATGCTGGTTCCCCAGGATGCAATGAAGAGCATGATGAGAGCGAGAATCACCTGGAGGAACAAACAATGCAAAGAATTAGGAAATGAAACTCAGACATTGAGACATGATGAAAGATGTTAACCTTAAATCCAACACAAATGTTGCTAAAACAGTTCAGATGCATGCTCTTTACATTCCAAATGTGTCCAGTCTACTGTGTTATAAACAGTTTAATTTACCCATCTTATCTACATGATGAACATGCCTTCAATGAACTCTTGACAAGCTCTTCCTCCTCACCTTGGCCGCTCGTCTCTCAGCTGGTACTCGCTTTATGACGGGTGCATCTTGCGCCGAGGTGCGCATCCTGCCATGCGTGTAGAGCGTATAAAGGGAGCCCAGGTTGGTAAAGGCCATCAAGATTATGGGAATTGTTTCATGGATCACCATGGATGTGGTGGCATAGGCCAGGCCACTGAAGATGGAGGGAAAGTTCCACACACAACCCAGCAGGGGGCGTGTTGTGCTGCTCACCAGCATCAGGGTCTGGAAAAGAGGAAGGAAGAGAGGGCACAACATGGAGGAAAGAGGGTCACATATACTGAGTTTAGAGAGAAGTACTCTTCTAAATGAGTACTGCAGCCATCATATATAAATATATATAAGTAACAACACCACTGATCTAGGAGGGGATTGATGCTGTTAAAAGCTTGAATCTGCTTGGGATTAACATGAAGCAATCCACAGATCAAACTATTTTTAAACCTACAATTAGTTGAAATTGAGCCCTTAATTTGCAGTGTTGGTGGAACAGCACCAACCCTGTCCTGTGTACTTCACATTTTTGTTGACCATTTGAAGTGCTATGCAGTTTTAGATTGATATGTTTTTCGTACCAATCCAGACACCCACTGCTTTTCCATTGATTTTTGTACTAATTGATTAGCAAGCTCCAGAGATGTTCGTCTCTGAAAACATCAAGTCAGCATAATTCTTTGTCAATTTTACATTATCATTGTGTGGTAACACAACTGCAGGCAGGATTCTGCTCTGCCAAGTCTGCACTTAATAACCTCATAACGATAATGTGACTTTGACAAACATAGATGTGGATTTGTTGTTCACTGTGATGGGTTACACAAGGCAAGCAAGTTTTTAAAGAATGGAAACCAGATTTAAACCTGATTTAAAAACACACAGTAGTATGGTTTACAAAATGTTCTGATGTAAAGTGTACATGATTAGCAGAAAATGGGCTAAAACAGTAAAAACCACTGGCACTGGCAAGTAAAGCTCCACAGCCACCTGTTGCATCAGGCTCTCTCTCACCTCTGTGCTGTTCATGTTCCCACTAGTGGAAAAGATATGAGCAGGAATGGAGTAAATAAAGTTTAGAAGCCAGATGAGGCCCAGACTGAGCAGTAGGGTCCTGGGAGCGCCCCGAGGCCTTTGAAGGTTCCCAATAGTAGGAGCCACCCGCCTCAAGGTCTGCAGGTGGAAGGCACTGAGAAAGAGCGTTGACCACACATTGACTGATCGCAGCCACACCCAGACACCCATGAGGAACTGACACCACTCTTTGGATGAGTACAGCTGTGGAAAAAAAAGAGAGCGATGGGTGTATATTCACAAATTTGGCACTTTTCCTTATATAATCCTGTACTGACATCCAACTCTTGGAACACTTTGTCAAACACAAACTTCCCAGACAAAAATTTTACAAAGATTCACACTTTGGCATAGTCAGTTGCTATTGTAATTGGTTTTTAAAAAAAAAGTCAAATCTTTTAAACTAACAAAAGTGTGACTGATTGGAAAGCTCCATCCACATATTAGTCATCCCAAAATATGCTTTCATCTTGCAGACTACATACCTCGAGTCCCATGTCTGAGATGACAAGCAGTGTGTTCCTCATCACAGACACCAGCAGGTTCGACAGTGCCATGTTAATGATAATGATGTCCGAGTTACGTCCACCTCCACGGTCCATGATTACACTCTTACCAATCACCCCAACCACTGTGGCATTACCCAGGATGCCCAGCATCACCAGGATGATGTAAAAGGCAGTTTGTGCAGGGGACACAGAGACACGAAGTCCCATCCCCACAAGCTCTGCATCTCCATTCTTTTCCATGGGCCCGTTCATCATAGACACTGTTTCAACAACCTTATCTCTGAAGCAGTTTTAACAGCTGATATAAAGCCTTAAAGCATGCTCAATCTTCATTTTTGATGTCTGTCAGGTGAATATCATCCTCCAACCTGCTGCCAACATGGTGGGCACCACAGAAATCACCCTACAGATGTTTTGTGCTTCTGGATGTTTGCAGGTGCAGTCAGTCAACTTCTTTGGGCCAATGGAGGAAGTTGATCCTGTCTGTGTCATCACGCCATCATGTCTTTGTGCTACGTTCCGGTACGATAATCCCTGTTAAGGCTCACAGAAAGCCGTGTTTTATTCTTCAGGGAGCTCAAGCTGCAAGTTAACGAAACACAAGAGATTAATCAGCTTCCCTGAATGAAATGTGCTTCCTTTGCAGCTTGATTCATTACGGCATCATTAGGTGGAAGCCTGTTTGTTCATGTGCATGTATGTACTTGCTTGTGGGTAGGTTTTCAGTAAATGCACAAAAAGTTTGATATAACTCTCTCACTATAATATTGAAACCTAACAAACAAGCTTCTCTCCTTAAAGATGTGAGATTACCTTAATATCACTTTTGTGAAAGTTAATTAAGTGAATATACAATATATTAAACACACAACATGTCTCTCTTCAACCCTACAGTGAGAGGTTTAAGTTTTGTGTGCAGGACAAGAGTACTGAATATGATCAGTGGGTTCATTAAGTGTAAGTTATTGTAACAAATATATTACATCTTCAAACAACCTCCTACTTTTTTGGTTCCATACATTGCAAATATCAGGGCAGGTTAAACCAGTTAATATCTGTGCCCCCTTTTTGATTAGAAGAATGTTTCCTGAATGTTTTTGAGTGTGTTCAAGTAATGAACTATACTATAAAATGACCTCTAATCATCCTAAATAAACAATTTATGTCACATGACAAGATGACATTAAGTTGAATTACTCAGCTTGCAATGTCTGATTACAGCCAACAGTCACTAGATGGCCCCACAAACAACCAAATACCAGAATACCAGAGAGTACAAAACATTCTTACAGTAATTCATTTTTTATTTAGTTACACTTTTTTAAAAATTCAAATGCACATGGGCACTGTGCAAACACCTTTTTAAAAAAAATCCTCTTTCTTCGTCCAGAGAAATATTTTACCAGACAAACATGGCCACAGCGTATAAATACAGAACAATGAAATAATAAAACAAAAATATTCACAGTACATATTGACTATCAGATCTGAATGCTTATGAGATGAAATGTACACACATAAAAAGGAAGCTGATCCAGTATGGAATTTATTGTGATCTAAAGAGCCGAGGACAGAACGTACAATAATCATCTTTAAGCTTTACAAGCAACACATCCTCTCTGCTTTTTCATCACTGACGGCGATGCAGAAACACTTCCGTCTATGACTTCAGTGTTTGCTGCCAGCGTATGATACAATGGCTAGATGTCCATCACTGAGTGAAACCAAGAGAGAACGGATCAAACTTGTCTGTCCAGGCAAAAAAAAAAAAAACCCAAAAAACACTTTCTCAATCATAATCGGCTCCACAATCTGACCATTTGAAACTGCTTTGATAAAATGAACGATTCATCCAGTCAACGGCCACTTCAGAGGCCACAGATGAGACATAACAAGCTGAAATTTGGTTGTTAATCAAAATTATTAACTGTTTTTTTTGCAGCTCAGATAGCATCACCATAGTTAGGTTATGTAGGTCGCAACCTCACAATGGATTATTTTGATTGATAAGACTCTGTTTAACACAACTTTGTTATATTCATACACTTTGACAGTTTTCACAAGTTAAAACTGTTTTTATAAGTTTCAAAGGAAAAGGAATGATCAGTATCAGTGAGCGAAAGCGCTTTGCTAATCAAGGAAAAACATTAATTACAGCCATTTGATGAGCATTCAAAGCTTCTTCAGCCATTTATGTTTCCAAATGATTTAACAACATACACGTGAACACAGAAAAAACATTGTGTATCTTTGATTTTTCTCAGCAATGAAAAATGAACAATGAGGTGGAAACAAATGACAATTCTGTCTGATTATCATGTTGCTGTAGTTCAGTCTCTAATGCCATGATTTATCAGGACACTTGTGTTTTTAACTGTCAAACTTCAGCTCTACCGGGATGTTTCATGGTTTATGGTTCCACACAGATACAAAACATGAAATTTTTATCAAGCTTGTCATGATCCACAGACCTTATTTCAGGTGTTGTAACCAAAACTTCATTCAAATTTTAGTCACTTATCAGCTGAGAAAAGCCTTGTTTCAAAAAAGATATAATTTAACAAGTTTTAGGATTTAAAAGCAGTGACAGACGACACCAGGGAAACTGACTGGCAGGACAAAATTTTACACTGATAAGAGCAATGAATATACTTTCATGGAGGAGATAACGTTTCCATATAATGTCAAGTAAATACGCCTAGAATTATGTAACAATCCAATTTAAGAGCAGGCTGACAATATAGACTGTCAGTCATAATAATAAATAATTGTTCTGTCTACCTGAATACTCTTTCTTTTTCTTTCTGAAAGACAACAGTTTCTTAAACATTGCTGCTGCATCTCCCTCCTGTCTGTCTGTCTTCGGCAGCAGCTATGTAAGTTGCTGTTCATATGTTTGAATGAATTTGTGGTGCTCTAGCAGACAGTTTTCCCATGAAGTAAAACACCCACTGAAATAAATTATGCTAAGTATTTGCTCAGCCACTGTGAGGACAGAGGCCTGGGGTTATGCGATAAAGCCTGCTGTGTCACTATAATTCATTTCCAGATGAAATTTTCACTTAAGAAATAATATTCAGTCCTGCACATCTTATCTTGTGCATCCAGCACTTGAAATGCTTGATTTCACCTATTTTTTTGCTCCAGCTGCCTGATTGCTGCAGACTCTTGTTGTTAACCCCGCTGGCTGGAATCTATCAGAGAGAGGAGACAGAGAAAGGGGAAATTACACGTCCTCATGAACTAAATCTGCTATATATGAACATAAATGCAGGAATTAAGACAAAAAATGAGATAATAATAATCAGCTTGGCCAACCTTTTTGCTTCTCTGTGGTGCAACATATCCCCTCTCCTCTGCCCGAGCTGTAGACAGGAGACACACACACTCGGCTGCTTTGGGCGAGGTGTGTGAGCCGCGTTGAACGAGAGGTAGGGGGCAGGTAGACAGAGGACATGGACGGCTTTGAGGGCTTTGAGGAGCTGTGGGAGTTTTCTCTCTCCCAGCTAAGCCAGTAGCCTTTCAGGCCCTCCTCATTGGCCCGCCACGCTACCTGCACCTCCTGATGCTCCACTGGGGTCAGCTGAAGGTCAGCCAGGACAGGCAGAGCTGCTGCAGGTAATCGTGGAAAATACATAGAAGGAAACAACGGAAAGATGTAAACAGCCTGGTCATGTGAAGCTGATACAACATGGAAAAAAAGTAGAACTGATTTACAAAGGAAATCTGAACTGGCAGCATCTAAAGGTCAGCTTTCAATAATGTGGAGTAAACAGAACAAATGCGACGCTTTCAACCAAAGACAACTGAATTACAAGTGAAGCACAAAGATATAAAAATGTCAAATTGAAAGCGTACCCTTCTGAGTGCATGCTTTCACAGACATGGCTCTTTCCTTTCCATTCACATGCAGAGCGCTGACTGTGACCAGGTACTGAGTGCCTGGCTCCAGGCCAGTCAGTAAGGTGGAATTCTGCTGACTGGATAACGTCACGGTCTTGACCCGACCGCTTGGAATTGCTCCGTACTCCACAGTGTATCTCTGGACCCGAGCTGGCTGTAGAGGACTCCAGCTCA